>NC_073636.1:6969696-7272727 GCF_029407905.1 Bubalus kerabau
CTCGGTGTGCAGTCTCGGGAGGAGCCGCCCTTCTCTCCGGCCGCCTCGGGAGCGCGGAGTTCCCGGGCGAGCGAGCGCATCCGCCGCGCTTCCTGCGCAGGAACCGAACCCGGTGTCCTGACTCGAGGGGCGGACGCAGCGAACCTGCCTCCCAACAGGGGCGGGGAGACGGCACAGGGCTGGCTCAGCATCTCCGCGGTGCGCTCCCGGATGAAAATGGCTTTCCCTCTTGTAGCTTGTCCCCCTCAAAGTTGTCATCAGAACCTTCCCTGGGGATGAGAAATAAATTCGGGAGCTTATAGAATCACGTTCTCTCCACGCATCAGAAAAGGCAAAAACAATCAAACAAAAATGCAGCTTATCTTTGCTTTGGGTATGAGGAGCCTCTAGCTTCCTTGAAAACAATGTTCAGTGTCAGAGATCAGTAATTCAGGCTGAATTTTAGAGCCTGAAGTGATGAATCTGAACTTAGGATACTTGCCTGTCTGCCAGGAGCTGGGAGAAAAAAAGAGAAAAAAGAAGGTGCAGTTGTGACGCTCAGGGAGAACTGAAGAGTTTCAGTGAGAGGGAGCAAGGAAAACATCACCTTAGCTGCTGCCTTTTGCTGGAGGAAGAGATCTATAGACATTTCTCTAAAGAAGACATCCAGGGGACCAACAAGCACAGAAAAAGATGCTCAACATCACTGATTATTAGAGAAATGTAAATCAAAATTACAGTAAGGTCCCAACTCATACCACTTAGAATGACCATCGTCAGAAAGTCTACAAATAATAAATGCTGGAGAGGATGTGAAGCAAAAGGAACCTCCTACACTGTTGGTGGGAAGGTCAATTGGTGCAGCCACTATGGAGAACAGTATGGGAGTATCTCAGAATACTAAAAATAGGCTTACCGTGTGATCCAGCACTTCCATCCTGGAGCATGTATCCTCAAAAGATGAAAACCCTAATTTGGAAAAATATGTGCACCCCAGTGTTCAGAGCAGCACTACTCACAAGAGCCTAGACATGGAAGCAACCAAAGTGTCCATTAAGAGAAGAACAGATAAAGAAAGTGTGGTGTATATGCAATGTAATAAAAAAGAATGAAATAACACCATTTGCAGCAACCTGGATGCACCTAGAGATTATCATACTAAGAGAAGTGAGTCATGAGGAGAAAGACAAATGTCATGTGATATCACTTATATGTGGAAGATAAAAAATAATACACATGAACTTATATACAAAACAGAAATAGATTCACAGAGATAGAAAACAAGCTTACAGTTACCAAAGGGGAAAGAAGGGGAGGGAAAAATTAGGAGTTTGGGATGAAAATATACACACTTCTAGATATAAAATAGATAAACAATAAGGACCTACTGTATAGCACAGGAAACCAAGGGACATGAATTTGAGCAGATTCCGGGAGATAGTGAAGGACAGGGAAGCCTGGCGTGCTGTCGTCCATGGGGTCACAAAGAGTCAGACACAACTCAACAACTGAACAGCTGTGTATATACATGTATATATCACTTTGTGTTTATTTGAAACTAGCACAGCATTGTAACTCAGCTATAGTTCAGTTTAAAAGCACTTACATAACCGCTCCTGTCACCTGCCTAGGCCCCAGGATCAAGGCAGGTACAGGGAGCCCTGGGGCAGGTGTCAGGAGCCAGGAGTTCTCAGACTTGCTCTGCTGAGACTGTAAGAACTTGAGAACGTGCCTCTGCAGTCTTGGCCTATTTTCTTCCCAAAAGGCAGTCTGTTGCTTCTAGCAGTGCGCAAAACCAGTCTGAGCCATGGCCCCTCCGCCAGGATAAGCAGCCCAGGCCCCTGCTTATCTCTTGCTCTGCCCTTGGGCCACCAGAATGCTGGCCACCAGTAATTTCCATCCAGATGAACTGCTATGCTTGTGGAAACTTTGGAGAACACGATCCAATGGAAACATTCTCAGCCCTTTCCTGCAGCTGATCTGGGGGGATCAAGTATCCAGACACAAAAGTAGGGCATCCTCTTTCTGACTGACTTCACTCCATATGACATTCTCAAGGTCCAACCACATCTCTGCAAATGGCAGGATTTCATTCCTTTTTATGGCCAAGTAATATTCCATTGCATATATGTACCACTACTTCTTCATCCGGAGAAGGCAATGGCACCCCACTCCAGTACTCTTGCCTGGAAAATCCCATGGACGGAGGAGCCTGGTAGGCTGCAGTCCATGGGGTCGCTAAGAGTCGGACACGACTGAGCGACTTCACTTTCTCTTTAAACTTTCATGCACTGGAGAAGGAAATGGCAGCCCACTCCAGTGTTCTTGCCTGGAGAATCCCAGGGACGGGGAGCCTTGTGGGCTGCCGTCTATGGGGTCGCACAGAGTCGGACACGACTGAAGTGACTTAGCATAGCATAGCATAGCATAGCATAGCACTTCTTCATCTACCCTCCATCGATGGACATTTAAGTTGCTTCCATGTCCTGGCTATTGTAAACACTGCTGCTGTGAACACTGGGGTACAAATTATGGTTTTCTCTAAATATATGCCCAGTAGTGGGATTGCCCCATCATATGGTAGTGCTATTTTTGCTGTTGAAAACAACACAACACTGTAAAGCAGTTATACTCCAATAAAAATAATTTTTTTTTTTAAAAAGTAGGGCATTCTAAGTAAGTGGGCCTGGGAAGGTGCTTGATGTGCATGCCTGTAAAATGGGACACATGTTGGTATATTGTTCACTGGACAGGGTTGTGTAAAAAAGCATTCAAATGTCACGCCCTAGGATGCACACTTTCAAGATCATGGTCAACTCCGAGGAAAGGGAAGAGGAGACAGCAAGGAGAGTTGGATTTTGGTTATAGGTGCTGTATTTTTCTCTTTAAAATACTTTTTTTTTTTTTTAGCAGAGAAAACCATGTTGCCTGGTAGGATGCAGATGGCACATGAATAGTCTCTGCAGCCTGGGTGCATCTTCCACTGGGGCCTCAGGGCCTCAGGAGACACTAAACCCACAGAGCAGCAGGCTTCTGCTACTCCGGGAGTCAACTCCAGGGTAACTTCTGTGGACAGTGAAGGAAAGGGACTGCATGAGGCTGTTCAGCAACCCCAGAGAGCAGGTGGCTCAGAGGATGAGAAACTCAGCTATGGTCAGAGCAACTCCAGGCTCCACCCAGAGCAAGTCAGGCCTGTGAGCTGCCTTTGGCTTCTCCTCTCAGAACTGTGTGCAAAAGAGAATGTGACATCCAGGAGGAATGTCACGTTTTGAAGGAGGCTTTGCCGAGGTTGGACAGACAATTTGCCCAGGCAGTCGCTGCCTTCTTCCTGTCCTGCTGCTCCTTGTCCCAAGAAAAAAATGCAGTAGGGGAAGGGGCTGTGAAGCAGGTTGAGAGTTCTGCGGAGGGAGAGGGGAGGCCAGCTTCTTCCGGGGTGCAGAGTGTGGTGTGTGAGTCAGTGGACCCTGTGCACAACCCCCACTCCCAGCTCAGCCACTTGGGGCAAGTTCCCTGCATATGTCTGTAGCTCAGTCTTCTCCTTTGTAAATCCTTCCAGTAGTAGAACCCACCTCTGGTTGTTAGGAGGTTAAAACCCCAAGATTCAAAACAGTGCCCACGTACCATGCTCAGTATGTTAGTTCTGGTCATCTTTACTGTGATTTACTGACTACCCTGATTATGAACAGATGATTTCTCTGGGCCTTAAAGGTCCCACCTAACTCCAAGCCCCAGAGAGATAAATAGGTGAAGTTTCTATTAGGAACACCTACTGCAAAGTTGTAATGAAATCCAGACCCTCCTCAACTGGGTCCCATTGACATGGACAAGGAACCCCCCAACCTGACCTCTGCATCAGAATCACATGAGTCTTTATAAATAAAAATATTTTTAAAGGATGCATGTGTGCATGCTAAGTTGCCTCAGTCGTGTCTGACTCTTTGCAACCCTCTGGACTAACCTGCCAGGCTCCTATGTCCATGGCATTCTCCAGAAAGAGAATGGAGTAGGTTCCCATGTCCTTCTCCAGGAGATTCTCCTGAGCCAGGGATCGAACCCGAGTCTCTTATGTCTCCTGCACTGGCAGGCATGTTCTTTAGCACTAGTGCCACCTGGGAAGCCCTAAAAGGATGGTACATCATAATAGTCTAAACTGGTAATGTTAACTATTGGCATAAGCAAATGCAGTCACCTCTTGGTATCCTTGGGGGACTGGTCCTGGGACCCCACGGATATCAAAATCCATGGATGCTTAAGTCCTTTTTGTAATATGGTAAAGTAGTTGCATATAATCTACACACATCCTCTTACATACTTTGTTATCTCTAAATTATTTATAATACCTAGTACTGTGTAAATGCTTGTACAGTTGACCTCTGAAAATGCAGAGGTCAACTAACCTCCCCCACCACCACAGTCTAATATCTGAGTATAATTTTACGGTCAGCTTTCCATGTCTACGAATCTCTATGGTACTATAGTCAATATTGGGTTGACCAAAAATTCATTCAAGTCTTTCTGTAAGCTATTACAAACTTTTTGGCCAACCCTATATTTAACAAATCTATGTTGTTGAAGGGTATTTAAATACAATGAGTAAAGGCTATGAAATAGTTGTCAGCATGCAGCAAATTCAAATTTGCCTTTTAAAATTTCCTGGAATTTATTTCAAATATTTTCAGCCCATGTTCAGTTGAATCCATGGATGTGAAACCCATGACTGCAGAGGGCTGACACAGTAAAATAAGCAGTTCCATCAGTGGAAGGTCACAACTTGACCTTGTGACTCGAAATTATTTTCTTTGATGGCAATTTCTGTTTCTGTTTAGACCACAGTACCTAGAAGTCTGTCTCTAGCCCAGGTTTCCAGGGACATACCCCTAGAAGAGTTCTTCTTTCTACATTGTCAGTGCTCTCCAGCCAGTGACCACAGGAAACAGATCTGTGGTTGAATAAGTTCGTTTATAGCTTATTAAAACAAGGGAAACACCGTGGAGAACTTTGGGGTCTCTCTTTAAGAGCAAGATAAAGGTTGCAAGTTTCTAGACTATAGGATCTGGGCTTGAGTTAGGTGGTCTAGAGGAAAGTTCAAGGAATTGAAGCTTTGCTCTGCAGTGGATGCTGTCAGGAAGTGGAGTCAATTATGTGATGGGGTGACTTTGAAAATCTTATCTAAATTTTGTGAGGCTTTTCTTCTCCAGGCTCCCCTGTTGAGTTGGAGCCAGGCAGGGAGGAGCCTTATTGAGACCTGTAAGCAGAGGCCAAACCTGGCCATGGAACAGACTGTCCCAGAGACACTGAGGAGCCAACTCCATCTTCCTCACAGTGCTCAGCATGGGTGGCACCTGGGTCTGCATCTCCACGACCACAACGCAAGATTTCTGGACTGCCGGGGGCACTTGCCAGTGAAGCCCTGCATCCCATTACAGAAGAAGCCACAACCGTCAACAGATTTTGAAAGTCTTTTCAGAAATTGTCAGCATTGCCAAGTGTTGGAGAAATCTTTTCTGCTCCTTTGATGGAGAGAAATGAGCAAATCCAATCCAACAGTAGGCTGTGGAGGACAGTTATCACAGGCTGCAAGGAAACTGTCAATGAAATGTGTGATTCACTGCTTATCACCTTGAACTATGGCCACTCAATGCCAGGAAGGTGCTAAATCGTGCACAGTGAGAGAACAGAATAAATAGTGTGCACTCAAAACAGAAGCTGAAGGAGCAGCTGAGACAGTGGAGGAGGAAGACCCTGAGCTCACTTCCTCCTGTGAGCACACCAAAAATGCAGCTACTTACAATGAGAGCACTCTAAAGACGAGAAGAAAATATCTCTTACAATAAGGATGTAAAGAAAGAGCCACAATGATATGGGGAAGAGGGACCAAGTAGAGGGACTTGGTCTTTCTTCCCTCAGTCGCAGGCTGTTTTACTCCCCTGGAGTATGCAGCTGCAGCAGGAAGTGTCTGCTACAGTGGAAACTCCCCCTCGGTTGGTTAAGAGGAAATTCACATATTGTGATTATTCATGTCAACTCTGGCCAATAAATTTAAACTGCTTTGCTGGGTTTCCAAAGAAGAAATGGTGCCATCCACAATATCTGCTAGGGTCGGAAATAAGTCTTAAACTCAATGCAATGTTTCCAGTTGCATTATCCCTACCATGGGGGTCACTATTCCCAGTGTATGTGTGAAGGGGCCTGTTACCCCTTTTAGAAATCTCCCAAGTAAACTCTGTTTGCCTCTTTCTGGAGGTTTCTGGATATTTATTCCTCAGGGAAACATGGTCTCCTAGAGAGATGATAGTTTCAAATATGCAAAAGTTTCTAATAATTGTCCTGAAAATGCAGGATTCATATGAGGCAGATGATAGACACCAAGCTATGCTCATATTGGAGATCATCCTGAGAGCCAGGTAATCAGCAGAGCCTAGCAGGGTGTGAACTCTACTGGGATTATTAGACATGAGTTTGCAACAGTACTGACCCAATATTTTATCCCTCAAGGAATTAAACAGTTCCTGTAAAGCAGCCTGGAGTATATCTGACTATTGGACCAGTCTTATATCCGTCTCCACTGGGGCACACTTTTTTGAGAGGGGGCAATGGCACCCCACTCCAGTTCTCTTGCCTGGAAAATCCCATGGACGGAGGAGCCTGGTGGGCTGCAGTCCATGGGGTCGCTAAGAGTCAAACACGACTGAGCGACTTCACTTTCACTTTTCCCTTTCATGCATTGGAGAAGGCAATGGCAACCCACTCCAGTGTTCTTGCCTGGAGAATCCCAGGGACGGGAAGCCTGGTGGGCCACCGTCTATGGGGTCGCACAGAGTCGGACACGACTGAAGCGACTTAGCAGTAGTCGTAGTAGTAGCTTTTAGCAGAAGCACTGTGTTGATGTAAGTCAAGGTTCAGTTCTGATAGTCTGAATTTGGATCAGTTATGTGAGAGAAACTTATGTACTAGAAATATCTGTAGGAGGAAATTTACCTTAAGTTTTTGCAAGAATAGTTATTAAATTTTTGTCCAGAAACTATTGCCTAAGAAAAAATACACCAGAGTTGTTTAATTTTCCCCAAGCAGCAGAAAACCATGGCATGGGGTAGAGGGGTCAGAAGTGACAGGTTGAAGATAATGTTAAGATGTTGTCATAGGACCAGGAATGGTTTTTTTTTAATGTACTTATTTTCTAACTGAAGGATACTTTTTTACAGGATTTTGTTGTTTTCTTTCAAACATCAACATGAATCAGCCATGATTTGATTCCAAGGGGAAGGGAGAAAGGGAAAGAGTGCTGAAGAACAGAAATGTATCTTGTCCTGACGCCTTGGGTGAAAGCCGTCTCATGGGCTCTCTTTCTTTGATTAAAGAGAGGAAGGCGGCAGGACCATGGCTACCAGACAGGTGTTAGTCCACTGTTTTTTATTTAATACCAAGTCCTTTGTGAGGCATCCATGTGTTACTAAGCTGTGTTTACCCAGCCTCCAAAAATTGAAGAAACTCAAAGCAGACAGAGAATATCAATGTGTTTTATCATCTTCAATGTTTGAGAGAGAAAAAGAGACATGTGTCTCTACTGCTGGGTAGAGAAGGTTGAAGAATGAATGATGCAGGAGAAAAGACAAGCTCTCAAAGAGCTGGGTTTCTGTGTCCAGGTGAGCACCCTCACACAACAATCGCTGTGTACATTTAGGGGTAAGCGGTAACCAGCACCTGGCCCTGACCTCGTGGGCGGCCTCGGGGGACAAATCACTAAGACTTCTCCCCTGCTGCCCAAGTGCTTTGGTGCCGACACAGGAGCCATCGTCAGCGAAGCAAGTGTGCACGCGCCACCGAAGGCCGGGGTGTGCGCGTGATGCTGAGGATAGTACAGCCAGGGTGATGCTGCTGATGCTTCTCCGAGGACTGTGCTTCTTGCTGATTGTCTGTTGTGCTTGGTAACTGTGCTGATTAGATTTCACAGCTGTCTTGTCTCAAATGCTGTCACTTTAAAACTGCTGTGCTTTACAATAAAGATGGAATGCGATAAGAACTGGCTGATGGGAATTCAGACTGTCTGTACGGGATTTTATTGTTTTTTCTGGAAATCCTACAGTTATTCTTCCCATTAACTGAGCATTGACACATTCTAATAAAAAGCATACATTTTAAAATTATTCCATGGACAAATTATAACCAATTTTGAACATAGCAGTAAATTTAAATACATGTTTGCAGGACTCAGTTTTGTTTTTGTTCTGTCATTGTACTTTAGATGTCTTCTGCTATTTGGGTTATTTCATTTTTCTTCCTCACCTCCCCTGTAACTGTTTTTTTGAAGCACCATGTAGGATTCTAATTAAAACATTATAATCTGGTCATGTTAAAAATTGCTTGGATTTCTATTCAGATGTTACTTATATTGCCTTTAATACCAAGTCCTTTGTGAAGATTTTTTGAGAAACTTCTTATCTTCTCTTTATAAAGAGCAGATAAAACAGGAGTAACTGTGTGCTGCCAAGTCTCTTCCTCTGTGAGACATATCTATTCATTTTCCAGAGGTTGACATTTTCCTCTTACAAGCAACCTTTCTGTACTATAAGACTAATGCTGATTTGGGGAAGATTTTAGTTAAAGTTCATTTAGAACCATATTGGAAGGCATGTAATAGTTCCAAATAGATCAAAATTGTAATAAAATACAATAAATGAGCTTCAACTACTAACACATATAATATAGTACAGGCATATCCCATTTTATTGGGCTTCACAGATACTGTGGGTTTTTGTTTTGTTTGTTTGTGCAAATCAAAGGTATGTAGCAACTCTGCATTGAGCAAGTCTCTTGGCACCGTTTTCCCAACAGCATTTGCTCACTTCATGTCTCTGGATCACATTTTGATAATTCTTAAAATATTTCAAACTCTTTTCATTATTATTATTGCATTTGTTTTGGTGATCTGTTATAAGTGATCTTTAATGGAACTATTGCAACAAGATAAAGACTTGCTCAAAGTCAATGCTAAACGATGCTTAACATTTTTTAGGAAAAAGTATTTTTGGTATGTACATTGCTTTTTAGATGTAAAGCTATTTTACACTTAATAGACTATAATTCATTTTTATATACACAGATAAAAAATCTGGTGTGACTAACTTTATTTTCAGTGGTCTGGAATCAAACCCTTGTTATCTCCAAGGTATGCTTGTATGTAGACATAACAAGGACTAACTTCTTCAATTCCTGTCACCTAAAATTGGCCCTATTTAGCTGGCTACTGTGAACGTGAACGTGAAGTCGCTCAGTCGTGTCCGACTCTTTGCGACCCCATGGACTGTAGCCCACCAGGCTCCTCTGTCCACGGGATTTTCCAGGCAATAGTACCGGAGTGGATTGCCATTTCCTTCTCCAAGGGATCTTCCCAACCCAGGGATCGAACCCGGGTCTCCCGCATCGTAGACAGACGCTTCACCGTCTGAGCCACCAGAGAAGTCCCTGCCCCTTGCCTCTGGGCGCCCCCTCGATGCTCTTAGCTGAGTGTCCCGAGGGGCCCGAAGCGTTTACTTTGAAAAAAAAAAAAAAAAACTGGCTACTGTAGAGAGTATTAAGTATAGAACTAGCCTGAGTTTTTCCTTATGACACTCTTGCCACCATTTGAAGAGTCTTCCAGGTTCATGGACTTTGATCCATTTCCATTAGTAAAAGCACATAAAATTAATGCACACATTTACTCACACTGCATTCGGGTGTGTGGGAAAAGATGGCATCTTTATTTCTCTAAAATTGACTTATTTTATCTCACAAGTGCCACCTACTGAGTTGTCCGTGTGCCTGTGACTGTGTATGGGAGTTCAGATGCAGCAAAATTCTCAAGCAAATGTTTTTGTTGAAGGAAAATATACATAACAAAATGTGCAAGTATCTAAGTGTTCAGCTTTGGGATTTTCCAAAAACGCACCCATGGAGTGAGCACCCAGATCAAGAAAGGGAACATGACCAGCACCCTCAAACCACCCCCTCAGGCCACTCCCTGCTATTAAACCTAGAGTGGATGGTGGGCAGTAATTTATATAATTCAATCTGGTAACCCTGATCTGTTTCAATATTTTAAACTGTTTATAAAATTGTCCTTTATGTAACATGCTCAATCTGTCACATGGTATATTCCCTTTCCCCCTTTTCTGTGCTCAGCAGAGAGAGCATCTAATTATGGAGGCTGTGGGGCAGAAGTGTTGTCATGATCTGAAAGCAGAAGGGTCTCAGATCTGCAGTCAGAATCCGCACGGGTTCTGGGAAGGGTCGATGCTCACTCTGCTGTCCTCAGCTTCTGGTATCCGTCGCTCAGATAGTGCATAGTTGAGTGGTATTCTGGTATCTGGTATCACTCAGGTAGTGCATAGTTGAGCAGTGCCTGGTTACTGCTTCTGCTAACCGGGCCCCCATCAATGCATCAGTTCTGGATGATGCTGTGAATGCCTTTTGGTATAAGGCCATGATCTTGGCCCAGACGGTTCCACGATGATGCTTCTTTCTCTACCACAGTGAGCTTCAGGCAAGATCCTTGACCTTACTCCCAGGTTTTTCTATTTCTCCTCTGAAGTGGGATGTAGGAGCTTCCAGATTCCACCCATACCACATAGGAACTGAGGACAGCTTGGGGAGACCTGAATTCAAGCCCTTTCCTAGTGCCTAAGTACACAATGCAGGAGAGATGGGTTTGATTCCTGGGTCAGAAAGATCCCCTGGAGAAGGGAATGGCAACCCACTCCAGTATTCTAGCCTGGAGAATTCCATGCACAGAGGAGCCTGGTAGGCTACAATCCATGCAGTTGCAAAGAGTTGGGCATGACTGAGCAACTAACAGGCAAGTACATTTCACTACCTTCAACACAGTGAAGCTATATTCTCCAGGGTCATAAATGTGAACTTGGTCTTTAAAGGGCAAATAGACACACGTCTGATCACCTGTCCACCCCCTGGGCTGGGTCTTTGGTGCCTGCAGGAGCATCGTTGCCCATTTCCAGGTTAGAAGTGGCCACATGCTGCATTCTCTTAAGGTCTGCAGATCCTCCCCAGTGTTTCAGGGAAGCGAGCCACCTCCCCCGTGTTCTCAGGCTGCCCTAGACCTATCCGTAGGTTTGCATTTTAAAAGCCCAGCCACATTGAAGTAAGCCAGAAAGAAAAACACCAATACAGTATACTAATGCATATATATGGAATTTAGAAAGATGGTAACGATAACCCTGTACGCGAGACAGCAAAAGAGACAGAGATGTATAGAACAGTCTTTTGGACTCTGTGGGAGAGGGAGGAGGGGATGATTTGGGAGAATGATATTGAAACATGTATAATATCATATAAGAAACCCAGTCCAGGTTCGATGCGTGATACAGGAAGCTTGGGGCTGGTGCACTGGGATGACCCAGAAGGATGGTATGGGGAGGGAGGTGGGAGGGGGCTTCAGGATTGGGAACACGTATACAACCATGGTGGATTCATGTTGATGTATGGCAAAACCAATACAATATTGTAAAGTAATTAGCCTCTAATTAAAATAAATAAATTTAATTTTAAGAAAAGAAAGAAAATAATAAATAAAAATAATGAAATTTTAAAAATTAAAAAATAAATAAATAAATAAAAGCCCAGCCACAGGACTAGGAGTTAGAACCTCAGCACCTGATACATTCCCTGCTCCTCCTTCCCCTCCATCCCCTTTGCTCCCTCTCTTTAAAGCAAATGTTGAGTATGTAAAGCAATAATTCTCAGGCTTTTCTTTCTTTGATATTATATCCCACCCAGGGCAGTAACCTTCCACTGGGCTTTTCTCTCCTCCACTGTCTGTCCATTCATCCTTCTCCCAGCGGCTATGGATGGAAGAGGTAGAAAAACTCTATGATCCTAGCCTCCAGGTCCACACTGTTTATCTGTTCAGTGGGACCACCGGAGTTTTAGAAGATTCTTTCTCATGTAACAAAGCCCGACTCTCAAGACTCTGATTTAAAAACAACAGCAGCAATTATTTTATATAACCGGTCATCTTCTTTACTCTTTCCATTTCTACTAGAACAATTCTCATCTCTCACCATCCTCCCAAACCCTCACTTTACCCATCTGCCCAAGGAGACAAGGTACTTCAGGTAACTAGAGAGAAGGCCATAAGTACAGAAACCTAAAATAGAAGAGCATATTCATTTATTTCAAAATGTCAATCCTAACATACAGAAATGAATTAATGAAGAATAATTTTAGCATTTCCTGTCAGTAGTACTGCACTAACACAGAATCATACATTGTAAACTCTTATTTACCAGCTTCAAAAGCATTAAGACTTGAAAATAAAAAATGCATATTTATTTTTATAGAACATTGTTTATGCGATGCTTTCACATAAATTATCTCATCTTATTCTTACTCAGTGAAGTACGTATTACTGCCCTTATTTGGAGGTCTAGGGAAGTAAAACTTTTTGTCATCAGCATATAGTGAGATAATCATATGAAACCATGCTTCTATATTAAAACCCACCTTTCAATTCACTTCAGGTCAGTCACTCAGTGGTGTCTGACTTTTTGAGACCCCATGGACTGCAGAACGCCAGGCTTTCCTATCCATCACCAACTCCCAGAGCTTGCTCAAACTCATGTCCACTGAGTCAGTGATGCCATCAAAACCATCTCATCCTCTGTTGTCCTCTTCTCCTCCTGCCTTCAATCTTTCCCAGCATCAGTGTCTTTTCCAATGAGTTGGCTCTTCACATCAGGTGGCCAAAGTATTGGAGTTTCAGCTTCAGCATCTGTCCTTCCAATGAATATTCAGGACTGATTTCCTTTAGGATTGATTGGTTTGATCTCCTTGCAGTCAAAGGGACTCTCAAGAGTCTTCTCCAACGTCACAGTTCAAAAGCATCAATTCTTCGGTGCTCAGCTTTCTTTATAGTCCAACTCTCACATCCATACATGACTACTGGAAAAACCATAGCCTTGACTAGACAGACCTTTGTTGGCAAAGTAATGTCTCTGCTTTTTAATATGCTGTCTAGGTTGGTCATGGCTTTCCTTCCAAGGAGCAAGCATCTTTTAATTTCATGGCTGCAGTCACCATCTGCAGTGATTTTGGAGCCCAAGAAAATAAAGTCTGTCACTGTTTCTATTGTTTCCCCATCTATTTGCCATGAAGTGATGGGACCAGATGCCTTGATCTTTGTTTTCTGACTGTTGAGTTTTAAGCCAACTTTTTCACTCTCCTCTTTCACTTTCATCAAGAGGCTCTTTAGTTCTTCTTCGCTTTCTGCCATAAAGGTGGTGTCATCTGTGTATCTGAGGAAACAATGCTTCTATATTAAAACCCATCTTTCATGTAACCCTGAAGGTAAAAGTTAAAAATAGCAATCAGGATAGACTCACTTGTTTTTGAGAAGAACTATCTTTCTGAGCCAGTTTTGTCATGAAATGTATAACAAGCAAGGGCCCATTATTTTGGGAGAAATTGAACACTGGCAAGGTAATCTTAGTGCTTCCAAATGAGGAGATAGTTGTCCCATTTAAATATGTGCTGGGCTGTGGGGTTACATGACCACAGAGCTGAGTGTGATGTGATGTGGTTTCATGCTTTGCTTCATCAGAAAAGGACTAGAGTCAGTTCTCTGGTTCTTCCATTCTGAAAGACACTAAAAATCTGTGCTTTTCCTGGGACAAAGCATATACCCTAGTATATGGCATCAGGTCAGGAGCTTTGTATGGCCAGCAGAGAAATCAAAGGGAAACAGCAATTCATGAATTCTCAGAAAACAGAATTTTAACTTTTCCCTTTGGGCATTGCGGTTCCTAGATGTTATCCAAGTGTCCAGAGAGTAGAATTCACACCCCTTCTGTAAGTTATAATTGGAGGGTCATCTTTGTCCATGCTTTTTGTCAGAAAAGTCTTGAGAGAACTACGGAGTGGGAAAGGGGTCAAAGACCTGCAAGAGGGGACTGAGCCTGCAGCTTGAGGTGTGGGGGCACAGGTGGGCTTGAGAAACTTTCTAGCGCTCCTCTGGGGTCTCAGAAATAACTGTCAGGACCCACGGGGCTGCTGGGGAAGGAGTGGAGGGTTAGGGTGGGGCTCAGAGCAAGGACAAGTGAACAATAAAGGAAAACCTTCTCCCATATATTGGAAATTAACTGGGTGCAGAACTAGTCATTTTTGTGTTTAGTTACTAAGTCATGTCCGACATACTGCGACCCCATGGTCTGTAGCCTGCCAGGCTCCTCTGTCCATGGGATTTCCCAGGCAAGAACACTGGAGTGGGTTGCCTTTTCCTTCTCCGGGGGATCTTCCTAATCCAAGGATCCAACCTGAGGTTCCTCCATTTGCAGGCAGATTCTTTACCACTGAGCCGCCAGGGAAGCCCAGAATTAGTCATATTTGGAGGTAATTAACCTGTGTGGGGCTTCCTAGGTGGCTCAGTTGTAAAGCAAATGCCTGCTAATGCAGGACTGCAAGGAGACTCGGGTTTGATCCTGAGTCAGGAAGATCTCCGGGAGGAGAAAACGGCAGCCCACTTCAGTATTCTTGCCTGGACAGTTCCATGGACAGAAGAGCTTGAAGGTCAGACAAAACTAATCACGCTTGCACTTACCCTGTGCCATTTGGATTAGCCAAAAACATAAATATTATCTTTCTCATATATACCCTTCAAATTCAATTAAGGAATATCGCCACACCATCCGAAAAAAAAAAAAATAGCTGATTTTGTTTTCTTTCTATTCTCAGGCCGCCTCTGTTCGCACCCACTCGCCAGTCCACAGTAGTCATTTGCTAGTGACGCGGCTATTTCATGGTCAACCACAAGATGTCAGCGCAAGCTCAGTCCTCTCACCATTTCCCAGGCCCGCGGAATGAAGCTTGTTTTCTTTCTGTCCGGGAGGAACTTAGAGATTTCAAGACACTCGGGGTCAGGTCCAACGACCACAAAGACCACTGGGTGGTCTTCATGGGTAAGACCCTTGGCCTCGCGATCCCGAGCAGACGGAGCGTCTCTGGATCGCCGGCACCAAACACACCGCCGTCCTTTCCCTGATCTCTGCGCACTTCAAAGGGCCTGCGCCTCCTGGTGTGCAGCCTCGGGAGGAGCCGCCCTTCCTCCCCACCGCCCGGGGAGCGCGGAGTTCCCGGGCCGAGCGAGCGCATCCGCAGAACCCCTGCCCTGACCCGCAGGGAGGACGGCTGTACCTGCCTCCCAGCAGGAGCTCGGAGACAACCCCAGGGCGCGTTCGGGGTCTCTGAGATGCCGAGACGGATGAAAACAGCGTTTCCTCTTGTAGTCTGCTCTCGCCTGTTAGAGGAACCTGCCCTGTGGTGCGGGATGCCTGTGGGAGCTCCTAGATTCACGTTTTTGCCACACATCGGAGAAGGCAGAAAGGAGGCGGGGGGCCACCCTGTGAATTTTGTAAGGGTGGAAATAACCGCTTCCAGACACGTACAATCATGCACGGGTTTTCGGCTCTTTCCTGGGCCAGCCTGGCGCTGGCGGTCATCAGTAATGAACGGTGTAGTTCATTACCACGCATCATTGCCACGATGCGTATGGAGCAGTGAGACCCACCCCCAGGGCACGACAGACTCCCCCAGACTCCCAAAGGCCCCTTTAATCAAGGCTGTTGGGGAGGCCGGTAGTTGGCAGATTCTGCTTCACTGGATGAAAATCTGAACCAAAACAAGGAAAAAGAGCTACCAAAAAGTCACATGAGAATGCACCCTCTTCTCAGTAAATCATTTAGAAGTGCATACACTGTGTTTTACCTTTGAAAAGTTCTGTGTAGTTATAGTGACTACTTGAAGGGTGATTTGTGAAGTTTTAATCATTTGGAATGCTTTTTTTTTTTTTTTGTCCAATCACTAAATCTCAACATAATGGGGTAAAAAGAAGAAAAGGCTTTTCTCTACTTCCCACCGTATTGTTTTCCTTGGAGCTCTGCAGGATTTCCTTGTCTAGTCCCTTGGGTGCATATTCAGCAGAGTCCGTGATATTATAGTCACTTTCAATTCCAAGGTTATATTCATTTAAAATTTTAATCTAAATGTCCATTATATGATATGTGCTCAAACACTCAGTTGTGTCCAACTTTTTGCAACCCTATGAACTATATAGCCCACCAGGCTCTGTCTGTGGGATTTTTCAAGCAAGAATACTGGAGAGGGCTGTCATTACCTGCCAATTCAGGAGACATGGGTTCCATCCCTAAGTTGGAGGAGGAAATGGCAACCCACTCCAGTATTCTTGCCTGAGAAATCCCATGGACAGAAGAGCCTGGTGGGTTATAGTCCATGGGGTTCTCAAAAGAGTCAGACACGACTTAGTGACTAATATATATATATCCTCTCTCCTCTTCTCCAAGCAAAGACCCCCATTTCAGAACGGATGAGATAGTGATCCTCTCTTTTACTCCAGCAATTTGGAGCTGGTAATGGGAAGACATGGTTGACCTCTGAGATCGCTCCTGATCCTCTTCTGGCCTTGGGCTTTTCTGGTGTCGGGTGAGGAAGAAAGGTTCAGGGAAAATAGTAAAAGCCTTTTTCCTGGGTGAGTTTGCCATTTTTTTCTCTGGTGGCTGCTGCTTCTGAGCTCCCACAGACTGGCCACCAAACCCTCCAAGTGAAAAACACTTTCAAACACTGGCCCTCCTCAGATTTGATGCACAAAATCTTTCAAAGGCCTTACTGGGGTCTCCCTGCAACACAGTTTGCTGATGTGTAACTCCAGCCCCTTTCCAGTTTCCTTTATATTCCTTTCCTGGTGGAGACTCCCACACCCTAGTTCTTGGTAAGCAGGCTTTGCTTTTAAGCAACTGTCTCCAGAGAAGAATTGATGTATCTGCATGCTTAGTGGCTCAGTCACACCCAACTCTTTGCAAACCCCTGACTGTAGCCCACCAGGCTCCTCTATCCATGGAATTTTCTAGGCAAGAATACTGGAGTGGGTTGCCATTTCCTCTTCCAGGGGATCTTCCCAACCCAGGGACTGAACCCGAGTCTCCTGCATCTCCTGCACTGACAGGAGAATTCTTTACCACTGTGCCACTTGGGAAGATAAAATGACACAAAACTGGCTCTTTTTTGTGATGCCACTGAGGCCAGCTCTGCATTCCAACTGTGGGTGTGCAGATATCTCTGCCATTGGTCCCTGCTCTCTGCCCTGGCCCTTGTCTTTTCTCTCCATCTTCAGTTGGGCTTGGGAAGGTGGGTGAGCCTACAGGCCTGGGGAGACGTCCATCTGGGGAAGAGATCCAGCCCTCCCCCTTTGCAGGCACCCCCATCTTTATGAATGCTTTTGTTAGAAATGTCATCATTTGGTTTTGGAGATGAAAACACGTCACTGTTATGAACACTCATTTCCCCAAGCTGATACCCACACTTCTTATGAATCCCCCTGCTTCTCCCAGTGCTTCTATATTTGGCTGACTTTGATGAATAATAAAGATGATGCATCTCACTGTGTGAAGCCTGGAGCTGGGCCTAGTCCCATTGGTTTTAAGAAGATGGGTGTGTGACTCACTTTGTCCTTAGGTCCGCTGTGTTAAAGAAAAGAAGACAACTCTAATACATTTTGAGTACTTACTTTCTTTCAACTAATTATCACAGGAAGACAGTAAAGTAATATGATTCTCACTTGTTAAATGAGGAAATTTTAAGCTTTAAATATTCAGAGGTCTTACAAATAACTGAGAGAAGAAGAGAAGTGAAAGGAAAAGGAGAAAAGAAAAGATATACCATCTGAATGCAGAGTTCCAAAGAACAGCAAGGAGAAATAAAAAAGAGAAAGACTTTTTAAGTGAACAATGCAAAGAAATGGAGGAAAACAATAGAATGGGAAAGACTAGAGATCGCTTCAAGAAAATTAGACACACCAAGGGAACATTTCATACAAAGATGGGCACAATAAAGGACAGTAAAGGACAGAAGTAGCATGAACCTAACAGAAGCAGAAGATATTAAGAAGAGGTGGCACAAATACACAGAACTATACAAAACAGATCTTCATAACCCAGGTAACCACGAAGGTGCGTTCACTCACCTAGAGACAGACATACTGGAGGGTGAGGTCAAGTTGGCCTTAGGAAGCATCACTACAAACAAAGCTCGTGGAGGTGATGGAATTCCAAAGAGCTATTTCAAAATCTAAAAGATGATGCTGTTAAAGTGCTGCACTCAATATGCCAGCAAATTTGGAAAACTCACAGGACTGGAAAAAGTCAGTTTTCACTCCAATCCCAAAGAAGCACAATACCAAAGAATGTTCAAGCTACTGCACAATTGCACTCATTTCACATGCTAGCAAAGTAATGCTCAAAATTCTTCAAGCTAGGCCTCAGCAGTATGTGAACTGAGAACTTTCAGATGTATAAATTGGACTTAAAAAAGACAGATGAACCAGTTTGTTGTGATCTACACAGTCAAAGTCTTCAGTGTAGCCAATAAAGCAGAAGTAGATGTTTTTTCTGGAACTCTCTTGCTTTTTTGATGATCCAACAGATGTTGGCAATCTGATCTCTGGTTCCTCTGCCTTTTCTAAATCCAGTTTGTACAAGCCTTTGACTGTGTGGATTACAACAAACTGTGGAAAATCCTTAAAGAGATGGGAATACCAGACCAGCTTACCTGCCTCCTGAGAAATCTGTATGCAGGTCAAGAAGCAACAGTTAGAACTGGACATGAAACAACAGACTGGTTCCAAATAGGGAAAGAAGTACATCAAGGCTGTATATTGTCACCCTCTTTATTTAACTTATATGCAGGGTACATCATTCAAAATGCCGGGCTGGATAAAGCACAAGCTGAAATCAAGGTTACCGGGAGAAATATCAATAACCTCAGATACGCAGATGACACCACCTTTGTGGCCGAAAGTGAAGAAGAACTAAAGAGCCTCTTGATGAAAGTGAAAGAGGAGAGTGAAAAATTTGGCTTAAAACTCAACATTCAGAAAACTAAGATCATGGCATCTGGTCCCATCACTTCATGGCAAATAGATGGGGAGACAATGGAAACAGTGAGAGACTTTATTTTCTTGGGCTCCAAAATCACTGCAGATGGTGACTGCAGCCATAAAATTAAAAGATGCTTGCTCATCAGAAGAAAGATTATGACCAACCTAGACAGCATATTAAAAAGCAGAGATATTATTTTGCCAACAGAGATCCATCTAGTCAAAGCTGTGGTTTTTCCAGTAGTTAATACTGATGTGAGAGTTGGACTATGAAGAAAGCTGAGCACAGTTTGGGATAAAATGTTCTAGGCCAATATATTTCAGACTGCAGGGCTGGTTCTAATTTAGAACTGACTACAGACCTGGAGTTAAGGGAAAGAAGTGCTGGCAGTCACACCCAAGACTGTTAACTGCTTTGGTGCTCAGCTTTCAAGCTGTGACGTTGGAGAAGACTCTTGAGAGTCCCTTGGACTTCAAGGAGATCCAACCAGTCCATCCTAAAGGAGATCAGTCCTGAGTGTTCATTGGAAGGACTGTTGCTGAAGCTGAAACTCCAACACTTTGGCCACCTGATGCAAAGAGGCAACTTGTTGGAAAAGACCTTGATGCTGGGAAAGATTGAAGGCAGGAGGAGAAGGGGATGACAGAGGATGAGATGGTTGGATGGCATCACCGGCTTGATGGACATGAGTTTGAGTCAGCTGAGAGAGTTGGTGATGGACAGGGAGGCCTGGCATGCTGCAGTCCATGGGTTCCCAAAGAGTTGAACACGACTAGGCCACTGAACTGACCTGAACTGAGGAACCAGAGGTCAAATTGTCAACATCTGTTGGATCATACAAAAAGCAAGGTAATTCCAGAAAAACATCTACTTCTGCTTCATTGACTACACTAAAGCCTTTGACTGTATGGATCCCAAAAAACTGTGGAAAATTCTTCAAGAGTTGGGAATACCAGACCACCTTACCTGCCTCCTGAGAACCTGTATGCAGGTTAAGAAGCAACAGTTAGAACCAGACATGGAACAATGGACTGAATCAAAATTGGGAAAGAAGTATACACAAAATTGTCAAGGATGTATATTGAAATACTTCTCAGCCATAAAAAATGAATTTTTACTATTTGTAGCAACACGGATGGACTTGGAGGGTATTATCCTAAGCAAGATAAGACAGATATAAAAAGGCAAATACTGAATGATGTCGCTTATATATGGAAGCTAAAGAATACAACAAGCTAGTGAATGTAACAAAGAAAGAAGCACATTCACAGACATTAGAGAACAAACTAGTGGTTACCGTAGCAAGAGGGAAGGGGAAGGGTCAACCTGGTAGGGGATTAGGAGGTACAAGCTGCTAGATATAAAATAAACTGCAGGGATATATTGTACAACACAGGGAATATAGCCAATATTTCATAGTAACAATAAATAGAATATAACCTTTTAAATTGTGTATCACTATATTGTATACAATATTGTACATCAACTACATTTCAATTTAAATGTCAAAAAAATTTTTAAAAAGAGTTGTTGAGGGCTTATCATGAACAGAAAAGAAATGGAATGTAATGGGTTCTCATTTTTAAACTAGTTTGCAACTGGAAAAGGGCCGAAAGGCATAGAGAAAATGAACTATAATCAAAAGTGAAAATGAAAGATCCTATAACAAAGGTAAACGTCAAATTCTAAAGGGATTCTGAGGTTCAAATACAGGTTTGGGGGAGTGGATGTCTAGAACGTTACAGTCTGAGCTAAATCCTGGGGAATGGACAGTCCAGGGAGATAAGAGACATCAGGGACAACTTGAGGGTGGAGAACAAACAGCAGGAAAGAAAGCGGAGAGGCAAAAAATCTCTTAGGAAAGCTAGTTTGGCTGGAACGTAAAGTGTAGAATTTATGTATTCGAGATTGGGAGATAAAGTCAGAAACTTATGTAAGATTGGATCACAGAGAATCTTCACTGTCAGGCAGAGGTTGTGACTGAGATGCCATTCAAAGAATTTGAGCTGAGAATTATTTCACTGGAGTTGAGCCTGAGGGCAATGAGCCTTGAAGACGCACATAGGATCCTTTAGAGTGGGAGAAACTGAAAAAGTGACAATAAAAGGTAGAACAATCAAGCAACCATTACAATTATCATGGGATGTATTATAAGAGGAAATATTGGCAAGGAAGTGTAGCAACTGGAATCTTGCTACACTGATGGTTGGAGTATAAAGTGGAACAACCATTTTTCAGAGTTGTTTGGCAAATTTCTTATAACCTTTAACCCTATCTTAAGGCCCAACAATTTCACTCTTAGGTACTTACCCAAGAGAATAAAAATATATGCCCACAAAACACTAGTTAGGGAGTTTGGGATGGACATGTACACACTGCTATATTTAAAATGGATAGCTAACAAGGACCTCTTGTATAGCACAGGGAATTCTGCTCAGTGTTATGTGGCAGCCTGGATGGGAGGGGAGTTTGGGGGAGAATGGATGCATGAATATGTACGGCTGAGTCCCTTTTCTGTTCACCTGAAACCATCACAACATTGTTAATTGGCTATGTGTTAGTCATGCAGCCATGTCTGGCTCTATATGACCCAGTGGACTCTAACCCGTGAGTCTCCTCTGTCCATGGGATTCTCCAGGCAAGAATACGGGAGTGGGTTGCCATTCCCTTCTCCAGGGGATCTTCCCAACCCAAGGATCGAACCCAAGTCTCCTGCATTGAAAGCAGATTCTCTACCATCTGAGCCACCAGGGAATAAATACCCCAATACAAAATTAAAAGTTAAAAAGAAGAATATTTCCAGCAGCCTTAATCAAAATATGGTCCATCAACAAGGCAAATTAGATGAACAAATTGCAGTGTATTCATATAACGGAGTGTTATTCAACAATTAAAAAGAGAATGGACTATTGACATACACAATAACATTGCTGAATCTCAAAAAAATAATGTTAAGGATATCAGATAAAAGTCTGTGCCTTGTAGTGTCATTTACATTAAGTCTAAATTCAGGGAAGTTCATCTATGGCAATCGACATAAAAAACATAGTGGATGTTAAGGGGGGAAAAGAAAGGAATGGATGGAGAATGGGGTGGAAAGCTATGTGAGGGAACTTCTTAAAAGGTGCAAATGTTCTGCATCCTATTTTTGATGGCGGTTACAGGTATTATTTAATTGTTCAAAACATCTGAACATGTGACAATTCTGCACTTTATTTTATGCTAATAACATCTAAGCTTAAAAAAAAAGGAAAACTAGGACATTGATAATGTAGTACCCCCTCAACCTCCCTGAGAAAAACACCTAACAAGTCAAAACACTCAAATTTATTATCTGAGGAATGAATCAAAATAAAATGGCAGAACTAATGGTTGAACAAGACCTAAGTGTGAGCAATAAAACCAGTAAAAAAACCTGTAGTATATATGAAATAACATACGCAGGTTTAAAATATGAATGTAATTATTTTTGTAAGAGATAGTGAATGTCCTCTTCCAACAACACAAGAGAAGGCTCTATACATGGACATCACCAGATGGTCAACACCGAAATCAGATTGATTATATTCTTTGCAGACAAAGATGGAGAAACTCTATACAGTCAGCAAAAACAAGATCAGGAGCTGACTGTGGCTCAGACCATGAACTCCTTATTGCCAAATTCAGACTTAAATTGAAGAAAGTAGGGAAAACCACTAGACCATTCAGGTATGACCTAAATCAAATCCCTTATGATTCTACAGTGGAAGTGAGAAACAGATTTAAGGGCCTAGATCTGATAGATAGAGTGCCTGATAAACTATGGAATGAGGTTTGTGACATTGTCCAGGAGACAGGAATCAAGACCATCGCCATGGAAAACAAATGCAAAAAAGCAAAATGGCTGTCTGGGGAGGCCTTACAAATAGCTGTGAAAAGAAGAGAAGTGAAAAGCAAAGGAGAAAAGGAAAGATATAAACATCTGAATGCAGAGTTCCAAAGAAGAGCAAGAAGAGATAAGAAAGCCTTCTTCAGCGATCAATGCAAAGAAATAGAGGAAAACAACAGAATGGGAAAGACTAGGGATCTCTTCAAGAAAATCAGAGATACCATAGGAACATTTCATGCAAAGATGGGCTCGATAAAGGACAGAAATGGTATGGACTTAACAGAAGCAGAAGATATTAAGAAGAGATGGCAAGATTACACAGAAGAACTGTACAAAAAAGATCTTCACGACCCAGATAATCACAATGGTGTGATCAATGACCTAGAGCCAGACATCCTGGAATGTGAAGTCAGGTGGGCCTTAGAAAGCATCACTACGAACAAAGCTAGTGGAGGTGATAGAATTCCAGTTGAGCTATTCCAAATCCTGAAAGATGATGCTGTGAAAGTGCTGCACTCAATATGCCAGCAAATTTGGAAAACTCAGCAGTGGCCACAGGACTGGAAAAGGTCAGTTTTCATTCCAATCCCAAAGAAAGGCAATGCCAAAGAATGCTCAAACTACCACACAATTGGACTCATCTCACATGCTGGTAAAGTAATGCTCAAAATTCTCCAAGCCAGGCTTCAGCAATATGTGAACTGTGAACTTCCTGATGTTCAAGCTGGTTTTAGAAAAGGCAGAGGAACCAGAGATCAAATTGCCAGCATCCACTGGATCATAGAAAAAGCAAGAGAGTTCCAGAAAAACATCTATTTCTGCTTTATTGACTATGCCAAAGCCTTTGACTGTGTGGATCACAATAAACTGTGGAAAATTCTGAAAGAGATGGGAAAACCAGACCACCTAATCTGCCTCTTGAGAAATTTGTATGCAGGTCAGGAAGCAACAGTTAGAACTGGACATGGAACAACAGACTGGTTCCAAATAGGAAAAGGAGTTCGTCAAGGCTGTATATTGTCACCCTGCTTATTTAACTTCTATGCAGAGTACATCATGAGAAACACTGGACTGGAAGAAACACAAGTTGGAATCAAGATTGCTGGGAGAAATATCAATAACTTCAGATATGCAGATGACACCACCCTTATGGCAGAAAGTGAAGAGGAACTCAAAAGCCTCTTGATGAAAGTGAAAGTGGAGAGTGAAAAAGTTGGCTTAAAGCTCAACATTCAGAAAATGAAGATCATGGCATCCAGTCCCACCACTTCATGGGAAATAGATGGGGAAACAGTGGAAACAGTGTCAGAGTTTGTTTTTGGGGGCTCCAAAATCACTACTGATGGTGATTGCAGCCATGAAATTAAAAGACGCTTACTCCTTGGAAGGAACATTATGACCAACCTAGATAGCATATTCAAAAGCAGAGACATTACTTTGCCAAGAAAGGTCCGTCTAGTCAAGGCTATGGTTTTTCCTGTGGTCATGTATGGATGTGAGAGTTGGACTGTGAAGAAGGCTGAGCGCCGAAGAATTGATGCTTTTGAACTGTGGTGTTGGAGAAGACTCTTGAGAGTCCCTTGGACTGCAAGGAGATCCAACCAGTCCATTCTGAAGGAGATCAGCCCTGGGATTTCTTTGGAAGGAATGAGGCTAAAGCTGAAACTCCAGTACTTTGGCCACCTCATGCGAAGAGTTGACTCATTGGCAAAGACTCTGATGCTGGGAGGGATTGGGGGCAGGAGGAGAAGGTGACGACAGAGGATGAGATGGCTGGATGGCATCACTGACTCAATAGACGTGAGTCTGAGTGAACTCCGGGAGTTGGTGAGGGACAGGGAGGCCTGGCATGCTGCGATTCATGGGGTTGCAAAGAGTCGGACACGACTGAGCGACTGATCTGATCTGAGTGAATGTTATAAAATTAATACTTTAATAGTCACCCATATCTCAAATGCTAAATTACAGCCCCAAATTCTGAAGTCACTGGGAAAATATAAAGCAGTGGTTTGTTCAAAGAAATCTATAATTAAAATGACTAAAGTCCTACTGTAGAAAAAATATTATGCTCAAATGTCATATTTATATATTCAAAAATATATAAATATATATTTATATTCATGTGTAAACTCTTTTTAAGAAATATTTTTTCAATTAGGTTCATGGCTCATAAAAGTTGCTTTAAGGATCAAACTGATTTGGCTGCCTATATTTCTCACCATGAGAAATAATTTAGTGCTTAGAAAAGTGTGCCCTTCTATCCATAGGGTAGATAGAGCTCATGTACAAAAGATAGCATACAGCTTTATGTAATTAGCTTAGAAAGCAAAATTAAATTACTGTTCATTATCTTTCATCCAGATAAACTCTATGAAGCATATACTTAAGATTACCTGTTTGGGAAGTCAAAAATTATATTTACTGTTCAAAAACAAGATAGAGACCTATAGAATCTGTTGTTCTTGTGACTTACTTGGGGAATAAAAGTGAGTTAAGGGCAATAGAAAGTCCATTTAAGCAGGAAAATGTAGCCTTGCACTACGCATAACTCATGTACTTCTTTTTAGAAGGAAAGATAAGCTGTTACCTAGAGGTATATTTTCAGTGATAAGCAGGTAATATTCTGTGTAGGAATACCAGAATTCTGTGCAAATATTGTGTAGAAAGTTGAGAGTGTGAGAGAGTGAAACAGAATGCAAACTCTGGAAATACACCAGGATAATCTGGGGCTCTCCATGTTCCCACTCTGGCTACTAGTTACTTCTCTCAGCCTCTACTGCTCTAAGAGACTGGCACATGGTTGCTGGAAATAAATGGAATGACTCTTAATAGGCAAGTAGTTGAATAAATCATGGTAAATGTCTATAAAGAAATATTAGATAGTTAATAGATGCAGTTAATTAGATCCATTTTGACATGTGTACTGTTTATATGTTAATTGAGAAAAGGCAAAATTCAAAATAATGTGTATCATAAGTATTCATATTGGTAAAAACAATTCATAAGGGGAAAAAATCCCCATATAAAGTATGAAAACATATCAACCAATGCTGTACTAGACGAGTTAATAATATTGTCCAGATTTAAGTGGGAAAACTTGACAGATCTGTTTACAGTATGCATGTCAACTGCTATAATAAAGTGGCTTAGAAAATATGTGGACTATATAGAAAAATTCAGGAAAGCTGGGTTAATACAGATGGATGGATGAGTGGATGGATAGGAAAAAAGATGGAAGAAAAGAAAGGGGGAAGAAAACTTATTTTTCTTCAAAAATATGAAGGCATTGTTCCATTGTTATTCTAATATCTGAGGTTTCCAATGATAAGTCTATTACCAAAATATTTTTTTATCCTTATTGTTCTGATATTTCACAATCGGGATCTAAATGTGAGTCTTTCTATTTAAAGAATTTGGTTCATGATTTTCCCTGTTATGAAAATTTTCACTATTATGGGTTGCAATTCCAGCACTGTCACTTATCACCTAGATGATCGTAAGTATTTTACTTAATTCATAATTTTCACTATTATTTAATAGTTCTTTACCAAATAGACCAGCACTTCCCAACAGAACATTCTATGATAATGGAGATATCCATGTCTCTAATAGCCAGTATGCTAGCCACTAGCCACACATGGCTTTTGAGCCCATGAAATGCAATTCATGTGATTAAAGAAGTGAATTTTTATTTTAATTTCCTTTTGACTGCTTCATATTCCAATAGCCACATGTAGCTAGTGGCTACCATGTTAAACCACAAATATATAGACCTTTATTCATCCATATAGAAGTGCTTTTATGAGGTATAATTATTAGAATCATAAATCAGGAGGTGAAATTTTTAGTTATGTGATTCAGAATGCCATAGCCAAAGGAAAACAGCATATATGAGGTTTAAAAGGGAGCCAGTCTTCTTCTTCCTGAAAATACTAAGCTTCTGAACTCTTTTTCTTTTCTTTTCTTTCTTTCTTTTCTTTTTTCTTCCCATTTTTTCATGCAGAAGAATTCCAGATGTGTGGTATAGACCTGTCTACATCACAGCAATGATTGCACAAGCCAAAAGAACATCAACAGTGCAGGAAATGCATGAGGCACTCCCCAAAAGGTTTCATTAGGATAACTCTTATCTCACCTGTCATGATCTTGCCCACTAGTCCTAATGAGTGACTCACGCTAGGTGTTGAATTCAGGCCAAAGCAGTACGTATTCACAGCTGAGCTCTCACTGAGCATCCTCTTGTTTTTATTATTTGTGGCACTGGACATCTCCTTGAACATCAGGGATGTGTCCATTTCAGCAGTAGACCCATCCATAGAGGGACTTCTCCCAAAGCTATCACCACTAAATACAAAACATTTTAAGAATATGGGTGGATATTTCAACCATTTCTTCAGATTATATTCTGCATAGGATAGACATAGTCTTGTGAAAAGAGTTCTGGACATTGTGTCAGGAGGAATGGTCTCTAACCCCGGGTCTGCCATTAGCCCAATGTGTTCTTCCTGTCATGGGCACTCAGCTGCACTAAGCCCCAGTTCCCCCAACTGCAAAGCGGGTGGAGGGATCGTCTACAACATCAATGTTAGCATCTCTTACTGCTTTCTAGTTGGAAAGATTGTGTCCCCCAGAACTCACCCAGGTAAATAGGTAGGGGACGGGACAGACTGAGGGTTCTGTTTCCTTGTTGCTGGATCCTCAGAACAGGGCATCCTGGTGGAAGGAAAATCAACCTGCTGCCTGGTGACTGGATGATGTTAGGGACTTCTAGAACACATTTCTGTGTTCAGATGATGTCACTTCTCACCGTCCGTCTGGAGACTCCTCAATCACATGTGGACTAAGATGGTAGGAGACTGGCAGCCCAACAGGACCTCTGCAGTAAGAGTTCCTTCCCCGCCACAGCTAGAGCTGCTCAGCCCGGCTGTGGGCAACGGTAGTTTGGAGCTCTCAGCATCACTATAAGCATCTTGCTTCCACACTCATAATCATTAACCCCATTTGTCTTGAGGCTTTCTTGCTTTATCTTTAATGGCCTGCTTTCTAAATTCAGAAAGCAGTTCCTGAGAGTGTTTTGGGGTCATTATGGGTGGTTCGTGCCCCTTCTGTAAAGACTGCATTTTACTCCCCTTTAATATGCATTTCACTTTCATAAATGAAAGTCTATAGGATATCTACAAAGGTGGAGTTCATAGAATAAACCTATTTAAAACAGCATGCCAGTTTCATTTTCAAATAATGGGCATTACTTTTAAAACAATGAATTTAACTGTTGGAAAAAAATATAATAAATATACCATGAAGTGTTCAAAAGTCTGGAAACACAAGGAAAAATGGTATATTTATTGCTTTATCTACTCAATGGACATGAGTTTGAGCAAACTCCAGAAGATTGTGAAGGAAGGGAAGTTCTACAGTCTCTGAGGTCACAGAGAGTCAGACACGACTGAGCCACTGAACAACAGCAACAATTGTACATTATACAGATGGGAAAATTGAGTCTCTGATTGGCTGAGAGCTCAGAGTTGGGTAAGGAGTAGATCAGATCCAGAATCCAAGTCCATATTGGTTTGTGTATCTTGCCCCACATTAGGTATAAGCATCTCAAATTAGAACATATCTGTATATTTTTTCTCACTGAAAGCTTATAAATACCAAGACACCAACCAACTCACCTTGAAAGTGATTCAACACTTTTTTAAAAAAATCATTATCTTTTCATTAATTTACTTAAAGAATGTTGTGAAAATTTTTATGTACTTTTAAAGAGAAAACTTTTTATCCTGAAGCCCATTTTTGTGTATAATGAACATGTTATCTTTCTGTGACATTAAATATATGTGCATATCAATGTTCCTTGCTAAAAGTAGAAAACTTAATTGCAGGGTGCATCGTGTCTAACCTGTTTATACCACATATGGCCCAATATCCTGAGCAGCTACAATAATAAAGACCTAAGCAATCTTCAAATGCTTGGGCTGAATAAGAGATTGTAATAGGCTCAACCAACATCCTCATTTCACAGATGAATAAACCAAGGCTCATTCACTCATTCAGCACACCTTTGTTGGACATCTGCTGTGCGCCTTTCATAGGATTCAGATCAGTTGGTTAGAAAAAGATGAATCAGCCCAGAGAAGTCAAGTGATTGCCCAAGAGCACACACAGCCGCATGCCACATCTAGGATAATGACAGCTGGGACGGTGATCGGAACACTGAGGACTGAAATGAGCTGGCTCCTATCTGACATTATTTATGAAGATGCTAGCGCTAAGAGGACCGGTGGATACAAACCTACCGAGTATGGAGGGAAGAAAGTCTGAGGAACATTTTTAAAATATTAAAGCCTAAGAACTTCACAATACTCTGTAATTTATCTATAAGGGAAAAGAATCTTAAAAAAAAAAAAAAGAACAGATATACGTGTATGTATAACAGATTGAGAGAGTTAGGGTGAATGCCAAAGAATCGATGCTTTTGAATTATGGTCCTGGAGAAGACTCTTGAGAGTCCCTTGGACATCAGGGCGATCAAACCAGTCAATCCTAAAGAAAATCAACCCTGAATAACTTATTAGAAGGACTGATGCTGAAACTAAAGCTACAATACTTTGGCCACCTGATTCGAACAGCCAACTCATTAGAAAAGACCCTAATGCTGGGAAAGATTGAAGAAGGAGAAGTGGGCAGCAGAAGATGAGATGGTTGGATAAGATCACCGATTCAAATGACATGAACTCAGGCAAACTCTGGGAGATAGTGAGGGACAGAGAGGCCTGTCGTGCTACAGTCCATGGGGTTGCAAAGAGTCGGACATGACTTAGCGACTGAACAACAGCATAACGTATTGACTTTGATGTGCACCTAAAAAAACTAACACAACATTGTAAATCAACTATACCCCAATAAATTTTTTTCTTTAAAAACTGAAAGCATCAAAGAAATACTTCTAGGCTTATCTAGCCATGTAACTTGGATTGAAGAGACATGGCCTGATGGACAGTTGAACATTTAACAGCAAATCGGGGTGGTGTGAGACTCAAAAAGTATAAGGTGAACCCCATTAGACTCTCAAGCAGTCATTTCTGCCATGGGTGGAAACAGATACTTCAGACTCACATGTTTCTCTCCTCCACCTTACTCTCCAAGTGAAACCTAAGGGCATGCCTGCCTAAATGGATACCAAACAACAGATAGAATCAAGCCTTTTTGAGAAAACTAGGAGGCTAAGGGGAAAATAGCAAAAGCAAATCCATTTCTGTATCACTTCCCCACCAAGGAACCCACCCACAATATGAGCATAGAACACTGAAAGTTGTCATGAAAACCTCCCACACTTGTTCTAGAAAGGCTTAGAAGCGGCATTCCAGGCCACCACAGCTCCCAAACCATTGCTGATGCCTCCACCAGATCCTTGGCCTCTGCTTGGCCTCTGGGCAGACCCAATTTACCTTCAGGAGCAATGAGATCATAAAAAGACTAACACACCATTGCTTATGCCTCCAAAGCCTACTCAGTCTTAACTCTGTGGGAGAGGGCCTCCATCTGGGAAACTTCCTTTAGATTATTTCTGGCCTCAAGAAAGTTGCCTTTGGAACTAGAATGCTTCCAATGACTGAGAATCTAACTAAGGTGCAAGGGGCATGTTTCTCTATGCCCCCTAAGTGTGTCACAGTATTTTGTAATGATTTACAAAATCAATATTATTTTTGTTGTTGTTCAGTCACTAAATTGTGTCTGACTCTTTTGTGACCCCATGGGGTGTAGACAACCAGGCTCCCTCCGTCTATGGAATTTCCCAAGCAAAGATACTGGAGAAAGTTGCCATTTCCTTCTCCAGGGGATCTTCTCAACCCAGAGATTGAACCTACATCTCTTGAACTGCCAAGCAGATTCTTTACTCTAAGCCATCAAGAAAGCCCAAATGTTATTCTTAAAAGTCTTCAATCTCTTTTTCTCATTTAACAATCATTAATGAGTGTTCCTCCAAGCCAGTCTTAGAGATCTAAGGCCTTCCTTATCATAGCTGCAAAGCTGTTCATTCTATGGATGTACCAAAATTTGCCCAATCATTGCACAGCTAATGGACATTCAGCTTGTATCCAGGGTTTTTTGTTTGAGGCCATTTATTTGTCTATTAAGAGCAATGCTCTGAACAACTTGATACATGTGGTACACATATCTTTGAGTCCTAGTACTTACATAGGATAGATTCCTACAAGCAAAATCTTTGGATCAAATTGCACAAGCATTTTTATTTTACCAGTTAAAGCTTGTTAATTTCTCAAAGTTAGCAACAATTTGACACTCACTATTGGATTTCCCAGATGCTGTTAGTGGTAAAGAACTCAACTGCCAATGCAGGAGACTTAAGAGACATTTGTTTAATCCCTGGTTTGGGAAGATCCCCTTGAGGAAGGCATGGCAACCCACTTCAGTATTCTTGCCTGGACGCCCAGAGGATTGCAAAAAGGTGGGTATGACTGAAGCAACTTGGCACATGTGGCATACATGCATCAGTGTATGAAAGTACCTGTTTCCTTGAAGCATTGCTGACATTGAAGGTCCCTATGCTCTAGCATTTTGTCCTTCTTATAACTCTTGGTGGACATCTATACTTAAAAAGATAGATTTGTAATTTTTCGTTTCTTTATACTTTAAAAGTGCTGATGTGCTGTTATAAAATGTTCATTTTTTAAATCAAAAAGCTTGCATGTTCTTATTTTGCCTATCAGATTTTTATTACAATAAGTTTTAGAATGTAACAGATATAGGAGCAACCATCATCTCTCATAAATATTTTCCAGTTCTTGTCCATATGTATTTGAATTTTATAAAGTTATAGTTCTAGTATAGTGCAATTTTGTACTTTCATTTATTTACTATACATTACAAAATAAATACCGTCCTTGTCTTCCCTTTTACCAGCTGCTTAATGTTTCATGGTGTATATCTGGAAACTAATTAATGATTCATCCATTGTTGACTGTCTGAGCTACTTTCTGGTTTAACATTTACAGATAACTATGAAGTTAAAATATTCATAAATATCAAACCATCCTTTTTACAGCAGGTCTTCCTTGGAAAATGTTCAAGGACAGAGCAGAATAAATGTGCTAAGAGACCTTGAGATAGAGTGACACACTCTTTTCCAGAAGTTTAGTACCTATTCATCTGGGCACAAGCAGAGGGTTAGATTTCTGAATGACATGCGAAGCTCTCTACATAAGAACTTGGCAGTCTTTATTTTTCAACAGTTTTTTTTTTTAACATTTTAAAACTATGGTATTCGGAAGGGATTCTTAGATGAGGAAATAATTAGAAGAGAATGTAAGAGGAAATAACATGGCCTTGTTTATGTTCTATTTCTTGAATTGGAAACTATTAGTCAGATGTGTTCAGTTTGTGAGAACTAGGAGAGATTGGGGCACTTTTCTCTATGTATGTTGTACATCAATAAATGTTTAGGAAACACACTGCTGGAATTTCATGGGAATGTCTATCACATTGCAGAAAGACACCTGAATGCTCTGGAATACTTTGCCAAGCATCACTTTGGACTGAATTTGAATGTCTATATACATCATATATTTTGTGCCACAGACCATCAAGAATGTTCCAAAGTCCTGCGGGGGTTAGGAAATTGCCTCAAGTCCCAGATGACCAAACATTCTTTGTTTCCTAAACTTTGGGAGCAATCTGAATGTGGCACCATCTGGAGAACCGGATCTGTCCACCTGGATGGAGCCTGCTGCTGCTGCTGCTAAGTCGCTTCAGTCGTGTCCAACTCTGTGCGACCCCATAGACGGCAGCCCACCAGGCTCCCCAGTCCCTGGGATTCTCCAGGCAAGAACACTGGAGTGGGTTGCCATTTCCTCCTCCAATGCATGAAAGTGAAAAGTGAAAGTGAAGTCGCTCAGTCATGTCCGACTCCTAGCAACCCCATGGACTGCAGCCTACCAGGCTCCTCTGTCCATGGGATTTTCCAGGCAAGAGTACTGGAGTGGGGTGCCATTGCCTTCTATTTCTCAAATTAAACTTTGGGAAACTTATCTGGTGACAAAGCCCAGAAAGATTAGATAAAGTTCTGAGATCCGCAGCTAACTAGTGGAAGAACTAGAACTAATCCCAGGCCTCCAGATCCCCAAAATGGGTTTTTCCCCAACTTCTCTGCAGCCTGAGACCAGTGTTAGCCATATGGCTGTTGCTCGAACTCCGGCCAGGCCTGGAGTCAGCTCTCTGGTTGTGTTTTCAGTCCTTTGGCAAATCATTCTCAGCCTTGCTTCTTTGTTACTTTGGAACAGGTAGTCTTCTCCTGGGAGAACCGTGGACTTTTTTTTTTATTGGAGTATAATTGCTTTCCAGTGCTGTGTTGGTTTCTGCTGTACAACCAAGTGAATCAGCTACATGTATACATACATCCCCTCCCTCTTGAGCTTCCCTCCTACCCCCTCAGCCCGCCCATCACAGAGCACCGAGCTGAGCTCCCCGTGGTGCACAGCGCCTTCCCTCTAGCGGTCTGTTTTACACACACTAGTGAATGTGAGTCAACGCTGCTCTCGAGATTCATCCCACCCCCCTCCTCCGCCCGTATCCACATGCCCATTCTCCACATCTGCATCTCTGTTCCTGCCCCGCAAATAGGTGCATCTGTACCATTTTTCTAGATTTGATATATATGTGGTATTTGTTTTTCTGTTTCTGACTTACTTTACTCTGTATGATAGACTCTTGGTCCATTCACACCACCTGATCCAATGATCCAATTGATCCAATTTTGTCCCTTTTTATGATTTAATAATATTCCATTATATATAAGTACCACATCTTCCCTATTCATTCATCTGTTGATGGACATTTGGGTTTCTTCTATGTCCTGGCTGTTGTAAATAGTGATGTGATGACCGTATGAGTAACAAGAAGACATACAAATGGCCGAAAAGCACCTGAAAACATGCTCAATACCACTGATTATTAGGGAAACCCAAATCGACAGTGTAATGAGGTATCACCTCACTATGATTGTCAGAATGGCCATCATAAAAAAATCTACAAACGATAAATGCTGGAGAAGGTGTGGAGAAAATGGAACCCTCTTGCACTGTTGATGGGAATGTAAATGGATATAACCATTATGGAGGACAGTATGAAAGGGCCTTAAAAACTAAAACTAGAACTACTGTGTTACCTAGCAATCCCACTACTAAGCGTATACCCCAAGAAAACCATAATTCAAAGAGAAGCGTATGTATTTTATACTTTGCACCTGTTGCCTCCTTCACCTAGAAGATCTTCCTGTGTTCAGTTCTTTAAATATCTTACCTCCTTGAACATACTCCACATGGCACTCTACATAAAGTAGTTTTTACGAATAAGGACTATCCCAAAACACAGATACCAAATTTTCTCCCAATTCTCGTCAACTCCGAGCCCCATGTCTGACCCCCTCCCTCTTGAGGTCTCTCTGTTCTTGCTCTGTTCCCATGGCACTTGTATGTCTTTATAGTTTCATGCACTCTGGGGTGGGCAGTGAATCCTCTGCCCTTCCTTACAGCCCTCTGAACTAAGCTTTATTAATGTCTCCACTTAACGATGAATAAACCGAAGTTCAGAAAGGTGAATGGACTTGTCCAGAGTCACACCATGATCATAATCCATACCACATACTTTAGCCTCTGATTCTATAACCTCTTTCACTTAGTTGTCTAAATATTTACTTAGGATTTATTCAAAGTACATTAAACTGGATGCCCTGGGAATTAGAAAGGCTGTTCATAAATTACTTCTTATATGTTAGATAAATCTCTTCCACCTAATGTAGAAGCTCCTAAGTAGAACAGAGTGCGTCCTGCTTGGCAGCCTCTTCCACTGCCTAGCCCAGCCTGGGGCCTAGAATCAGTATGTACCTAATACCATGCTGATTACCTTAGGATCCTCTCAGCATACCACCAAGATAATAAGACACCAATCAGAAATCAACCATTCTTTTCCTGAGACTGATTCCAGGGTCTTTCATTTCCTGGTCATTCTTATTTTTCTTATTAGAAAAAAATTTTTCCTTGGGTTTTTTTAAAATGATTTTTAAATTCAAACCAGACCTAAGCAAAAGTGGAAATTCCAACCTTCCAAAATCGTATGGCAAATCATTGACTTGTTTGTCATTAGAAATTCTTTTCTGAAATGGTAATAAGCATCAAGTTTCAGGGAAAATATACAATAAATTTGTAAACATTAACAATTTATAAATGCCTTGAATTTTCAGAATAAAGTTCAATGGCACCAACAGCCCAAATGAAAAATTAAAACAGGTAAATTAGACTTCATCAAAATTTTAAAATTTTGTGTTTCAAAGAATACTGTCAAAAAAGTAAAAAGATAACCTACTGAATAGGAGAAAATATTTGCAAATCATATATATGACAGACTATTTGTAACTAGAATATATAAAGAATTCTTACAACCTAATAATAAAAAGACAAATAACCCAATTTAAAAATAGAGGAGTTGAATAGAATCCTTCTTCCATAGAAGATATGTACATAATCAACAAGCTTATGAAAACATGCTCAATATCACCATTACTCAGGGAAATACAAATCAAAACCCTAGTGAGATACTACCTCATGCCTGCTAGAATAACTGTAATAAGGAAAAAAAAGAGAGAATTAAAACTGCTAGTGTGGATGTAGAGAAATCAGAATGCTCATCTGTTGCTGCATGCAATGAAAATGATACAATCACGTTGGAAAACAGTCTGGCAGTTCCTCAAATGTTAGAGTTAATATTGTTGTTCTGTCACTCAGTCATATCTGACTCTTTGTGACCCCATGGACTGTAGCACACCAGGCTTCCCTGTCCTTCACTGTCTCCCAGAGTTTGTTCAAACTCATGTCCATTGACTTAGTGACGCCATCCAACCATCTCATCTTCTGTTGCCCTCTTTTCCTCCTGCCCTCAATTATTCACAGCACCAGGGTGTTTTCCAATGAGTCAGCTGTTCACATCAGGTGACCAAAGTATTGGAGCTTCAGCTTTAGTATCAGTCATTCCAATGAATATTCAGGGTTGATCTCCTTTGAGATTGACTGGTTTGATTCCTGCTGTTCAAGGGAGTCTCAAGAGTCTTTTCCAACACCACAGTTCAAAAGCATCAATTCTTCAGTGCTCATCAATCTTTATAGTCCAACTCTCACATACATACATGACTATTGGAAAAACCATAGCTTTGACTAAACCCACCTTTGTCAGTAAAGTGATATCTCTGCTTTTTAATATGCTATCTAGGTTTATCATAGCCTTTCTTCCAAGGAGCAAACGCCATTTAATTCCCTGGCTACAGTCACCATCCACAGTGATTCTGTATCCTAAGAAAATACAGTCTGCCACTGTTTCCATTTTCCCCACCTATTTGCCATGAAGTGATGGGACCAGATGCCATGATCTCAGTTTTTTTAATGTTGAGTTGTAAGCCAGCTTTTGCACTCTCCTCTTTCACCCTCATCAAGAGGCTCTTTAGTTCTTCTTAAGTTTCTTCCATAGGGTGGTGTCATCTGCATATCTGAGATAATTGATATTTCTCACAGCAATCTTGACCAGCTTGAGCTTCATCCAGCCTGGCATTTTGCATGATGTACTTTGCATATGTTAAATAAAAAGGCTGACAACATACAGTCTTGACATACCCCTTTTTTAACTGTGAACCATTCTGTTGTTTCATGTCTGGTTCTAACTGTTGCTTCTTGACCTCCATACAGTTTTCTCAGGAGGCAGGTCAGGTGGTCTGGTGTTCCCATCTCTTTAAGAATTTTACACAGTTTGTTGTGATCCACACAGTCAAAAGCTTTGGTGTAGTTAATAAAGCAGAAGTAGATGTTTTTCTGGAACTCTTTTGCTCTTTCCATGATCCAACAGATGTTGGCAATTTGATCTCTGGTTCCTCTGCCTTTTCTAAATCCAGCTTGTATATCTGGAACTTCTCAGTTCAGGTACTATTAAAGCCTAGCTTGAAGGATTTTGAGCATTACATTGCTAACATGTGAAATGAGAGCAATTATATAGCAGTTTGAAGATTCTTTGGCATTGCCTTTCTTTGGGATTGGAATGAAAACTGACCTTTGCCAGTCCTGTGGCCACTGCAGAGTTTTCCAAATTTGCTGGCATATTGAGTGCAGCACTTTAATAGCATCATCTTTTAGGATTTTTATGTATGGTCTAGCAATTCCTCTCCTATGTGTATACTCAAAAGAAATAAAAATCTATATACAAATATTCACTACAGCATTACTCATAATAACCAAAAAGTGGAAACAATCCAAATATCCATCAACTGATGTATGGATAAACAAAATGTGGTATGTCTATACAATGGAATATTCAACCTTACAAAAGGAATAAAGCAGTGATTAAAAAAAAAGCCATTCCCAAAAGAACACATATTGTATGATTCTACTGATATGAAATGTTCAGAAAAGGTAAAACTGTAGAGACCAAAAATAGGTGAATAGTTGTCTAACTAGAGGAAGATGGTGGGGAGGTAGGGGGAGAGGGAAATTGAGAAATCAGCAGTAACTTCTACGGGGTGTGGAGTTTCCTTTTAGAGTCATGAAGATGTTCTAACATAGCTTTGGTGATGATTGCACAACTCTGAGTAGAGTGAAGTCACTTTCCTTTAAATAAAGGAAATGAGCGAACTGTGTGCTATTCAGTTTCAAAACACTAGAAGAAAATATCTGAACTCACGTCCATGTTACTTGTGGTCTGTTTCTATGAATTTTTTCAGACTTCCCTATGTACATGTGATTTCTTCATACTCATCATCAGACTACTATGGCAAGAACTGGATATTAACTAGTTCAAAATGGAGTGAGGGAAAGTTGTCAGATTCCCAGAACTGGAAAAACAGGTTGAGTTTAGATTTGGTGTGTTGCCAACTTAAGTTTCCTTCACTAGCTCAGTCACAGGAGGGGAAAAAAAAAAAAAAAAAAAAAGTAGCCATTTGGAAAGAAGATGATGTGTCAACCAATATCTTCTGGATGTTTAACCAATCTTGGTTACTGGGCAACCAACACCCTATTCAAAGGTCAAAACCCAGTTAATATACAACCTTCCCTTCCCCACTTCCTTTCAGAGTAGAGTAAATTCATCACAGTGGGTTGTGTATGTTGTTGGTGCATGAGAGTAGACAAATCTGGGGAAGAAGGATACTTACTACGATAATAAGAGTAACAGTTTTATGATTCTATACAGTGAATGCTATCCAGCAAGAAGAATGAACAAATTACAATTACATGCAACTGTATCCAAAAACCTCACAATCATAATGCTGAGTAAAAGAAACAATCTCTGCTGCTAGAAGTCAAGATAATGACTACGCTCTGGAAAGTTAAGACTGGATGGGGCCCAGGGCTAAACTATTGCCTTAGGTCTACTTATTCAATATATTTTCTCTATCTGGATGTTCAAGAAGAAATGCAGCTCTTCAAAATGTTGTGAACCATGAGATCAGGGCAGGAAAAAAACAATGAATACAAGCTAATCTGAAGAAGGCAAGAATGCTTATATACATTATAAGATACTTCATATGTTATACCACTACAGATACCATTTGACTTTGAATGACACCTTTCTTGGGGTTTGGCATGGTGAGAAAAAGGAAAATAATCAGGATTGACTGACTGATTTTGAATCTGAATACCAAGCATTATATTTTGTGCTTTTCTCTTTCCTCCGTAGAGAAGAATAATTCATTTGATCAGCAGTTACTCATTAATTGTGTTGTCATCTATTTCTTTTCTGAAAAATATTTGTTTAGATCTTTTAATTGTAAGGAATAAATTTTATTTTACATGCACATTCCTTGCCTTCTCAGTTAGATTCTTAATTGCTGGCAAGCGGGCAAGTCTCTTTAGTTGTGTCTGACTCTTTGTGACCCTATTGACCATAGCCTGCCAGGCTCCTCTGTCTCTGGGATTCTTGAGGCAAGAATACTGGGGTGGGTTGCCATTTCCTTCTCCAAGGGATCTTTCCAACCCAGGGACCAAACCCACATCTTTTGCAGCTCTTACATTGCTGGTGGTTTCTTTACCACTGAGCCACCAGGGAAACCTCTTCATTGCTAACCACTTAAATATTATATATTCCTTGATTCTTGAGAGTCCCTTGAACTGCAAGGAGATTAAACCAGTCAATCCTAAAGGAAATCAGTCCTGAATATTCATTGAAAGGACCAATGCTGAAGCTGAAATTTCAATACTATGACCACCTAACGTGAAGAACTGACTCATTGGAAAAGACCCTGATGCTGGGAAAGATTGAAGATGGGAGGAGAAAGGGATGGCAGAGGATGAGATGCTTGGATGGCATCACCTTTGCCATGGACATGAGTTTGAGTAGGCTCTGGGAGTTGGTGACGGACAGGGAAGCCTGGCATGCTGCAGTCCATGGGGTCGCAGAATCAGACACGACTGAGCAACTGAATCAAACTGAACTGATTCCTTGATTCAACTGACATGCATTACCCAGCATCCTACAGGCATAAAGTAGATACAAAAATTATTGGCTCAGCAGTCTTCATTTCTTACCAAATGTTGCTTTGAATTTAAATACCCAAAGCTAACAGTTTGCTTTTTCTTGAAAATACTAAAAATGAGGACCCTAAGGTCTTCCAATACTTTAAACCTTACAGGAGGATTGCGTGTGTAATCCTAAGAAATTTTGACCTTAAAACTGTTCAGGGTAACAAGGGTCAAGGGGTTAAAAGCATGCCTGATAACTATTGAAAACACAGCTCTCTTACAGAGTGTTTTTTAACTACCTGGGACCTAAAATTAAACAAACCAATCTCTGAGCCTCCATTTTTAACGTGCCAAATAGAAATTTTACTACCTATCATTGTGAAGATTATTTTGAAGACTAAATGAAATGTGGAAGAACCCTGAGAAACTGTTGGGAATATTGCTGATGGAGCAAAAAGAGGATGAGAGTGGCAGTTTAGACACCAAAGAAACAGTTTTTTATGACAAATGGCAATAGTATAATCTTCAAAAGTAAAAAAGCTTAATTCTCAAACTATGTTTTCAAATGAAATTTCATAAAATGAACACATCAAGGATTTTATTCAATTTATCATCAATAATCAACAGTAGTATGTTAACTGGGTCAAAGGAGAATTTGAATAATGGACAAATATTGATGTAGATAGATATAAATAGAAATGAATTTTCTAAGTATAAAATGGAGTAGTGTCTTCTAAGGTGATGCAATATAATGTTTGGGGTAATCTCTTCAATTTGGCAGAAATTGATTATATCTCTACCAGTCAATATTTATTTGCATTGTTAGCCACAAGAATCATCATAGCCTTTGCTATCAGTTTTCTACCTATTGACTTCTATCCCTACAGAATTGTAAAATAGTAAACATAAAATCAATCAAAAAAGCTTGCAGAATCAGATGATCTCCTCAGAATTCACAAACCTTGAAAGGACACTGCATAATTTTTCTCATTTATTTCCAAGTCATGAGCATTTTTTTCTTACAAATTTATATACAGTATACTAAAGTGTATGCAACTGAATGGAAACAATGTGAAATACTTAAGCTCACACACATCCGTTTCAGATACTATAGTGGGACATTGTTTGCTTGCTTGCTTTCTATGTATTCATTTGTTTCTATGTTGTAAGGTAGGTAGGTGAATAGCACTGTAAAGTATTATTCTGATATATGTTATTCTAAAACATATGGATTATTATTAGAATAATACATTAACTAATGGGCATCATCACAGTCCTCCCCATCCCTCATCCTAGCTGTTAAAATGTTCTATTCTCATTGAACTAAGAGGGACAGCTTACAAAAAGAGAATGCAGAGGAATAAAAAGAGTAAATAAACTATTCTGGACTTCTGTGTTCCAAAAGCCAAGTGCTTAGGGGAACACAAAAACACTCACATGAATGACGGCAGCAGGTTTGGGGAGAGAGGGGTGTTCTGGGGGACTCGAGGAGAGACGCTTCCAGGTTGAGCAGAGCGTGATTAGAAGGGAAGTAAGGCGGGCGGAGGCACAGATGGGTGGCAGTGGGAGGGGCTGGTCCTGCACTCCAGGCAGTGCCGCTTAGCAGGAGACACTCCCTTGAGCAGGAACCTAGGTGAATGGAGCCCTGGGTAAGTTTGTAAGGACCCCCGACTCCTAGTCTGGCAGAGGGAGCAGAATGACTTCTTTGCCTTCCCACATAGCTCAGGGAAAGCAGAGAGAAATCTGAAATCTGCCAGAATTGAAGTGGGCAGAAGGGCTGAATTAGAAGACACCCAATAGCATATATCGAGGACCAAGTGAAACAGGAGGGAAGGGGGCAGTTCGTGCGTGTTTGCTAAGTCACTTCAGTACAGTCTGACTCTTTGTGACCCTATAGACTGTAGCCTGCCAGGTTCTTCTGTCCATGGGATTCTCCATGCAAGAATACTGGAGTGGGTTGAGATGCCCTCCTCCAGGGGATCTTCCCAGCCCAGAGACTGAACCGTGTCTCTTAAGTCTCATGCATTAGCAGGTGGGTTCTTTACCCACTAGTGCCACCTGGGAAGCCCCAAAGACAGGGCAAAACCTTTGAAAGAATGATATGGCCCAGGGACACAAAATAACCTGATTAGAACCAAATGGGTCCAAGATAGCAAGCAAGTTGACATCCACTAGACCTTGAGCTTTGGAGAAGGCAATGGCACCCCACTCCAGTACTCTTGCCTGGAAAATCCCATGGATGGAGGAGCCTGGTAGGCTGCAGACCATGGGGTCGCGAAGAGTCGGACATGACTGAGCGACTTCACTTTCACTTTTCCCTTTCATGCATTGGAGAAGGAAATGGCAAACCGCGCCAGTGTTCTTGCCTGGAGAATCCCAGGGACGGGGGAGCCTGGTGGGCCACCGTCTATGGGGTCGCACAGAGTTGGACACGACTGAAGTGACTTAGCAGCAGCAGCAGACCTTGAGCTTCAGTATATGTTCACTGTAACACATCAGCAAGCTACATGACCACCCACAGGCACCATGAGGGTTCCAACCATCAAAGATCAAAACGTGGCTGGTGGCCCAATTCCTGGAAATCTCTGCCCCTTCCCCAAAATAGTTTGAATGATCCTGCCACTCATTCAATTCAGTTCAGTTCAGTCGCTCAATCATGTCTGGCTTTTTGTGACCCCACGGACTGCAGCACACCAGGCTTCCCTGTCCAGCACCAACCCCCGGAGTTTACTCAAACTCATGTCCATTGAGTCTGTGATGCCAGCCAACCATCTCATCCTCTGTTGTCCCCTTCTCCTCTACCTTCAATCTTTTCCAGCATCAGGGTCTTTTCCAGTAAGTCAGTTCTTCGCCTCAGGTGGCCGAAGGATTGGAGTCTCAGGCTGCTTCTTCCTTCTGCGATGACCCACACTCTGTCTGTGGAGTGTGTTTCTCTCTAAATAAATCCACTTCTCAGCTATCACTCTGTCTCTCACTGAACTCTTTCTGTGATGAGGCAACCAGAACCCAAGAACCTGAGCCTCAGTAAGTCCAGACACCAGGGAGGTGGTTCTTATTAAAATATTGTGCATAAGAGTCCCAGGCAGTGTCTTGGCTGGGTTCGAGTCCCAGCACGAGTTCAAGTCCCAATCTGAGGTGAATGGTTTCACAAGGACATTGACATTCTCGAAGTCTACTGTCTCCATCACAACCTGATCCCACAAAAGCTCCTCATAACTAGATTTCTGGACTGAGATTATCTTAACCACCTAATGGAAGGAGGAGACAGTGCTCCAAATTAAAATTGAGTAGTAGGAAAAGGTTATATTTGGGCACAGAGTAGTCACGGGCTGTTATTTATGTGCTGTAATACGGCGGCTGTGCACCACAGCGCAGCGAGCTCAGCCCTCAGCGCGCCCGTCATTACTGCACATCACCACAGTGCACCCTGTTACCAGGTAAGGGGTCCTGCTCAACCGTTGGTCGGTGCTTCAGTGGGCACCACCCACAAGCAACCAACTATTTAGAAATGACAGTTAGTAAAGGGATTCAGACCACAGTGGAAGGCTGGTCGTGAGGTCGAGAGTCAGGTAAGAGGCAGACCCTGGCTTTCTCCCTTCAGGGAACAGACTGGGAATTACTCCCTGCAGGGCTCCAGAGCCCTCGGCCCAGCCCTCAAGGCAGTGGTGAACCTCTCTCCAATTTGGGCAGCCTGAGGAGACTGAAAGCCAGCCGGGCTGGATGGCTGACTCCCTCCAGGATGACAGCTAAGCAGAGTGTGGGAACCAGGCCCTAAAGGAGCTGCCAATTGAGATCTGCATCCTCTTAGCCGAGACTGGGACCGTGGACCGGGCAAGTTGCGCTTTGGGACCTTTGCCCTTCCTTGTCAGGAGGGAGAGTAACATTCATTTGATAGAAATTTATAGGAACATTGTTACCTGACCATGGCCTGACCTCAAGAAAAAAGGATCTGACATCAAGAAGTCTGCAACAATGAATCCCACCCCTCCCTCAACTTTTCCTTTTAAAGGGGCTTGCTGAGAGCTATCAGTCACTTTGGGGTTCTTAGGGCATGAGCCACCCATCTCCTTGTATGAACCTGTAGTCAATTCTTTTCTCTTCCAATCTCTAATGTTTTAGTATTGATTGGCCTCACCGTGCTTGGGGCACATGGACTTGTGATTTGGTAACAGCTGTGTTTAGAGAGGTTTAGCCCACCAACAGGCCCAAATCTCAATCTCTAAGGATCCACAATCCTGAACCTCTTATTACCAGCGTCAGAAAGGCTTAGCCACATGCCTCTTGGAAGCTTAGAAAATTTCTCCATCCCAAGGCATAGAATAACCTGAAGACTCACCTCCAGGGTCAGGCCACCAGAGGCTGGATTTATCCTTTGAGAGTTTGGAACCAGATAGATTTTTTTTTTAACTGGAGGCTAATTACTTTACAATATTGTGGTGGCTTTTGCACATTCACATGAATCAGCCATGGGTGTACATGTGTTCCCCGTCCTGACCCTCCCTCCCACCTCCCTGGAACCAGATAGATTTTTAAACTGCCCAGTAAAGGTGTAAAGTGACCCAGTCATACTTACGAGTCCAGATATATTACCTAGGAGAGACAGGAGATATAAATGCCTTTCATGGAGTCTTAGCATTCAAGAAGTTTGGAAATAGCTTTTAAACAACAGTATTTTATGAACATTTTTAAGGGACTACTTCCCTAGTATTCCAGTGGTTATGACTCCAGGCCCCCAATGTAGGGGGCCCAGGTTCAATCCCTGGTCAAGGAACAAGATCATACATGCTGAAATGAAGGTCAGGCATAGCAAAATTTTAAAAAATTGGCATTGACATATACCCACTGGTATATTTAAAGTGAATAAGCAACTAGGTCCTCCTGTATAGCACACATGGAGCTCTGTGCAGTGACGTGTGGCAGCCTGTGGGGAGGGGACGCTGGCGGGGAATAGATACATGTGTATGTATGACTGCGTCCCTTAGCTGTGCACCGAAAGCTCTCACAATGTTTAATCAGCTATTCTCCAGTATAAAATTTAAAGTTTAAAAAAAATTAAGAGCCTTTTATCTTTCCTGCATTGCTGCCACAGGGATGTGGCAATGAGTATATGGCCATGATTGTGGGAAAGGTTGCCCAGGGTCAGACTCTGGACCATCTGTGGTGAGATGTCTAGCAGTCATGAAAATCTACCTTTCTCTCTTCTTCCCAGATGCACAGCTAGCTGCATAGCATTTCCCAGCCTCCTTTACCGTGAAGTATGGCCAGGCGCCTGAACTGCAGCCAGCAGAATTAGGAAAACAAGATGTGTGTCACTTCCAGGCCTGACCCATAAAACTCCCCCAGGGACACTATTCTTTCTGTGCCTTTTCTCCTGTGGTCAAGGGAAGGGAGTGGATCACAATGGTCTTGGAAAGGACAATCTGATATGGCCTGGGTCACTTCAGTGGACCTCACTCTTGAGCTGAGTTATACGGTTCCTGTCAATGCCCGGGGCCCTTCCTGGTTTCCTGTGTAGAGGTAACGATTTGCAGTCACAGGCCTCAGCGGAGCCTTCTCAATGGATGACCTCATATCATTGATTAAGCTTAGCTTGTGATCTTTGGACCTTTTTCCCTTAACTCCACGAATGTCATGATATTATCACTAACGTTATTTATGGTGGCTCAGTGGTAAAGAACCTGCCTGTCTATGCACAAGACTCAGGTCCGATCCCTGGGCTGGGAAGATCCCCTGGAGAAGGAAACGGCAACTCACTCCAGTATTCTTGCTTGAGGAATCCCATGGACAGAGGAGGCTGGTGGGTTACAGTCCATGAGGTCGCAAAGAGTCAGACATGACTGTGTGACTTGAGCAACAACAGTGTTTGTGAGTAAAGGAGGAAGAGAGACTCAAAACTTTTGTACCGCATGCTTTCTGGTGTTCACTCACATAATCCATGTAGCGCCCTGGAGGTCGTTATCATCTTTTATAGATGGAAACAAACAAGATTCAGAGAAATACATTCACTCAATCCCAACAAGCTAGTTATCTATGCCACCCAGCCTTCACAAGATACATATAACTAAAATCAAAGTTGAGGCTGTCTCATTGGACAAAGACCATTCAGGTCACTGTTTACTCACAGCCATGCTATTTTCTGCCTTCTTAACTTGCAGGCAAAACAAAACGACACGACGCATGTGCTGTAATGTGCGGCATCAGCACCACTGTGTGCCAGGAGCACGCATCTGTATTTTAACAATGACGTAACTACCTGATGGTATGTGACTCCTGCAAGAATGTGACAAGAGCTGAGAAAAGGAAGGAGACTGTTTTGAATTCTGAATGCTCTTGAGCTAATTCTTATCACATACTTGTGGTTTGGCACCATATCCAAGAGCTTGGAGACAAATAGGCAAACTCTCGTGATGCCTGGTTACTATGTAATGTTTCTGAGTCTCTGCCTTCCCTTTCCTAGGACAAGTGTCCCCTCAGGTCTGAAGGTAAATGGCCTGTGAAATGAGTAACATGTTCTGACTCAGTCAGTCCAGTGGTTCACAAACTTGATTGGATGCTTGCTTGTGCCTTTATATTACACTTAACACTGGAAGGAGTGGGTTAAGAGCTTAAAGTAAACACAGTTTCCCTCTTCAATCACAAGAGATTTAATTGTCCCAAAACCCTCTTGATAGAAAAACACACAAATTGGAATCTTAAAGTTCAAAGAAGCTTGCGTGCAGTCGCTCAGTCAAGTCTGACTCTTTGCGACCCTATGGACTGCAGCCCACCAGGCTTCTCTGTCCAAGGGATTTCCCAGGCAAGAACACTGGAGAGGGTTGCCATTTCCTTCTCCAGGGGATCTTTCTGACTCAGGGATCAAACCCACATTTCCTGCATCTTCTGCATTCGTAGGCAGATTCTTTTCCACTGAGCTACCCGAGAAGCCCTTCAGCCCTTAGAGTTTGATAAAATTCATTGAATTCATTGAATTGTTCAAACAAGCTCAGAGTTTGAAAAAAATCATTCAAACCCTTAAGATCTGTGTATTTAACTATCTGTAAATTCTACCTTAAAAAAGAGAACAACAAACAAATCTTAATTAGATATCACTATACACTCACCTGAAAGGTTAACACATTTAAAAGACTGACAATACTGAATGTTGCTAAGGATGTAGAACAACCAGAATGCTCATGGTCCAAACACCTGGAACACTTGTCAATATCATCCAAAGATGAGTATCTGCACACTTTCTGTCCCAGTGATTCCATTCCATAGATACCCAACATTAATGTATGTATATGGTTACAGAGAAATACACTGGAAAATTCACAGTGGCAACATTAGTTAAAACCTAGAAACAATCCAAATGGCCACCATGTAATGCATAAATAAATGGTGATATGTTCATAAAATGGAAACTCTATACAAGTGGGAATGAACACGTTATTGGCACAAAAGGAAAGTCTCTTAAGGCAATAAATGACTGAAGGAAGCAGACACAAAAGGATATATTCTGTATAATTCTCTCTGGATCAGATTTAGAGGCAGAACAAATCTGTGATATAGAAATCGAGAGACTGTGTTCTGTGGGAGAGAAGGGAATGCAAGTGTGGCAGAGCATGAGAAGAGGTCTGTATGCTAGACATGTGCTATTTCTTGATCTGATTGAAGTTTCCAGGGAAGTTCACTTGTTGAAGTGTTCTTTGGTCTATGAATATTAGATTGCAATTAAAAAAAAATTCCCAAAAGTAGTTTGGGATAGTCAATCTGAGAACGAACCTATGGAAGCCTTTAAAAATATGCATTTACTGTATTCCTTCAAAACTAAAAACAATAAAGATACACTCTGTGATTTTTTTCTTTTTTATCTATTTCAAGTTAGTAGTTATAGGTACTGTGGTAGGTGGCATAATGGCCACCCAAAGATGTCCATACCATCATCCCCGGAACTTGTAAATATGTTATTGAACACGGCAAAAAGGATTTTATGAAGTGATTGAAATTATTCTGACATTATCTTGGAGTATCCAGATCATCACAATCTAATCACATGACTTCTTGAAAGCAGAGAACCTTCCCAGCTGTAGTCAGTCAGAGATGCCATATTGCCAGCTTTGAGGTGGAGGAAGGGGGCCATAAGCCAAGGAACACAGGTGGCCCCTAGAAGCTCGAAAAGCCAGTGAAACAGATTCTCCCCTAGAGCCTCTAGAAATGGATGTAATACATGATACCTTTTTTCAAAAATTAATTTTTACTGGAGTATGTTTGCTTTACAATGCTGTGTTATTTTCTACTATAAAGCAAAATAAATCAGCTATAAGTATACACACACACACACACACACACCCCTCTTCTCTGGATTTCCTTCCCATTTAGTTCACCACAGAGCATTGAGCTATACGGTAGGATCTCATTAGTTATCCATTTTATATATAGTATCAATTGTGTGTGTGTGTGTATATATATGTCAGTCCCTGCTGATACCTTGAATTTAGCCCAGTGAGAGCCATGTCAGAGTCCTGACTTATTGCAAGGTGATGAATCTGTGCTGTTTTAGCCAAGTCTTTGATAATTTATTACAGCAGCAATAGAAAACTAATAAAGACTCTGAGCACATAATTTCCATTTATCATCCCTCGGTAGCTAAAAACAGGATCTCTGCCCAGGAAAATTTTAAAGAAAGGATAAATCCGTTTTACTTTTTCTCCAAATAAAATACATGCTAAAAGAATCTGTGGAGCTTGATCCTCATTCAAATGTTTAGGCCTTTATGATATTGTAACTCAAAATGCATGGCTTTCCTTCCCCTAACGAGGATGTAGAGACCTTCTTCTCACAAATATCTGGCAAACATTTCCTGTAGGAAGCACAAGAGCACAGCTTTCCTGTCTCTCTCCCAAATTTATTGACGTTTTACTCAATGAACATATTGAGGTTTTTCATATGCTAACTCTCCTAATGTTTAGGGCAATCTGACGTTATAATTCAAAAGATCCAATCGGATCTCTGATCAACTAACTGGGCCCTGTTTGTCTTTGTTTAGGTTTCCCCCAAATAGACTCTGAGACAAGGATTCAGATGAAAGCAGTTTATTTGGGGGTGTTTTCAAGAAGAATGATAGGTAGACCAGGAAAGGAGGAAAGCTAACAATAGATGCTTTCACATGAGGGTTACTGTCAAAGGGAAAGGGACACAGTCCCTCTGGGACTCTAGAGAGACTGTGCACACCCCTCAGAATCATCCCATAGAGAAGAAAAAGTATGGGGCTTTTATAGACAGCTCCTTGCCCTCGTTGGCTGAGGATTGCTCTGAGGGATGTGACTCCCCAACACATCTGGCCTTGTTGCACAAGTGGAGCACATGCTGTGGTCAGAGAACCTGCTCAGGCACAGAGAGATGCAGGAAGCAGCTGGCAGGTCAGAGGACTGTCTGTTGAAAGCCAGAAGCAGTGACTGCATCTGCAATGGTGGGTATGACTTGCTTCAAGCAAAGGTGTGTGTGCGTGCTCAGTTGTGTCTGACTCTTTGTGACCCCATGGACTGTAGCCCACCAGGTCCCCCTTGTCCATGGAATCTTTCAGGCAAGATTACTGGAGTGGGTTGCCATTTCCTATGCCAGGGGATCTTCCAGACTCAGGGATCAAACCCTCATCTCTTGCATCTCCTGCATTAACAGGCAAATTCTTTACCACTAGCGCCACCTGGGAAGCCCTCAAGCAAAGGTGCGTGTATGTTTAATCACTCAGTCGTGTCTGACTCTTTGCAACCCCATGGAATATAGCCCTCCAGGCTCCTCTGTCCATGAAGTTCTTCAGGCAACAATGCTACAGTAGGTTGCCATTTTCTCCTCCAGGGGATCATCCTGACCCAGGGATCAAACCTGAGTCTCCTGAATTGCAGGCAGATTCTTTACCGTCTGAGCCACCAGGGAAGCCACTAGGGAAGCAAAGGTAGGTAGTGATAAATATGTGATTCTTGACTCTCAATCACAGTGGTGTACAAAACCCAGATGCGTCAGAACTACACTTCACTTGACCTTGGTTAAAAGTAGCCGTTTCCATCAGAGAGCACACAAATTAATGCGGTCATTTTCTGGGGTTTCTCTGAGAATTTCAGGGACTTCTTGGTCAATTCCGATTTCCAGTTTGGTCACAAGTCTCCAATTTGGTTACGTGTTTCCCCCTTGTCCCTCTCTGTCTGTTCTAAGGTTGCTTACACAGTAGCCCACTCTGGAAGGAGCAGAAAGTGAACAACCTTCTTTCCGTTCTGGGTTTCCACATCCTGCCTGCAGTGTTCTGTCTGCTCAGTCTCGCTCTCTGCAACAGTGAAGCACGGTGCTTCCCCAGTGGTGTGCTGGATGTTCTCTGGCACCAACACACACTTCCAGGCGGCCTGTTGCTGACTAGCCTCCAGGACACAGCAGCAGTCCCTCTATAGCCATTCTGGGTACTCACTAACAACCTCCTTGATTTCCTGGCAGCCTTGAAGGCACTAATGCCTTCACAGTTGCTTCTCAGCCCTACTTGGAACCCACTGAAGTATCTGGGTTTCCTCCCACTCCTTTGGAGAGCAGAGGATATCAAGAATGCTGTAAGCAATCCCCTCCCTGGGCATATATCTGTACAGAACTATAGTTTACAAAGGTACATACACCTATACGTTTACAACGGGATAATTCACAACAGCCAAGATGTGGAAACAAACTAGATGCCATTGACAGATGAATGGATAAAGAGGATGTGGTCCATACATACAGTGGCATACTACTCAGCTGTAAAAAATGTGAAATAATGCCATTTGAAGCAGCATGAATGGACCAAAGCAGCAGTCCCCAACCTTTTCGGTACCAGGGACCTGTGTCGTAAAAGACAATTTTTCCACAGACTCAGGTTGGGGATGGTTTTGGGGTGATTCAAGCATTTTACATTTATTGTGCACCATATTTCTATTATTATTACATCAGCCCTGCCTGAGGTCATCAGGCATTAGATCCCAGTGTTTGGAGACCCCTGAAATAGAGATTTATTCTGCTTTATTGACTATGCCAAAGCCTTTGACTGTGTGGATCACAAGAAACTGTGGAAAATTCTGAAAGAGATGGGAATACCAGACCACCTGACCTGCCTCTTGAGAAATCTGTATGCAGGTCAGGAAGCAACAGTTAGAACTGGACATGGAACAACAGACTGGTTCCAAATAGGAAAAGGAGTATATCAAGGCTGTATGTTGTCACCTTGTTTATTTAACTTATGTGAAGAGTACATCATGAGAAATGCTGGGCTGGAGGAACACAGGCTGGAATCAAGATTGCCAGGAGAAATATCAATAACCTCAGATATGCAGATTACACCACCCTTATGGCAGAAAGTGAAGAGGAACTCAAAAGCCTCTTGATGAAAGTGAAAGAGGAGAGTGAAAAAGTTGGCTTAAAGCTCAACATTCAGAAAACGAAGATCATGGCATCTTGTCCCATCACTTCATGGGAAATAGATGGGGAAACAGTGGAAACAGTGTCAGACTTTATTTTGGGGGGCTCCAAAATCACTGCAGATGGTGACTGCAACCATGAAATTAAAAGACGCTTACTCCTTGGAAGGAAAGTTATTTCCAACCTGGATAGCATATTGAAAAGCAGAGACATTACTTTGTCAACAAAGGTCTGTCTAGTCAAGGCTATGGTTTTTCCAGTATTCATGTATGGATGTGAGAGTTGGACTGTGAAGAAAGCTGAGCACCAAAGAATTGATGCTTTTGAACTGTGGTGTTGGAAAAGACTCTTGAGAGTCCCTTAGACTGCAAGGAGATCCAACCAGTCCATCCTAAAGGCAATCAGTCCTGGGTGTTCATTGGAAAGACTGATGTTGAAGCTGAAACTCCAATACTTTGGCCACCTCATGTGAAGAGCTGACTCATTAGAAACAACCCTGATGCTGGGCAAGATTGAGGGCAGGAGGAGACGGGGATGAGGACAGAGGATGAGATGGCTGGATGGCATCACTGACTCAATGGACATGAGTTTGAGTAAACTCCGGGCACTGGTGATGAACAAGGAGGCCTGGCGTGCTGCGGTTCATGGGGTCGCAAAGAGTCGGACACGACTGAGCGACTGACCTGACTGACTGACTGAACTAGAGATTATGGGACTGAGTGAAGAAAGTTAGACAGGGAAAGACAAATGTCATATGATACGGTTTAAATGTGGAATCTAAACTATGGTACAAACAAACTCATCTGAAAAACAGAAACGAACCGACTGACAAAGAAAACAGACTTTTCGTTGCCGGGGGGTATGGGGTGGGGGAGGCTTGGGAGTTTGGAATGGGAGTTTGGGGTCAGCAAATGCAAGTAAAGTATATATAGGATGGATAAACAACAAGGTCCTACTGTATAGCACAGGGAACTATATTCAATATCCTATAATAAAACACAATGGAAAAGAATATGACAGAGAATGCATATATATATGTATGCATAACTAAATCACTTTGCTGTGCAGTAGAAATTAACACAACATTGTAAATCAGCTCTACTTCCACTTCAATAAAACATTTTATTTTTAGAAAGAGAGCTGTGAGGTGTCCTCTGGCCACCTGCTTCACCCCTTCCTCCTGCTCTCCCAGCTCCTCGTCCCGTCTGCCATTCAAAGAGGACTCCAGACTTCCGGTCTCCCTTGGAGAAAGTTGACCTGTCTCTCCTCACACTTACAAGGTCTCTTTTCTCATCTATTTTCCTATGCATGCCTTACATTTGTACATTCATGCCACTCCCTCTGTCTGAAACCTTCTTTCCCCATCTTATCTCCTGATCCTCTCCCATTCATATTCCAAATCTCTTTCAAATCCTGCCTTTGATGTGTGGTTTTCCATGACTTGGCAAAATTAGCTGCTCCCTTATCTATGCGCCCTGGTTTTCTCGAACCTCCCCCCCTTCTCCTCCACCACCACACACATACACACACACACTTATTGGACTAGAGCTCTTGATGTGTTTCTCTTGCCCACAATTTTTTGAAGGTTCTGATTGTGTCAAATTCATCTTTATTTCCTAAGAGCCAGGAACAGTGATTGGGCTATTTAGGCAATCATTAATTTGAAAGAAATCTAATTGAACTGCATCTAATAGACCCGTCTCAGAGGTTCGTTATTACTAGAACTCTGCTTTGATACAGGATAAATGAGTTTCATGTGTATATTATCCATCTTATTTCAACCATCAAAGAGGTAACAAAATAAAACTTTATTAAAATGTTGTCCTATAACATGATTATAGAATTTTATTTTTAAATTAAAAAGGAAATAAAATTGAAATAAGCTTATCTCAAAGATTTAATTTTTAAAAATCTGCCTTTTGACATCATTTGACATCTATTCAGTCCAGTTCCCTATGCCCACAGAAGCCTGACAATGAGAACTGAGGCTGTAGAAGATCTAAAGGAGCTATCGGTGATTAGATTATCACAGCTCTTCTTTATTAAATGCACTGAACTTATTAATACATGAGCTAATGAAGGAACTTGATGTCCAAGGAACAGCAATACAGGAAACCAGGACTAAAATCATCATTGCAGCAACCAAAGAGCTGGGTCTAAGCACACAATGGAACAACTGTATGCAAAGAAACAGGATCCACCAAGATGCTGTAAAATGACTGCATTTTTTTTAAATTCGCTGGTGGTTCAGATGGTAGAGAATCCGCCTGCAATGCGGGAGACCTGGGTTTGATCCTGGGTTGGGAAGTTCCCCCGGAGGAGGGCATGGCAACCCACTCTAGTGCTGTCTCCTGGAGAATCCCATGGACAGAGGAGACTGGTGGGCTACAGTCCGCGGGGCCTCGAAGAGTCAGGCACGAGTGAGCAACTAAGCGCAATGTGGAAACACGGCAAGGAACAGCGTGACCATAAAGAGGTGAGTGGTGGAGGATTCCAGAACTTGCTCTTCCTAGATAAGCAGGTAAGAGCAGATCGCTGCGCAGTCTAAACTCAGAGCTCCCTGATGACACGATGGCAAAATATGGGGCCAGCCAGAGCCTGGGGATCTGAGTCAGCCTTCCCGGATTCCAAGGCCCTGGGCGCCCTCACACCTGTTGATTTTCTTTCCCCTTAAGAATGATATCAGGAGCCTCAACTTCCCCAAGAGGGTACACTTGTTCCTTAAAGTCAGGTGACTGCATTTCCAATCCTGGGAATATTGAATTGAATAGGGGCATGATAAAGAAAATCAACCCATAGTATTAATACTTGTCTATTAAGTTTAGGAATAATCTATGTGTGTGAATGAGCTAAAGAATCTATAATTATTAAGTCAGTATACATAACAGAATATTAAGTATTTTATAGACAGTATTAGGATATTGAGAAGAACTTGGATTTGCCATATAAATTTATTTTAAATGTATTAAAATTATATGATTCATGTTTGTGCTTGGCTAGGTTTTGCTTGCTCAGGCTAAAAGCTTCCCCAATACCCATTTAAAGTATTCAAAATAAAATAAAAGTGTTTTATGTTTTAAATTTTAAAGGTATTAAATTAAGTTTTAAGTGTTTGAAGGCAGTGCTTTAGTTGTTTGTAAATGACATTCTTCCTTTAAGAATTTAGCCTACTCAACATACATCAATCACATATTATTCAAATAACAATGTGAAAGTGATTTTTCTTATTTTATACAGAACTTTATAGACTGAACTTTACTAGGTCTCCATTTGTAATTTAATATGCCAAATATTAATCTAAAACGTACTTATGTAAATCCTCATTGCTTTATACAATGATTACCCTATGGAAAAAAAAAGAAATTCATGTTGACAGAAATAAAATGTTTGGGGATTTAACAAAAATCGATAGCTGCTCCCCAAAATATAGTGACATCAAGAAGCTCATCTCCAAGTATCTAGAGTTATAATAGTGACCCTCAAGTACTACTTAGGAATACCCAGGTTTATGATTTGAGTCTGAGCCCTGAAGGTTTTGGGGTTCTTTAATAGATGTTCAGTTTCATAAGCAAAATGTTGGGACATCCATTGGGAAGGGGAAGTTGCCTGTCCTTTGCTAAGGGACATTCTGAAGGTAATTGCTATCGTAAGGGCTTAGATGACACTTGTCCCTGGAGGATTATACCATGAAGAAAAGCAGAATTACCCCACTGTTGCTGACACTGGGGTAAGAATCAATAAACTTTCTTTTTTCTAACTTGAAAATAGTATTGCCGTTCTATTAGCAAATGTCTTGATACAAATTAAAAAACCAACCTAATATCTGACATCTGCAATGTTAGTAGCTGGCCTCCTTCTGTTATGCTATTTACAAACAATTGATGAGAAAAGCTTTGGAACAGAATTTTCTCTACACTGAGAATTTTTCCATACTGAGTTCTTTGAGAAGTGTAAGTACTTCCTTGCAGAGGAATCCCAGAGTATCAAATTCTAGTAGATACTGAAATGTCATACATCTTTGCATCTTTTTTTATATAAATTACAGGATTTTAATGGTCAGAAAGGCTAAATAAAATAATTTGTTATTATTTGTGCAATCAAATTTCCCAAATCATAAAAATTTCTGTTACGTCTTTATTTGGCGGTTGATGATTTTCAGGATAACAGTTGAAGGAGAGATGTCCTATCTGGGAGTCACTCTGCACCCAGAAATTCTAGAATTCAAAACATACTTCTGACCCACACTCATGTGGCTTTAGAGAAGTCACCTAGCACGTTGGGATTTTAGTTTTTGCATCAGCATCACCCTCTATTATAAAAGTAAAGACTGAATCACTGAGAATTAATGGATTACCAGATACCATATAATTCTGACCGTTTGGTTTGTTTCCTCCATTTTCTACCAACTTTCTATTTCTCAATAGGTCCCAGAACTTTTTCAGAACACACTACCAAGCTTCTGAACACCCCTTTCTTGCCTACCCCTAGAAGCTTACAAATGGACAAAAAAAAAAAAAAAAGTCCCTTTAGGAAATACCACAAGGCCATCAATTAAGTACTTAGATATTTGCCTTTAATACACTAATGGGCAGGTTTATTTTAGTCTTCAATTAAGAGATCTCTTGAATAGAAGATATGCAAGGTGCTGCTAGCTGCTTCCCTGTGAGGGTAGAAATTACAGCTGTCTTGTTCATTGTTGTGTGGAAAGGCTTAGCAAATGGCCCGAGACTCAGCAGTTATTCAAACATTTGTTGAGTTTGCTGGTTGGTCTAAAGCGCACCTAGTTATTCATACTCAATATTTAGTTTGTATTTTAGTGATTGAATCTTTAACCCATTTGGGTTGCTTTAACAAAATACCATAAATTAAGTGCCCCATTAAACAACAGAAGTTTATTTCTCTCAGTTCTGGAGGCTGAGAAATCCAAGATCAAGGCACCAGAAGACTTGGTGTCTGGTGAGAGTTTGCATACTAGACAGCCACCTTTCTGATGTGACTCCTCAGGGCTGAAGGACCAAGGGACATTCCTGGGCTTCTTGTAAGGGCATTAATCCCACCATAAGGGTTCTGCCCTTCTAATCTAATCATCTCCCAACAGCCTCACCACCTAATAGTTTCACCTCTGGGAATCTGGATTTCAACATGCAGAATTAGGTAGCATACAAACATTCAAACCAATAGCAGTGGATATCTTTAAACCCAAAACCACCACTCACTCAGACAGACCTTCACATTTATTTTAAATGGAGATGATATGAAACAATAGCCACACTGATTGTACATATCCAAGGTACCTGATGTTTGAAAAGAATTTCACATATTCCAGTATGGCAAGTTTCAAAAGTGAGAACATGTAGTACATACTGCATGAAAGTCATTGTGTGATTACCCAAAGTTGGCGGTTGAGATTAGAAAGAAAGAAAGAGAAGCAGATTTCAACTGTGGTTTGAAATGTTTTCTTTTGTTTTTAATTTGCATTAAATATAGTTTTCATTCTGTCTGCCCTCTGAGAGATAAGGATAAGAGGCTTATGGAAGCTTCCTGATGGGAGACACTGACTGCAGGGAAACTGGGCCTTGTTCTGATGGATGGGGCCATGTTCAGTAAATCTTTAATCCAATTTTCTGTTGATGGGTGGGGCTGTGTTCCCTCCCTGTTGTTTGACCTGAGACCAATCTATGGTGGAGGTAATGACGATAATGGCAGCCTCCTTCGAAAGGTCCCAGGCTCGCACTGCTGCATTCAGTGCCCCTGACCCTGCAGCAGGCCACCGCCAACCCACGCCTCCACTGAAGACTCCTGGACACTCACAGGCAAGTCTGGCTCAGTCTCTTGTGGGGTCACTGCTCCTTTCTCCTGGGTCCTGGTGCCCACAAGGTTTTGTTTGTGCCCTACAAGAGTCTGTTTCCCCAGTCCTGTGTAAGTTCTCTAATCAAATCCCACTGGCCTCCAAAGTCAAATTCCCTGGGGGTTCTCAATCCCTTTGCCAGATCCCCAGGTTGGAAAACCTGTTGTGGGTCCTAGAAATTTCTTAACAGTGTGAGAATTTCTTTGGTATAATTGTTCTGCAGTTTGTGGGTATCTGCTCGGCAGCTTTATGGTGCGGTTATTGGTGACCTTCTCCAAGAGGGCTTATGCCACAGGCTGTGTGAATAATCAAACGGATCACATGGACCACAACCTTGTCTAACTCAATGAAACTATGAGCCATGCCATGTAGGGCTACCCAAGATGAACAGGTCATGCTGGAGAGTTCTGACAAAATGTGGTCCACTGGAGAAGGGAATGGCAAACCACTTCAGTTATCTTGCCTTGAGAACCCCATAAACTGTATGAAAAGGCATAAATATATGATCCTGAAAGATAAACTCCCCAGGTTGGTAGGTGCCCAGTATGGTACTGGAGAAGAATGGAGAAATAAATCAAGAAAGAATGAAGAGATGGAGCCAAAGTGAAAACAACACCCAGTTGTGGAAGTGACTGGTGATAGAAGTAAAGTCCAATGCTGTAAAGAAAAATCTTGCATAGGAACCTGGACTGTTAGGTGCATGAATCAAGATAAATTAGAAGTGGTCAAACAAGAGATGGCAAGAGTGAACATAGACATTTTAGGAATCAGCAAACTAAAATGGGTAAATTTAACTCAGATGACCATTATATCTACTACTGTGGGCAGGAATCCCTTAGAAGAAATGGAGTAGCCATCATAGTCACAAGAGAGTCTGAAATGCAATACTTGTGTGTAATCTTAAAAACTACAGAATGATCTTGGTTCATTTCCAAGGCAAGCCATTCATTATCGTATTATCCAAGTCTATGCCCCAACCAATAATGCTGAAGAAGCTGAAATTGAATGGTTCTATGATGACCTATAAGACCTTCTAGAACTAATACCAAAAAAAGATGTCCTTTCACCATAGGGGACTGGAATGCAAAAGTAGGACATCAAGAGATACCTAGAGTAACAGGCAAATTTGGCCTTGGAGTACAAGACAAAGCAGGTCAAAGGCTAATAGAATTTTTCCAAGAGAACTCACTGGTCATAGCAAACACCCTGTTCCAACAACACAAGAGAAGACTCTACACATAGACATCACCAGATGGTCAACACTGAAATTGGATTGATTATATTCTTTGCAGCCAAAGATGGAGAAGCTCTATACAGTCAACAAAAACAAGACCAGGAGCTGACTGTGGCTCAGATCATGAACTCCTTATTGCCAAATTCAGACTTAAATTGAAGAAACTAACCAATAGACCATTCAGGTAGGACCTAAATCAAATCCCTTACAATTATACAGTGGAAGTGACAAATAGATTTAAGTGATTAGATATAATAGACCAGAGTACCTGAAGAAATATGGACGGAGGTTCATGACATTGTACAGGAGACAGGGATCAAGACCATCTCCAAGAAAAAGAAATTCAAAAACACAGTTGTCTGAGGAGGCCTTACAAATAATTGAGAAAAGAAGAGAAGCTAAAGGCAAAGGAGTAAAGGAAAGATATATCCATTTGAATGAAGAGTTCCAAAGAATAGCAAAGACAGATAAGAATGCCTTCTTCAGTGATCAGTGCAAAGAAATAGAGGAAAACAATGGAATGGGAAAGACAAGAGATCTCTTCAAGAAAATTAGAGATACCAAGGGAACATTTCATGCAAAGGAGGGCACAATAAAGGACAGAAATGGTATGGACCTAACAGAAGCAGAAGATATTAAGAAGAGGCGGCAAGAATACACAGAAAAACTATACAAAAAAGATCATCATGACTCAGAAACCACAATGATGTGATCACTCACCTAGAGCCAGACATCCAGGATGCCAAATCAAGTGGGCCTTAGGAAGCATTACTACAAACAAAGCTAGTGGAGGTGATGGAATTCCAATTGAGCCATTTCAAATCCTAAAAGATGATGCTGTGAAAGTGCTGCACTCAATATGCCAGAACATTTGGAAAGTTCAGAAGTAGCCACAGGACTGGAAAAGGTCAGTTTTCATTACAACCCCAAATAAAGGCAATGCCAAAGAATGTTCAAACTACTGCACAATTGCATTCCTCTTACACACTAGCAAAGAAATGCTCAAAGTTCTCCAAGCCAGGCTTCAACAGTACATGAACCATGAACTTCCAGATGTTCAAGCTGGATTTAGAAATGGCAGAGGAACCAGAGATCAAATTCCCAACATCCATTGGATCATCGATAAAGCAAAAGCATACCCGAAAAAATCTACTTCTGCTTTATTGACTATGCCAAAGTCTTTGACTGTGTAGATCACAACAAACTGTGAAAAATTCTGAAAGAGATGGGAATACCAGACCAGCTTACCTGCCTCCTAAGAAATCTGTATGCAGGTCAAGAAGGAGCAATTAGAACTGGACATGGAATAACAGACTGGTTCCATATTGGAAAAGGAGTACATCAAGGCTGTATATTGTCACACTGCTTATTAAACTTACATGCAGACTGCATCATGCAAAATGCTGGGCTGTGATGAGGCTCCAGCTGGAATATAGATTGTTGGGAGAAATATCAATAACTTCAGATATTCAGATGACATCACCCTTATGGAAGAAAGTGAAGAACTACAGAGCCTCTTGATGAAAGTGAAAGAGGAGAGTGAAAAAGCTGGCTTATAACTCAACATTCAAAAAATGAAGATCATGGCATCTGGTCCCATCACTTCATGGCAAATAGATGGGGAAACAATGGAAACAGTGACAGACTTTATTTCCTTGGCTCTAAAATCACTGCAGATGGTGACTGCAGTCATGAAATTAGAAGATGCTTGCTCCTTGGAAGAAAAGTTATGACCAACCTACACAGCATATTAAAAAGCAGAGACATTACTTTGCCAACAAAGGTCCATCTAGTCAAAGCCATGGTTTTTCCAGTAGTCATGTATGGATGAGAGTTGTACTATGAAGAAAGCTGAGGGCTGAAGAATTAATGCTTTTGAACTGTGGTGTTACAGAAGACTCTTGAGAGATCCTTGGGCTGCAAGGAGATCCAACCAGTCAATCCTAAAGTAAATCAGTCCTGAATATTCATTAGAAGGACTGATGCTGAAGCTCCAATACTTTGGCCACCTGATCAGAAGAACTGACTCATTGGAAAAGACCCTGATGCTGGGAAAAATTGAAGTTGGGAGGAGAAGGGAATGACAGAGGATAAGATGGTTGGATGGCATCATTGACTCACGAGACGTGAGTCTGAATAAGCTCTGGGAGTTGGTGATGGACAGGGAAGCCTGAAGTGATGCAATCTATGGGGTTGCAAAGAGTCAGACATGACTGAGTGACTGAACTGAGCTGAACTGAAAATATAGTTAAGTTACAATGTATTAGTTTAAGGTGTAGAGCAAAGAGATTCTGTTGTACCTATGTATGAATAAAAATATACATTTTTTTCTTTACTTTCTCTTCTATTACAGGTTATTACAATGTATTGAATAGAGTTCCCTGTGCTATACTGCAGATCCCTGTTATTTATCTATTTTATATGTCATTATCATCATATAGCCGCTCAGTCATGTCTGACTCTGTGACCCCATGGTCTGCCAGACTCTTCTGTCCATGGGATTCTCCAGGCAAGAATACTGGAATGGGTTGCCAGTTCCTTCTCAGAAGTCTGTATATGTCAATTCTAAATTCCTAACGTATCCCTCCTGCCTTCCCCTTGACACGTTTTCTTTACATGTGTTTTTTGCCCCCTTGTCAAAAAGAAAGAAAGAAAAAAATGTGAAGAAAAGATGAGAAAGAAGGAAGGGGGAAAGAAAACACAGGAAATTCAAAAAGAACAGGGATGGAAAGGAAGAAGAGGGGAAAAAGCTGAAAAGGTGGAAGCATCTAAAGTTCAGAAGTTTTACATCAAAATCCTTATTCAGAAATAACTTTGTAGGGTCAACAGAGCTCAGTTAAAATAACACCATGTACTTAATGTGTCTTTCTAAGGTGAGGCAGTTACCAGCAGTTAGACCAGCAGTTACCAGCACTCCTTCTTAGTCTTCTTTCTTTTATATAAATCTAGAAGGAAATAAGCCAACACAGATTTAGCTCCCAAATCTTAGTGGAGCAACCATAGAAGAGAGCAGTCCTCCTTTGAAGACAAAGGCTGGGAGAAATGCAATAAAAAATTCTGATCCTGAGACCAGAAAGGGAGGGCACACTTAGTACTTTTAAAAATTTATTTACTTATGATTGGAGGATTAATTGCTCTACAATATTGTGCCAGTTTCTTCCATACATCAACATGCATCAGCCATAAGTGTACACATGTCTCATCCCTCTTGAACTTCCCTCCCACGACCCACCCTGTCCCACCTCTCTGGGTTGTCACTCTGGTTGGATTTCCTTGAGTCATACATCAAATTCCCACTGGCGATCTATTTCACATGCACTGGTATTAGCTCCATCATTTGCCCCAGGTCTCTATGGAAAAGGATACCTTCGCAGGCAAAAGCATGGTTGGGAGAAGCATTCTGATCACTTCCTTTGTCTGCCACATCTTCCTGGAGGGGAGACAAACCCTGCCCAAAATCACTGAGAACCAGGACATGAGGCTCTGACAACAGGGCTACTTCTGTCTTTTTGTTGTGTTTGCTTGTTTGTGTTCACTGACCCAAGAAATGCATTTCTTTTCTAAGTGCCTGATGTTAAAGAAGTCTCCATTCTATAGGACCATGAGGGCAGGCTTGGGAGGACTCAAACAGGCTGTAAATAATTAACATTGTCCAACAATCTGTCTCATCACAAGGCCTTTAGATCTGTCTGGTGACTAGTGCATTGAGAGAATAAGAACCGATAAGTAAACCAGAGCTATCAGGGCTAGGATGCTGCCTTCAACACCTGTGTTCATAACAAACTCCCCCATCAGAGGTTAGCCCACAAAAAAGTTTTATCTAACTTTATAGCTGGAGAAATCAAGGTAAAAGAGAGAAAACCACTTTCCCAAGGTCACATAATAAAGGTAATGCAGTTATGCATGTTCAGTCACTCAGTCATGTCCGACTCTTTATGACCCTATGGACTGTAGCCTGCCAGCCTCCTCTGCCCATGGAATTCGCCAAGCTAAACTGCTGGAGTGGGTTGCCATGCTCTCCTCCAGGGGATCTTCCTGACCCAGAGATTGAACCCACATCTTTCTGGATCAGTTAGTACTTCTTGATGTCACTGGTTTTAACCCGGTAGGTTCTGAATGGTTTTCATTTGCCATTTTTGCATTATGTAAAGTATATATGATATCAAATTTACCCTTGTAACCACTTTTAAGTGTATAGTTCAGTGGCATAGGGCACATTCATATAGCAACCATCACCACCATTCATGCCCCAACTTTTTCCATCTTCTCCAACATTAAACAGAAACTTCCCATCTCTCCTCCCTCTAGCCCCTGCCAACCACTTCTGAACATTCTTTTACAGCAAAAAGAAGTGTTGACTTTGACCTTGGTTTACAACCAGAAATGTAATTAGATGCAGGAGCAGGGTGAGGAAAGGGTAAATGTCAATTCAGCACTGACTGTCTTCGGGAGGAGACACCTGGGGAGTGTACTGTGGTATGTGTGTGTGTGTGTCTTTAAAAGATTCTCCACCTCCCGGCCAGCCTCCTCACCATTTGCCACTGGGTTTTGCAGCCTGCCGGTTGCCTCAGTCCAGGCTAGGAGCTGGCAATCTCCTTTGTAGTTTCAGGAGCAGTTTTGTTGCCATGGAGGCCACAATCTGATTTGAGGAACGTAAAGGTAATCCTTTGCTTTTACTTCCAAAGATCTGCCCCAAAGATAGGCTGTTGCTCTTCTTCTGGAAAACCCTGATTGGTAGCTTTCCTCCAAGCGCTCAGTCTGAAGTGCTTTATCATATCTCCTCACCAACTTCAAAAACTCAAGCTCTCCCGGGGCCTCTGGAAGGGAGCCTGTGGCTTCCACCGATTTCCCACAAATGGCTGATCCTGGAGGTGGTGCTGTTTGCAATGGGACGCTTCATAATCAGAGTGCTGCCGACTGTCACGGGGGAAACTGCCGGAAGAACGGGGTGGTGAAAGAATCCCAGGTAAGAAGCGATCCCTCCCCCTTCATCTGAATGACCGGGACATTTCAATATTTTGCTGTAAAGCTCTTTGAAGCTGTCCTCATTGAAAGTCCTTGGCAGGAAGTGTTTTCCATGTTTGGACTCTTCGCTTAGGCTCATTTCAAATGCTTGGCTACTAAAAAGTTTAGATATGGGTTAAGGAGGGAATTTCTTCTTTATACAGGAGAGGAGATACGTAGACCCAAGAGCTTTCAACTCCTAATGTACAAACATCCCTCCTAGACTGTTGTTTCTCTCAAGAGTTTTAGGGAGCACAGTTGCAAAGGCTAAAATTCTTGAGCTGAATTTCAGTCCCTCAGAAAATCACAGCAGACTGCATTCACCATGCTTCAAAAGAAATAAAAAAGGAAGCGAAAGTAAACGCTGCTGAGATTATGTGGAGTGGGTGGTATTTTCCCCTGGTAGAGTAGGAATGCCTCTCTGTTTGAAAGGCGACTTCTTTTGGTGTTCCGTGGGGCCTTGTCAGAACTCACAGCTTGATTTGGGGCCAAAGTCTTTCTTTGAAATTTGACATCACAAGCATTCTTTTTTATAAGACACTTCAGAAAGTGTGGCTTATTGTTATACGCTGCACACAGGAACCAAACAGACTTTGAATTGTTTTCCCATGTGAGGCTTTAAAAAAAATTTTTTTCACTCCTGCTGTGGCAGAATGTTTGAGGGGAATGTGCTGAGGAGGAGGAGGAGGAACCCAAAAAATGTTGTCAGTGTATTCAAAGAGGGAGCCAAGCCGGGTCTGCAAGCTACTTGTGAAAACAATCAGGCAGTCCCCAGCTTCTCACTGGATGCCCAGCCCTCTGCGCTGAGCCTCAGGAGCAGCAGGGTGACCTCACCTGCTCGGGAGCAGATTAGCATAGGCAAACCCGCAGCTTTACTCATGGAAAATGAGAAGCTGAGTGTCCAGGAACCCACTCGGGAGAACTGGGGGGAAGGCGGGGCAAGTCAGATGGTTCTAAGATCACAGGACAGGTGGGGCTGGTTGGAGGCCAGCTCACGATTCAGTGAATTAAATTCATGTGTCAGTGGGACGAAAGAGGTGGAGAGGGGGAATCGCTGTGGAGTCTGGGTCGTTTGTGAATAGGCTGTAGTCTCCAAAATGTGCTCCTCTCTCAACAAAAGCCCTTGCCCTAGCCTTGAAGTGCCTACTAAAACCCTCAGGTCTGGCCTCCTCCAGCTGACTATTCGGTCAGTCAAAAAGTTGATTCGGGTTTTTCCATGCTATCTTCCTGACAAACCCTAATGACCTTATTGGCCCTCCCAACATAATGTGAAGAAAAAGTATTCAAGTCTCATTATTCGCATGAGGGGGGTCATACTAATTCCCACCAACTCTTCATCACTGCATCAATTCAGATCACTACCACTCAGGACTCTCTTTGCCCCTAAAATGGCTGTAACACTGGGCCCTGGCCTACTCACCTTCTGAACCATCCCCACCCTGAGAGCAGAAATGCCTTCAGGGGATTCCTTCTCTCTGTCCCTACTTTATCTTGGTTCTGTAACCACCCCCTAGTGTCTGAGGCTAGAGACTTAGCTAGATGGTGACGACCACTCCTAAGTAAGAAGAAAAGCCAGAATCCAGAAGGTTTGTTACTAAATGCTCCTATAAGACTGTAAATAACTTTGAATTCATCGACACTTCCCAAGGAGCAGCAGGAAATATTAGGGCAGCCACTGCCTTTTCTAACAGCTCTTTCTGAAGGAAGGAACATCCAGAACCTATTTGCTCAGATATATTTAGGTGTTACTAAGTTGAAATTGGCTTCCACTGAGAGCCTCAATTATGGCTTAAAAAGTATGTTCCAGAAAGAAGAAACCCTGCTGGGTCCTTAGGGCAGTAGGGCAGATGAGGGTCTGTTTTCCCCTCTGTGGTTGTGGGTGTGGTCGCCTTTGCCATCATGATCCTCAGTCACCGGCTTTGGTCCATTTCACTTTGAGGACACCCTAAGCAAACTGAGTCTTGACCAAAAGCCTTGCAGCTTGAACCCAGTCCTCATAGAACAAACTCACTCTTGGAACCCAGCCACCATGTTTGAAGGAAGCCATAGCAGCTCGGGAGAAGCCCAAGCAGAGAAAGACCAAGTAACCCAGGACAGATGCAGCGCCAGCTGGTAGACTGAGTGAGCCAGCTGTCTTAGAAGTGGGTGCCCCAGCCCTGGAGTCTGTCTGTTCCAATTGTACTTCATGGAGTAGAGATGACTTGTCCCTGCTGCTGCTAAGTTGCTTCAGTTGTGTCTGACTCTTTGTGACCCCATGGGCTGTAGCCCCCTGCAGGCTCCTCTGTCTGTGGGATTATCCAGGCAAGAATACTGGAGTGGGTTGCCATTTCCTTCTCCATGTCCCCCCTGGCCCTGCTCAGATTACAGATTCTTGAGCAAACAAGTGGTCATTGTTTTAAGAATGGTGGTGATGTATTAAACAACAATAAGCATGTAAACACATGGATATTCTATTTCTTTAAAATGCCTAGAAAAATCATTCTACAGTCTTATTACAACCATTCTCAATGCCTTCAATTTGAGGAAACAGTTTTGCCCATCCATCTTTGGCAAAAATTCCTTTTCCTAACCTTTATATTTTTATTTTGTTTTATTTTGTATTTTGCATAAGGACTTAAGGTGAGTCTCTGGCTGGTAAAACCAAACACAATGAACTCATATGACATCAGTGCAAAAGCACAGTCGTTTCAGATCAGATCAGATCAGATCAGTCACTCAGTCGTGTCCGACTATTTGTGACCCCATGAATCACAGCACGCCAGGCCTCCCTGTCCCTCACCAACTCCCGGAGTTCACTCAGACTCACATCATTCGAGTCAGTGATGCCATCCAGCCATCTCATCCTCTGTCGTCCCCTTCTCCTCCTGCCCCCAATCCCTCCCAGCATCAGAGTCTTTGCCAATGAGTCAACTCTTCGCATGAGGTGGCCAAAGTACTGGAGTTTCAGCTTTAGCATCAGTCCTTCCAAAGAAATCCCAGGGCTGATCTCCTTCAGAATGGACTGGTTGGATCTCCTTGCAGTCCAAGGGACTCTCAAGAGTCTTCTCCAACACCACAGTTCAAAAGCATCAATTCCTCGGTGCTCAGCCTTCTTCACAGTCCAACTCTCACATCCATACATGACTACTGGAAAAACCATAGCCTTGACTAGACGGACCTTTGTTGGCAAAGTAATGTCTCTGCTTTTGAATATGCTATCTAGGTTGGTCATAACTTTCCTTCCAAGGAGTAAGCGTCTTTTCAATTCATGGCTGCAGTCACCATCTGTAGTGACTTTGGAGCCCAGAAAAATAAAGTCTGACACTGTTTCCACTGTTTCCCCATCTATTTCCCATGAAGTGGTGGGACTGCATGCCATGATCTTCGTTTTCTGAATGTTGAGCTTTAAGCCAACTTTTTCACTCTCCACTTTCACTTTCATCAAGAGGCTTTTGAGTTCCTCTTCACCTTCTGCCATAAGGGTGGTGTCATCTGCATATCTGAGGTTATTGATATTTCTCCTGGCAATCTTGATTTCAGCTTATGTTTCTTCCAGTCCAGCATTTCTCATGATGTACTCTGCATATAAGTTAAATAAACAGGGTGACAATATACAGCCTTGACGAACTCCTTTTCTTATTTGGAACCAGTCTGTTGTTCCATGTCCAGTTCTAACTGTTGCTTCCTGACCTGCATACAAATTTCTCAAGAGGCAGATAAGGTGGTCTGGTATTCCCATCTCTTTCAGAATTTTCCACAGTTTATTGTGATCCACACAGTCAAAGGCTTTGGCATAGTCAATAAAGCAGAAATCGATGTTTTTCTGGAACTCTCTTGCTTTTTCTATGATCCAGTGGATGCTGGCAATTTGCTCTCTGGTTCCTCTGCCTTTTCTAAAACCAGCTTGAACATCTGGAAGTTCATGGTTCACATATTGCTGAAGCCTGGCTTGGAGAATTTTGAGCATTACTTTACCAGCATGTGAGATGAGTGCAATTGTGCAGTAGTTTGAGCATTCTTTGGCATTGCCTTTCTTTGGGATTGGAATGAAAACTGACCTTTTCCAGTCCTGTGGCCACTGCTGAGTTTTCCAAATTTGCTGGCATATTGAGTGCAGCACTTTCACAGCATCATCTTTCAGGATTTGGAATAGCTCAACTGGAATTCCATCACCTCCACTAGCTTTGTTCATAGTGATTCTTTCTAAGGCCCACATTCCAGGATGTCTGGCTCTAGGTCAGTGATCACACCATCGTGATTATCTGGGTCGTGAAGATCTTTTTTGTACAGTTCTTCTGTGTATTCTTGCCATCTCTTCTTAATATCCTCTGCTTCTGTTAGGCCCATACCATTTCTGTCCTTTATCGAGCCCCTCTTTGCATGAAATGTTCCTTTGGTATCTCTGATTTTCTTGAAGAGATCCCTAGTCTTTCCCATTCTGTTGTTTTCCTCTATTTCTTTGCATTGATCACTGAAGAAGGCTTTCTTATCTCTTCTTGCTATTCTTTGGAACTCTGCATTCATATGCTTGTATCTTTCCTTTTCTCCTTTGCTTTTCACGTCTCTTCTTTTCACAGCTATTTGTAAGGCCTCCCCAGACAGCCATTTTGCTTTTTTGCATTTCTTTTCTATGGGAATGGTCTTGATCCCTGTCTCCTGGACAGTGTCACAAACCTCATTCCATAGTTCATCAGGCACTCTATCTATTAGATCTAGGCCCTTAAATCTATTTCTCACTTCCACTGTATAATCATAAGGGATATGATTTAGGTCATACCTGAATGGTCTAGTGGTTTTCCCTACTTTCTTCAATTTAAGTCTGAATTTGGCAATAAGGAGTTCATGGTCTGAGCCACAGTCAGCTCCTGGTCTTGTTTTTGCTGACTGTATAGAGCTTCTCCATCTTTGGCTGCAAAGAATATAATCAGTCTGATTTCGGTCTTGACCATCTGGTAATGTCCATGTATAGAGTCTTCTCTTGTGTTGTTGGAAGAGGGTGTTTGTTATGACCAGTGCATTTTCTTGGCAAAACTCTATCAGTCTTTGCCCTGCTTCATTCCGTATTCCAAGGCCAAATTTGCCTGTTATTCCAGGTGTTTCTTGACTTCCTACTTTTGCATTCCAGTCCCCTATGAAAAGATCATCTTTTTTGGGTGTTAGTTCTAAAAGGTCTTGGAGGTCTTCATAGAACTGTTCAACTTCAGCTTCTTCAGTGTTACTGGTTGGGGCATAGACTTGGATTACTGTGATATTGAATGGTTTGCCTTGGAAACGAACAGAGATCATTCTGTCGTTTTTGAGATTGCATCAAAGTACTGCATTTCGGACACTTTTGTTGACCATGATGGCCACTCCATTTCTTCTGAGGGATTCCTGCCTGCAGTAGTAGATATAATGGTCATCTGAGTTAAATTCACCCATTCCAGTCCATTTTAGTTCACTGATTCCTAGAATGTCGACATTCACTCTTGCCATCTCTTGTTTGACCACTTCCAATTTGCCTTGATTCATGGACCTGACATGCCAGGTTCCTATGCAATATTGCTCTTTACAGCATCGGACCTTGCTTCTATCACCAGTCACATCCACAGCTGGGTATTGTTTTTGCTTTGGCTCCATCTCTTCATTCTTTCTGGAGTTATTTCTCACTGATCTCCAGTAGCATATTGGGCACCTACTGACCTGTGGAGAAGGCAATGGCGCCCCACTCCAGTACTCTTGCCTGGAAAATCCCATGGACAGAGGAGCCTGGTAGGCTGCAGTCCATGGGGTCGCTAAGAGTCAGACACGACTGAGCGACTTCACTTCCACTTTTCCCTGTCATGCACGGGAGAAGGAAATGGCAACCCACTCCAGTGTTCTTGCCTGGAGAATCCCAGGGACAAGGGAGCCTCATGGGCTGCCGTCTCTGGGGTCGCAGAGAGTCAGACACGACTGAAGCGACTTAGCAGTACCAGCAACTGACCTGGGGAGTTTGTCTTTCAGTATCCTATCATTTTGCCTTTTCATACTGTTCATGGGGTTCTCAAGGCAAGAATACTGAAGTGGTTTGCCATTCCCTTCTCCAGTAGACCACATTCTGTCAAATCTCTCCACCATGAACCGCCCATCTTGGGTTGCCCCACGGGCATGGCTTAGTTTCATTGAGTTAGACAAGGCTGTGGTCCTAGTGTGATTAGATTGACTAGTTTTCTGTGAGTATGGTTTCAGTGTGTTTGCCCTCTGATGCCCTCTTGCAACACCTACCGTCTTACTTGGGTTTCTCTTCCCTTGGGCGTGGGGTATCTCTTCACGGCTGCTCCAGCAAAGCGCAGCCATTGCTCCTTACCTTGAACGAGGGGTATCTCCTCACCACCACCCTTCCTGACCTTCAACATGGGATAGCTCCTCTAGGCCCTCCTGCACCTACACAGCCATGGATCCTTGGATGTGGGGTTGGTCCTCCTGGCCACTGCCCCTGGCCTCGGACGTGGGGTTGCTCCCTCTGGCCGCTGCCCCAGCCTCATGCTGTCAAATCCAAAGTGTAATCATTCAACCTGAGGAGGTCTGTAACTTGCTGCCTTATCTAAGAAATAGCAGGCAAAGAAGGATGCATGTGTTCAGGTTTAGCTGTTTTGTTGATTGAAATAATATATATTTTAAAGTATATTTCATATCTTCCAATTATAAATTAATTTTATCTATTGGTTAAAGTTTCCTAGAAAATGGTTCTTTTTAGAAACACAAGTAGATTGACGTTAACCTAATTATTCTCAAGGAATCCACTCCAGTTATTTTGAAATACACTTGTTTTAATCTTCCTACTAAGTATTGTCATCTCTCTTAGTTGGCCTGAACTAATGTTTTAATGAAATTCTAAAGTATGCTAACCCATAAATTCATGTGAGAAGTTGTTGCCACCATATTACTGATAGAAAGTCATAGGGCCATTCATTCACCAATTAAACATTTGGAAACAAACACACACTATGAGCAGGGCTCAGAGAAGTATTTAAAACTGTTCTCCATAATCTACTTCATCCATCACAATTCTCTCTAAATAATGCTTCACTCAAAAGCTTTCCACATTGCAGATCGTTTGATTACAGCAGAGGTTGAGATGACAAATACCCAGCAGGCTGGCAAGGCCTGGGGTGGACAATAGAAAGTGGTCAGCATGGGTTAAGGCTTCCCAGGTGGCTCAGAGGTAAAGAGTCTGCCTGCCAAGCAGGAGACGCAGGATCAATATCTGCATCGGCAAGATCCCCTGGAGAAGGAAAGAGCAACCCACTCCAGTATTCTTGCTTGGAAAATCCCACGGGCAGAGGAGCCTGGCAGGTTGCAGCCCATGGGGTTGCAAAGAGTCCGACACGACTCAGCAACTAAACAACAGTAACAAAGCACGGGTTTGCCCGAGTAGAGCAAAGCAACTCAGGTAGCAACAACAACAACTACTCAGGACAGTGTTGTGTAGACAGATTTTATGATTTTCAAAAGAAGCTGGAAATCCAGATGGGAGAGGAGGGGAAGAGAATATCCTAATTTTTAAGTATTGTCATTTAGTCCTTCAAAAGGCCAATAGTGTAGATTTCAAGGAGACATTGCTACCAGCCACAAGTCTGTAATCTCTGAACTATTGTTTAGTCACTAAGTTCTGTCCAACTCTTTGTGACCCCATGGACTATAGCCCACCAGACTCCTGCATCCATGGGATTTTCCCAGCAAGAATACTACAGTGGGTTGCCATTTCCTTCTCCAGGGGATCTTCCAGAGCCAGGGATTGAACCTGCATCTCCCACGTCTCCAGCATTGCAGGCAGACTCTTAACTGCTGAGCCACCAGAGAAGTCCCTCTGAGCTACAGGATGAGAAAAATAAGAGGTCCTAAATAGAGTGATTCAGGGGACTTGGATCTTCTTAATTTAGACTTATTTTATATATTTTTAAAAGCAATAGGTGTATCTTCTTAATTTTCTTGACTTGTTATATTAACACATATTCCTGGAGTGTGCAAGTTTGAGGAACAACTCTGACTCCACCATGTATACTGGGTTTCCCAGACTGACCCTGATTTCGAATATTAGGTGTCAAGAAGTCACAGAACTGACACCATTTTACTGCTCAATCTTCCTCTCTCAAACTTCATAGGCAGTGACATACAAACCTTTTGTTGACAGTGCACTCATATATCTTGGTGACCATTATTATTCTCTGGCTATGATATAACTGGGTCTTCAAAAGTTGCCCAGGAAAATGGCTATGTGTAAATATGATTATCCTGTCAACTACAAGTTATACCTGAATGTTCTTTCCCTGCCATGTAGAGCTTATCCTTTGGAAAGTCAAGGATCCTTTGGGATATTTTCTGTATTGCAGAATTTTCTATGTAGAAGGCTCATGTGTTCCTAGACTTTCTCGGGTCCCCAGATTAAAACCTTAACTCTCACACCCCGATCAGAAAAACCAACAAACCCGTCTTTCCAGAGAAGACAGGGTAAAGGGATTCATAAACTGATTTACCAAGGAGAAAACACACACACATACACACATACACACACAAAGTGTGAAGCCAAAGTGATTCAACAAGACCACTTGTTATTAATCTATTTAAAAACTTTGTATTAGAATTTTGTACCCCACTTTTTAATACTATTTTAATAATATTTCTTTTACTATAAAACTACATTTATATCCCGCCTTACAACCTTGAGTAAAAATGAACTCTCCAGGGAGATATTTCTTTTCTGGTGGCTTTTCACAACCCAGCACCCCTCAGGATTTCCCAGGGAACCCCTTAAGGAAGAATGATAGCAGGAAAATGAGCTTTGACCTCAGCTAGAATTCAGAGAAGGCAATGGCACCCCACTCCAGTACTCTTGCCTGGAAATCCCATGGACGGAGGAGCCTGGTAGGCTGCAGTCCATGGGGTAGCGAAGAGTTGGACACGACTGAGCGACTTCACTTTCACTTTTCACTTTCACGCATTGGAGAAGGAAATGGCAACCCACTCCAGTGTTCTTGCCTGGAGAATCCCAGGGATGGCGGAGCCTGGTGGGCTGCCGTCTATGGGGTCGCCCAGAGTCGGACACCACTGAAGCGACTTAGCAGCAGCAGCAGAATTGGGTTTGAGTCCTAGTTTGCCCCTTACTAGCCGTGCCTCATCGGAAAGTTCGCTTCATGTCTCTGATCCATACCTCATGAGGCAATGCTGAAGATTTGATAAGATAGTGTATGCGAGGCTGTCAGTAACTCTCACATGTGTAGTCGACAATAAATGGTAGCTTTTATCTCTGGAAGTTAGCCAGCAGCTATCTCTTACTCCTCTACTGCTATTTTAAGAATGTTCAATACAATGCCTGGCATGTAACAGAGGCTCAATAAATGATAGTCTTATGCCTTGAATTCCCTTAACCAGTGGTGGCTTTATTTTACTTGGTCTGTTGGCAGCACTTGACACAAATAATCATTCCTCCTCCTTCAAGCACTTTGCTCTCTTGGCTTCCAGGTTATGACCCTCTTCTACCACCAGCTCTTCCTTTGCAGTGTCTATTCCTGGCTTTACTCATCTCCTTGACCTTTAAACAGTGGAGTGACCCAAGGCTCAGTCCTTGTACCCCTTCTCTTTCCTAACTGTAAATACCTCCTGATTGGACCTTGCCCCATCACTATACGAACATCACTATCCATGTTTATGTATTATGCGTACATATGCCATTTCCAATGGCTTACTTGATATTTCACTTGGAGGATCAAAGGCATCTCCAACTTAACATGCCCAAAACTGAGCCCCTGATACTCCTTCTATCCCAAACATGCTTCCTTTAGAGCCTTTCCCATCGCAGAAAATGACAACTCTAGCCTTCCAGTAGCTCAAACCAAAAACATGGAATCGTTTGTGACTTTTTCATTCTACATTGAATGAGTCAGCAAATTCATGATCCTCCCTTCATAGGATATTCAGAATCTGACCACTCCTCACCTCCCCACAGCAACCTCTCTGGGCTCAGCCCCCACAATCTCTCACCTTGATTGTTTTGGAAGCCTCATCCTTTTTCCCCATTTTCTGGTTATCCACTACTGAATAACCACCCATACCAGCACAGAGCAATGCTAAACAACAGCCATTTCGTTATGATCATGGACTCTGCTGGGTAGGAAAACACCCTGCAGAGATAGCTCTTCCTGGTTCCATGATACCTAGGATTTCGACTGGGGGACCTAGAACAGCTGAGCCTGGAGCATTCGCCTGCAAGATGGAGTCCTCACTCCCATGACCCATGCAGTCTGAGATGGCTGAGAAACAGGGCAAGCCAAGACTGGGGGCTGCATCGCCCATATGTCCCCACCAGCAGGGAGGGCTCCAAGAGTTTTCTCGTAAGTAAAGCAGAACTCTCACGGCCTTCTGTACCCTAGCCTCAGAGGTCAGCTTCATGAACACCTGTTGAAGCAGTCACAAGCCCACCAGGTTCAAGTGCAGTCTTTGAGAATAAACAGGCATATAATGCCTACTTAGATTTTTACCAAAAGGAAAGGAGTAAATTTAAGAATATGCTTGGAAAGCAAGTCAATGATGCTCTTATTGTGTTTGTTATGATGTTACTTTGATTGAGGCAGACTGGCTTTATTATGCAAGACTCTTGTAAGTGTAGAGATTTTTTTTTTCAATTGCGTTGTATTTTTTTTCATTGGTATTATAAATGAAGACAGAACAAAGTAGAATGCTTTGTGATGTCGTATGGCAATTGCATTTTTTGTCTTTCTCTGGGTAAAAATGTGTTAGATCTGTAGTTAAAGTCTTTTTTGAAAGCAAAAGCAAACAAACAAATTTAAAAAACCAAATACCTACTTCTCAATGGAAAGATGATTAAAAAGCTTATAGACATCTTTTAAATTTCATACCCTGCTTCCACCCCTGCGCCCCCTCCACTACCATCAGCAAGACTGTTCTCAATACAGCAGCAGAATGATCCTTTTGAAATGACATCAAGAGCTCACTCTTCTGCCCAAATCCTCCCCATGGACCCCATTTCACTCAGAGTAAAAGCTGAGATCCTTACAATGACCACAGGCACCATGGGCACCCTGATCCATCCATGACTCAGCTCCTGCCCCTTTCTGGGTGCTTGGGGTGTTCCCATCACACTTGAGCCAGGAGCCCAGGACCCACCCACCTGGGGATATCCCCACATCCTTTCCCATTTGTACTTCCCAGAAATCCACGTACATGTACCTCCCTCCTTTCAAGTCAAATGCTACTCACAATCCTATCAAAATTGCAAACCTCCTTGCTTCCTGCCTCCCTTAACTGCTTGTTTTCTTTAGTACTTAACACCATCTGCACATACACACATAGATTTATTTCCTCTGTATTTGTCTGCCTCTGGTTCTAGAATGGGAGCTAGGCTCTGGCTGAGATTTCCATCTTACTCACTGCTGAATCCCCAGAACCTCAACCAGAGCCAGTACACAGTAGGTGCTCAATAATGGTTGCACAGTGATTAAAGACCTGATTTCAGCTTGCTTTATTTCCTTTGCTGGTTCTGGTTCTTTAAAAGACAGAAAAGGCCCCACCCATATGATACATAGTCTACTTTGTAGGTTTTGAACTGTCTAACCTCTTATTAATTAATTACTAAATTAATTATTAGTTACGTTCTCCAACAAAGGATAGGAAACCTTTCTTTATTAATTAATTAATTACTTTGTTGGAGAACGTAACTACTGTTTACTTCCCTCTTTTTAAACATCAGTAGATTGCTAGATTATTTTGTGTGACCAGGTCACTACATATTTTTTATGTCGATATCCAAATATTAGGTATAATCTAAGCCTGGGGTTAGGGAACGTGCTTTCAGCAAGCAGAACTTTTTAAAGGAAATTAAAAAAGAAATAAATGTTATTAATTTATCCTGATGATTCTACTACCTCCTAATAGAAGATGAAATATGCCTGGATTAGAGGGAAAATGACTAATACCTCGGGGTATAGAGACCTGTTATCTGGTTTTAATAAAAATTCTGCATTCTCAGGATCACATATCCAAGAAAAACCAGAATAACCTGCTTTCCCATTCATGACCCTGTATATGAGATGATTTTTAATATTTAATTTAACAAATTTTGCATTACACTGTATGCTAGGAATTTTCTAAATACAAACTTATTTGAGTCTCAGAACGTTATGAACTTAATTATGCAAAGCATTTTTATATTATAGAAAAGTTCAGTAAATTTGCTTAAGATTAAACCTCCTGTTAGTGGAGACTGGCCCCAAGGTCTGTGTTTTTAATCATTAGAAAAAAAAAAAGAAAAGCCTTTTATTTAAACTTTTTTTTGTGTGAATAATTTCAAACTTACAGAAAATTAAAAGAGTTCTGCAGTGAATACTCATATACCTACCACATAGAATCTGCAATTAACATTTTATTGTATTTGTTTCACCATACTTTTTTCTGTCTGCACATCCCTCTACTCAGCCATCAATCCATATGTTTGGTGCATTTCAAAGAAAATTGTAAAATCAGCACATCCCACCCCTAAATATTAGCCGGACATCAGTATTTGTCCATAGCTCTTTCTTTTTTTTTCTTTTGAGGCAAAATTTACATTAAATTTTGGCTTATATCACCTTTTGATTTCTCTTGTTGGAAAGAGTTCCATAATGTAGTTTTGACTGTAGCAAGATTTATAAAAACCACTCACTTGACATTGGAGATAGCTTAACCTCTGGACAAAACAACTGAGTGGTGTGTAAATTCACATCTAGTGAGATGGAAGGTGGCTTCCCAGGTGGCTCTAGTGGTAAAGAACACGCCTGTTAATGCAACAGACATAAGAGACGCAGGTTTGATCGCTGGGTCAGGAAGATCCCCTGGAGGAGGGCATGGCAACCCCCTCCAGTATCCTTGCCTGGGAAATCCCATGGACAGAGAAGCCTGGAGGGCTACAGTCTGTAGTGTCGCAAAGAGTCGGACACGACTGAAGCGACTTAGCCCAGCACAGCAGAGATGAAATAAGGACTCAGCAGAGACTCTCCCTCTTGAGAAACTCCCCTGCTGTACATCTGTAATTCTGCAGGGATCAAGAGCCATCTTTTCCTCTTCTTCTTTTTTTTTTTTATTTTTAGTATAATCCAGCTAACAAGAAAGGAACTTAGTATAGAAATTCTTACATTTCCATTCCATGCCCTGTCTTTCTTACCTGTGGAAGAATGAGGTTCAACAAAGCTAAGTGGCTATCTCAGAGGTCACACCAGTGTGAGACACCCTCATCATTCCAGTTTCTTGATACCTCGACCAAGGACCTTTCTGGAAAGGTCCATTTTATTGGAAACCTCCCACCTGTGAAAGTAATCAGCCAGGGACTAAGGTATTTGATGATTCATAGTGGTACCTGCCGGAGAAGGCAATGGCACCCCACTCCAGTACTCTTGCCTGGAAAATCCCATGGACGGAGGAGCCTGGTGGGCTGCAGTCCATGGTGTCGCTAGGGGTCAGACATGACTGAGCGACTTCACTTTCACTTTTCACTTTCATGATTTGGAGAAGGAAATGGCAACCCACTCCAGTGTTCTTGCCTGGAGAATCCCAGGGACGGGGGAGCCTGGTGGGCTACCATCTATGGGGTCGCACAGAGTCAGACACGACTGAAGCGACTTAGCAGCAGCAGCAGCAGTGGTATCTCCTATTGCAAATTCGTTAGCTTTGACTTCAAAATTGATGCTGCGAAATTGCATCTGTCTCATGTAAGATGTAAAGACCTCTTTTTTTCCTATTTCTCCAAATAAAAGACACACGGAGGGAGCCTCCTTCTTTGTGTATCTTAGAAAAAATATGTCAGAGAAATCAATATTTATTTAGAGTTAATGATTGCTGCCACACACAAGATCCCACCAAATGTTTATGCTTTGTGAAATATTGTTAATTCTCACCTATCACTTTCAAATTTCACATATAAGGATCCAAGATTCAAAGAAGTGAGATAATCACCCACATGGAAGGCAAGTATTAGGAGGCTATTATGACCCCTAATATAACATAAGGGCTTCCCAGTTGGCACTAGTAGTAAAGAAGCTGCCTGCCAATGCAGGAAACATGAGACGCAGGTTTGATCCCTGGGTTGGGAAGATTCCCCTGGAGGAGGGCATGACAACCCACTCCAGTACTCTTGCCTGGAGAATTCCATGGACAGAGGAGCCTGGTGGGCTACGGTCCATAGAGTCACAAAGAGTCGGGCATGACTGAAGTAACTCAGATGCACCCATCCACTATCACATAAACGGTTGCCCCATCTCACAGCCCTACTGCTCTCTTAAACTGAACCATCATATAGAGATTGGGAGCAGGGCCTCCCCTTGGCACTGCTTGGGCTTGAATTTCAGCTTCACATCATCATTTTGTGGCCTTGGGAAAGTGATTTAATCTCCATGCCTCAGTTTCCTCATCTGGAAGATGAGGATAATAGTAGTGTCTGCCCAGTGGATTCCGTGTAAGAAATAAATATGATAGCACATGCAAAGACTCAAAATGATTTCTTGAAATTTAACCAGTGCTTGCTTGGCCCCTTTTAACTTTCAGCATCAGCTGTAATGATCCTTATATCCAAGATCTTGTTGGACTCTCACAACGATGCTGTGAAGTTTTGAAGGCTATTGACCCATTTCATGGATGGGAAAAACTGGGCTCAGAAAAATAATGAGACCAAAGACACATGGATGAAGGGGAAAGAGTTGGACAAGAATCTCAGACATATTTTGCCTCTAAGTTCAGGGATGTCTCAAAGGACTAGACACACAGTAGGCCCATGCTCTGCACACCAACTCCATCAACTATTCCTCACAAGAACAGGCATGAAGTTACACAAAATCAGTGCCTCTAGTCTTCAGTAGATATATTCATAGCAAGAGATGAAGTGCTATTTTGGTCATTACACTTAGAAGAGCAGCTTTGGGGGTCAGTCGTAGTAATTTATTTAAATCTATGAGATTGTACAAGTCTTGAATAATGTTAATTTCTATCTTAGATTTTCATAGCCAGGCAGCAAAGTGATTTTACATGGCACATCAGATAGCACAACTTCCTATAAATCTTTCTTCAAAAAATCATTGACCTTTGTCTTTACATGTTTATGGCATATAGCATGTGTGTTCCTCAGAATTACCTTCTTCTGAGCCTTTGTGAATCCTCAATTTCATTTTTAAGTGTGTGCCATCATGAAGGCTTGCTTCCAGACCCAGCATGGGAACGTAAGTCAATTCACTTCTTGGTTCCTTTGCTGAACTTCCCCGAAGCAATGACATTGATGACGTGGTAAGGATTCTTACGTCTTGCAACACGGCCTGTTTCCCAGTCATCTACTCTGATAGTCCGAAAGAAACTGGGCTCCAGATATTCTCAAACACTAGAATATTCATAGCAGAATTGATCTCAGACCTCAGAGAAGCATGATATCTCATTTTATAGGTCTTAGCAACATATTTCTCAATAAAGAACAGAATTGAGACTCACTTGCTCAATATCTCAAAACGGCCAATCCAGGATAAGACAGACGCCTGTCCACTGCCAGTTTCTAGAGCTTCTACATAGTACTGTTTCTCAAAGTGCAGAATCCAAAACAAACCCTGTTGGAGCCCTTGACAATAAGGTCTTTTGCCAAACCATGCAAATAACGAGGGTATCTGGGTAAATCCCACAACTGATGTAAGGTTTGATGGACTGGTTTGTAAGTTTATGCAAGAGGGGCTGGCATTTCCTTCATTGGGCTATGCTTCTCACTGATCAGTTCTTCCCAAGCCCACTGCATCAGGTGCCTACATGCAAAGATACAAAAGTTCTCCACAGGGTGGCCTGAGATAATGACTCAATGGCTGAAATAAATAGGCTGTGAATATCAGTTTACTTTTTTTAAGTGTTATATCAATCTTTATACCAGTCAGATGACTCATGCTTTGTGTCCGTCCATTACTTAGGGCCCAAAAATTATGATGATTAAAAATAAATGCCTGTAACTTCTAAATGGTTGATTCAGGAGTACAGGTAAAAACTAATCAAGACTAGCCTTGCTCTGGGAGAAGTTACTTTTAATTTTTTTTCTGTATTGTATACCACAGTACAGAATAACTTTTTCTAAAAAAAAAAAAAAAAGTTAATCAGATAATTATAGGGGTGAACGTGGATGTTATCAGGTTTTCTTGGAAGCAGAGAAACAAATCATTGTGGTGCCATACTCTTGGGAAACTGGTTGGTTGGAGACATTATGTCTACTTTCCCAAGAAGCAAAAGGTTTTCATGGAAAATCAAATGCACACTGCCTTCCATGAAAACTGAAGATTTCAGCCAGAGAAATTGTGTGCCTTCAAGCAGTGCCTCTTTAAGAACATATTCTGTCTTCAAAGGCAAGCAAAGAATGAGCCAGGTTATAGGTTAACTGAACCTAGACTGTTCTAGACGTGCATAAAATGTAAGGGATTTTATACGGTGACGGGCAGAGGAGGAAGGGAGGTAAAGGAGAATAGGTCTGTGAAACCATGAGCCAAATCCTGATAAACACACAGGAAAGGGAGACTGGTGCAACTTTCTTGGTAGGGGGGCTTTCTGCTTCTTCAGATTACTCAATGGCAGGCACCGTTTGGTCCATCTTCAGGGAATGAGAAGTTCTGGTTGTTCAGAGGTGGTAGTTCAGCATAATCAAAGGCCAAGAAGAAAGTGTTTCCATTTGATTCAAAGAGAAAAGCCATTGTTTATACTTCAAGTTCAGTTCCCTGAGCTCAGCCAAATGACTCAGAACCACATTTTGTGTGCCTCTGGAGCCCCACCCTCGTTTCAACTCACCTATGAGTCACCAGCTGCCTGGCAAGAGAAAGGAACGCCACAGCACACACCTCACTTGTGCCGCAAAGCTCATCTCTGGTGTTAATTCACTCTCAGGTAGCTTAGGAGACACTTTCCTTCTGATTTTTGGTCATAGGTTCCAACTTTCAGAATCAACAGAATGAGTTTGCTTCATCAAATAGTCTTCCTCAACAGATACAAGAAAGATTTTTTAATTTTGTATTGGAGTGTAGTTGATTAACAATGTTGGGGTAGCTTCAGGTGTACAGCAAAATGATTCAGCTGTATATACGTGTGTGTGTGCGTACATATATACATATATACACCTGTATCTATTTTTTCAAATTCTCTTCCCATTTAGATTATTACAGAATACTGAGTAGAGTTCCCTGTGCAGAATGGAAAGATCCTTGCTGGTTATCTATTTTAAATAGCAATGTGTACAGTCAATCCCAAACTCCTAGTCCATCCCTCCCTGCCATCCTTAACCCCCCCAACACACACCCTGTTAGCCATATGTGTGTTCTCTATGAGTCTCTGTTTTATAAATAAGTTCATTTGTATGATTTTTTAAAAAAGATTCTCCATATAAGTGATATCATAAGCTATCTGTCTTTGTCAGAATTACCAACCACACAACCATGAATCACTGTGAATCATTGAATGTTGGGGTTCCCTGAAGATCCACTCACATACATGGCTTTGCAGGGGCTCTTATGAAAACAGATATCAGATCAGATTTTAAGCCAGCATTTGCTTAAAACTCATCAATGGCCTCCCTTAGGATCAAACCTGTGATCCTAAACTTGGTTTACAAGTTCTGTACAACCTCCCCAGATGATTTATCCATTTATTCAACAGATATTTGTTGGATACCTACTTCGTATCAGATGACCTTCTAGGCACTGGAATACTGATGATGGACAAAGTGGATGACATTTCCCCTTTAGAACTGACCTGCCCCTCACTAGTCCCTGCCAGCCTGCTACCCTACCACCTTCCCTCCCCACAGTTCCCAGGCTCTTCCTCCTGCTGGGAACACTGCACTTTCTTAAATCCTACTGACTTTTTGTTCAGTCACTCAGTCACGTCCAATTCTTTGTGACCCCATGGACTGTAGCACACCAGGCTTCCCTGTCCTTCATTATCTCCTGGAATTTTCTCAAATTCATGTCCATTGAGCCAGTGATGCCATCCAACCATCTCATCCTCTGTCACCCCCTTTCACCTCCTTCCCTCAATCTTGCCCAGCATCAGGGTCTTTTCCAGTGAGTTGGCTCTTCTCATCAAGTGGCCAAAATATTGGAGTTTCAGCTTCAGTATCAGTTGTTCCAATGAATATTCAGGGTTGATTTCCTTTAGCACGGACTAGTTTGATCTCTTTGCTGTCCAAGGGGCTCTTATCCAGCACCACAATTCAAAAGCATCAAATCTTTGGTGCTCAGCCTTCTTTATGGTCAAAATCTCACATCTGTACATGAGTACTAGAAAAACCATGGGTTTGACTATATGGACCTTTGTCAGCAAAGTGGTATCTCTGCTTTTTAATACACTGTCTAGGTTTGTCATAGCTTTTCTTCCAAGTAGCACATATCCTTTAATTTCATGCAGATCTTATTTTAAGCATTGTCTTCTTCAGGAAGACCTTTCTCTTTTCTTTTACAAGGTCAGATCCTGTCCTATCCAGTCCATAGCCCCATGACTTATTCATCATTTCCCTTTTTGTAAGTAATTGTTTTGCATCTGTATTTCCCTTTAGACCAGGGGTTGGCAAACTTTCTCTGCAATAGGCCAGATAATATTTTCAGCTCTTTGGGGCACGCAGTTCCTGTCCCAACTACTCATCTCTGTTTTATGGCAAGAAGGAAGCCATGGACAACAAATAAACAAATGTGTTTGTTGGCTAAATAAATGAACAAATATGCCTACAGATAATCATACTAAGTCAGTCTAAGTAAAAGAAAGACAAATATCATATAATATCACTTATATGTGAAATCTAAAAAAAAATGATACAAATGAACTTATTTACAAAACAGAAATAGACTCATAGACATAAAAGACAAACCTATGATCACCAGAGGGGAAATGCAGGGGAGGGATAAATTAGAAGTTTGGAATTAGTACATACATACTCCTATATGGAAAATAGATAAACAACAAGGACCTAGAGTGTAGCACAAGAAACTACTCAATGTCTTATAATAACCTATAATGGAAAAGAATCTGAAAGAGAATGCTGCTGCTAAGTCGCTTCAGTCGTGTCCGACTCTGTACGACCCTATAGATGGCAGCCCACCAGGCTCCCCCGTCCCCAGGATTCTCCAGGCAAGAACACTGGAGTGGGTTGCCATTTCCTTCGCCAATGCATGAAAGTGAAATGTGAAAGTGAAGTCGCTCAGTCGTGTCCGACTCTTAGCGACCCCATGGACTGCAGCCTACTGGGCTCCTCCATCCATGGGATTTTCCAGGCAAGAGTACTCGAGTGGGGTGCCATCGCCTTCTCCCTGAAAGAATAGATTCATGTATATATGTAACTGAACCACTTTGCTGTACACCTGAAATTAATACAACATTGTAAGTCAACTATACTTCAATAAAGAAAGTTCCTAATTAAAAAAAAAATGAAAACTATATTGTAATCAGAAAATTTTTTAAAAAAGGGAAGGGAAAAAATGAACAAATGTGTAAATATGGAAAGCCATTAAATTTCTGGCTTGCTTTTTCCACTGCTTTACACTTGATTAGATGTTGTCACTGAAGACTTCTTGGTCTCTGGTCCTGAGATGTATTCTGCATGCACAGAAAAGCTCTGTGTTCCTCAAGTGATCCAGCTGGTTTTAGGTAGATAAGAATATTTTATCTACCCCCCCCTCCACCTTGGCCCATAAGCACCAGGAGGATGGAAGTCATAAGATAAAACGACCCAAACGACTCGTCCACTGCCAGGCATAGCTGCATAAACATGGTAGTCAGCCTTCTCAGGAGAGTTGACAGCTACTCGTGCCCATCTGGGAAGGAAAAAGAGCCAGTCCCATGGCTAATTTATTTCTGAAATATGTTCCAATCTGTCATGTCTCAAAAGTTTGAGTTTTGAGCACCTCAGGGATGAACACTCTCTCACCTGGACTGAGAAATTATAACTTAACCAGAAGACAGTGGGTGGTAGTTAACATCAGTGATACTGAAACACATGTGCATTGCTTTCTCCGGCTTATCAGGATAGCTTCAGAAAAGCTGTGCTCCTCAAGTGATCCAGCTGGCTGTAGGTAAGATTAGAAGACTGCAGTCATTACAGGCTGATGAAGGATGACCGCTTTGTTCCAAAGTTCAGTTATGTCCACCTGACTTTAGACTCCACCCCAGCTGTCAAATCAGGCAGGATCCTGGGAAAGGTCTGACTCATCCTGCCGTGTAGGCCTATTCTGTTCCAGCAGGCACTACACATTTCATCTCCAAATAGGCAGGAAATGAGATCCTTGCAAGGTCCCATTCCTCTCGTTTCCACCACGAAGTGCCTGTGCTGATTCTCCTGTCCTGAGAGACCCTCACCTCCTCCCTCAGCATTTCCCAGTCTTGGCTCTGTCTCATTCACTCACTCCTACGCAGATCTTCGTGTGGCTTGCTCCTAAGGACTTTATTTAGTCCTTCCAAGCCATCCGACCTTTTCTGTGACTCCTTCACTTCCCAGTCTGGAATGTGGAAGCCTGGGACTCTTCATGGGCTGCCCTGACTTGTTCCCTAACTTCCCTGGTGGTGGTGGATGGGCAAGCCGAAAACGCGGGGAAAGCGACTTGACCTCTCAACGACTGAACTTGTGCACCATGACAAAGAAACTTTGGAGTAGCTAATACATAAAGAATTTGTGCCTTCAAGAATTTCTATGTTTATTACCTGTCTGTCTGTCTTTCTGACTTCTGTGGACACTGAGGCCTAAATCTTTTGATGTGATTCTTTCTGTCATGCACCACTTCACACACAGAGATGCTCAATATATTAAGAATTAAATCTTTGGCTCAGCTTTCTGGAATAAGCTTGCCCAGATTGATTGATTTGATTGACTGATTATCTCATTTCATCTTTTTTTAAATTATAGTTGATTTACAATACAGTTTCAGGTGTATGACAAAATGATTCGATACTTTAATAGATTATACTACATTTAAAGTTATTATAGAATATTCTTTATATTCCCTGTGTTGTACATTACACCTTTGTATCCTATTTATTTTTTACATGTAGTTTGTACCTCTTAATCACCTTTCCCAAGCTTGCCCCTCCCAGCTGGTAACCACTAGTTTGTTCTCTGTATCTATGAGTTTATTTCTGCTTTATTATATTCATTTGTTTTAGTTTTTTAGATACCACATATAAAAGAGAAGTTACAGTATTTGTTTTCCTCTGACTTACTTTACTAAGCGTAATACACTCCAGGTCTATCCATGTGGTTGCAAATGGCAGAATTCATTATTTTTTAATACCAGAGTATTATTCCATTATATATATACATATATATATATATATAAAATACACACACACACACATATATATATACACACACACTGTACATACATACATTGGGGTACATATATCTTTTTAAATCAATGTTTTAATTTTCTCCAGATAATTACTCAGGAGTGGAACTGCTGATCATACGGTTGTCCTGTTTTAAAATTTTCTGAGGCACCTTCATACCATTTCCACAATGGCCACACCAATTTACACTCGCCAGATTTAAATTAAAATATTGGCCAATGCAGACAGGTCCTGATGCATTCTTTTCCTTGGGGAAGTAACTTAGTTCCCAGGCTTCTTCCAAACCCTTCTAAGCAAGATTTAGACATGAAAGAATTTTAAAACGATTCTTATAGTATCTATTGTTCAAGATAATATTTTAATAATATTAAGGTAATATTAAAGAAAAATAAGTCACCAGACTTCCCTGGTGGTCCGGCGGTTAAGAATCCACCTGTAGATGCAAGGGACACAGTTCCATCCCTGGCCCAGGAAGATTCCACACGCCCAGGATCAACTAAGCGCGTACACCACAGTGACTGAGCCCACCAGGTGCTACTACTGACTCCCGTACACTCTAGGGCCCCACAGGACAGCCGCCACAGCGTAAAGCCACATGCCACAGTTAGAGAGTAACCGTCTAACCACTAGAGAAAGCCCACACACAGCAACAAAGGCTTGGCACAGCCAAAATAAAAACATTTGTTAAAGTACTTTAAAAAACGCACCACCAAATCTCATGGCAGAACCCGATATAAGTTTATTTCTCCCATGAAGTCCAGTGGGCACTTATAGGAATCTGGAGGGGTGAACGGTGAGGACTCTGCTCCACATGGTCATTCAGGTCACCAGGACGAGAAAATCTCTGCAGACTAGACTGGGTAGCTTCCGAGGTCACAACAGCCGTCAGCATTCAGATGGCAACAGGGCAAAGAGAGAAAGAGACGGGTCAGAAGAGAGCCACAGGTCAGGCCCACAGATGGCACGTTTCACTTCTACCAGTTTCACAATGATCAGAACTCAGTCGCACCATCACGCTTATCTGCAACGGACGTGGGACTTGTAGCCCAGCTGTGAGAAAGAGGAGAGGGAAGTGGTTTGACGCTCACAGCCAGTCTCCCCCACAATGGACATTAGTGTGAAAATATTTGAAACATTCAAAAGGCCTAAGTGAGAGATAATAACAGCTATTATTTTTTGCAAGTGATCCTTTATTTTCTGTCTTTTATTAAATAACTTGTCTTTTTAAAATATTTTTGTAATACAATGTGATGAGTGTTACAATGGTGTTATGCAGTGAGAACACCCAGCCTGGATCTTTTTAGGAAGTGAAGACAGACCTAGGTCTTAAACAGTGGATATTAGGCAGGCAAAGGTATAAGGGGTGGCGTGAAGGAGGCGGGCAACAGAGGACATTCAAAAAAGGAGTAGACCCCAAAAAAATGACAGGAACGTGTCAGCATGAGAGAAGGTTTGGAAGGGCATAAAAATCAGGGTATCAGGATGTGAAATGAAAGCAGCTTGTTTGTGACAAGATGATACAAGTTAGACTAGACTGAGACATAGGAGTTTGATAAAGCATTTCTAAACATTTATATCTATAGCAGACTGTGATTACAATACTCATTTCTTAAAATCCAAAGCAACTTTAAGATATTAAGTACCCTTCCAGCTAAGGTAGAACTATGCACTCTCATCTCTCTTGCTTCATTCCACTTCCATAAGCTTTGGAGCTGCATGATTTCTATAACTTCAGCTGAATCGAACTGGCATTCCAAAGTATTTTAGAAGAGAAATAAATGGCAACTTTGAAGTCAAAAAGATTCTCAAATGTCTTAGAATAAAAATAGAGGATTCTACTGAGGAAAGTGCTGCTTTGAGTTTTAGCTGCCACTGTGAGTGAAAGTTTATTATACACACACAACACAACATACGGCGTACACACTCAGTAAGGAAGGTATACTTATCAGTCAGAACCGGGCACTCATTAACCAACCAGAATGGATGCTCAGGAGAAATAACTGAGATGAATATATTGTGAATACTAGGTGAACACCAGTCCCACCCACCTCCACCAGCCTCTCACCTACAGTTCTTGTTACTCTCTTGACTGGGGAGGAGACCTGATCTACTGGGATCCTCAGCTGCCAGTACTGGAAGACTCAAATTTAAGGAGATTAAAAATAAGATTTTGTTATTCTCATGTAATAAGAGTCTAGAGTTGGGAAGAGTCTCTAATTGGATGGTCCCTGGATTGGTTGTTTTGGTCCCTTAACTCTTGGTCATCAAGGATCAAGTCTTTGCATTTCCTGTTTCTACCATCTTTTGTGCATAACTGTCTTCACCTGTGGCCACAAATGGTTGCTGCAATTCCAGATGACCCAAGCATCATGGTCTTTCTCAACTTCAGTATCTCAACAACACCCCCCCAATGCCTCTAACCCCCACCTCTTTGTCCCCTCTCACATTTACTGCCTCCTCATGGGTCCTCAGTCTCTTGCTTCTCCCTACATATAGGTACTGGCCAAAGCTCTATACATATTCTTTCTCTTTCCCAAATATTTCTCTAAAAGCAGTATCATTCATTCTAGCAGTTCCCCTTTATCATCGCACTCAGAAGATTTCAGGAACATTTAATGAGTGTTTGCTCTAGGACGACAGGTCCTTTGCATTTATTATCTAATTTAATTTTCAAAATAAACAATGGATATGAACTTGGGCAAATTCCGGGTGATGGTGAAAGACAGGGAAACCTGGTGTGCATTCATAGGGTCACGAAGAGTCGGACATGACTTGGCTACTGAACAACAACAGAAACCTTACTAGCTCCATTTTACATTGAAGGCATTTGAGAGCAAGAAAAATTAAGTCACTTGCACCAAGTCTTACAGTCAGCAAGTGAAATGCCTGAATCTGAAGCCAGGCAGTCTCCCTCCCACCTGAGCCCTCCCTGCCATCAGGCCCTGCCTCCCTTCAAGACTGGGCTCAGATGTCCCTTTCTTTAGGAAGCCACCCCTGATCACCCCATGTGATACAATCTTTCCATTTGTGTCACTCTGATGACATTACTTTTTGCTCAATGTTATGATTATACTTTCTCCCCTCCCCCCGCAGCATTATGCTATCAATTCTGGGGAAAAGAGGCTATATTTTTTATTTCCTATCCTCTCTAATAGTAGCCTGTTGTGCTGTGCTCTGCTCAATACTGTCCAACTCTTTGCAGCCCACCAGGCTCCTCTGCCCATGGAATTTTCCAGGTAAGAATACTGGATTAGGGTTCCATTCCCTTCTCTAGGGGATCTTTCCAAGCCAGGGACTGAAGCCTGGTCTCCTGCATTGCAAACAGATTGGTTTACTGCCTGAGCCCTGGAAAGCCCAATGTTAGCCTAGAGCAGTGAAACACAGGCAGCCAATAAGGGACCTGCTCATTTGAGTGGACCTGCTCATTTCCATCGAGGTAAAGAACCTGCCTGCCCATGAAGGAGACATTAGAGACACAGGTATTATCCCTGGGTTGGAAAGATTCCCTGGAGGAGGGCATGGCAACCCACTCGAGTATTCTTGCTTGTAGAATCCTACAGTCCCTGGAGGGCTACAGCTAATAGGGTCACAAAGAGTTGGACACAACTGAAGCAACTTAGCATGCACAGCACGCATGCTCATTTCCATCACTTGATGGAAATGCAGGAAGTAAACAGCCCACAGTGGGTCGCCAAGTCCCAAATGACCAGGCACTCTGGGAAAGGTAGTTCAAGATCTATTGGGGTTTCCAGTCACCCCACTCCAGTACTCTTCCCTGGAAAATCCCTTGGACGGAGGATTCTGGTAGGCTGAAGTCCACGGGGTCGCTAAGAGTCAGACACGACTGAGCGACTTCACTTTCACTTTTCACTTTTATGCATTGGAGAAAGAAATGGCAACCCACCCTAGTGTTCTTGCCTGGAGAATCCCAGGGACAGGGGAGCCTGGTGGGCTGCTGTCCATGGGGTCGCAGAGAGTCAGACACAACTGAAGCGACTTAGCAGCAGCAGCAGAGCTACAAAAGAAAAAGAGAACATCGAAAGAAGATGTATTTCTAATAGGTAGAACAAAGGAAGTGCATCACAGATTACCACACTGTGTCGACCTTGGCTAGCAAATCTTTTAAGCAAAATTTTTAGCTTTATTTACTTTGACAGTACAGATTCTCATATTTCAAAAGAATTATCCAACACCAGATTGAGAAACCCTTCCCAAGAGGTGCTACCAACTTCAATTTTCATTAAAAAATTTGGTGAATGTGTTATTTTTCATCCGTTAAGAAAGACCTATACATTTCCAAATAACATTGCTCTCCATGCAGGTATCTCATTTTCTCTCTGCCAAGCAAAATTACATTAAATTAAAAATAAACTCATATAAGAGAGAGTAAAATAGATACCAGTTGAGGCCAATGGACACTGTTGGAAACCCCTTCTTCGTGATAAAACTATCTTCCAGAACAAATCCCAGGGGCAAAAAAAAAAAAAAAAAAAAGGTTACCGAAGCCCAGTCTCTGCACCCAACTGAGGGTTTTATTTCCATAGAGGTAGACAGTCTGTTACATACAGCACAGGTTTGCCTGAAAGCCAACTCAAGCAAAAAGTTCCCATTGATTTGGCCATATATGGAGCTCAGTAATGGCTTTAAGGTCAGGCAAGGAAAAGGGGGAAACACACTATCCTCACAGGATGGCCTTGAATGTCCTGAAAGTTTCTCTTCTTATATGCACCTATGAGACTTGGCCAGCTTCCCAAGTGGCACAGTGGTAAAAAATCTGCCTGCCGATGCAGGAGATGAAGGAGACATGGGTTCAATCACTGGGTTGGGGAGATCCCCTGGAGTAGGACATGACAGCCCACTCCAGTATTCTTGCCTGGGAAATCCCATGGATAAAGGAGCCTTGCAGCCACAGTCCATAGGGTTGCAAAGAGTTGGACATGACCGAGCAACTGATCATATATGCGATTTAGTCATCCTCTAAATCAGCCAAAGGGGTTCATTTGTGAGCAGGTTACATCAAGGTTCTGAAGTCACCCACACTGGCACCCTTCACTCACCCTTCTTCATCTATGGTGCCCTTAAAATCAGGGGGTCCCAAAATTTGGTCCCATGCTTCCTACTCTTTTTTATTTTGTCCTTTATTACGTTTGCCTTTAACCATGGTTCATTCAAGGTAGCTGAGTCCCCCATCTTATACTTCAGCCAGGCCTTTCTCTTTTTCTTCTCATTTACATTAATTTATTTATTTTAGTTGGAGGCTAATTACTTTACACTATTGTGGTGGTTTTTGCCATACATTCACATGAATCAGCCACGGGTGTACATGTGTCCCCCATCCTGAACCCCCTCTCCCCTCCCTCCCCATCCCATCCCTCAGGGTCATCCCAGTGCACCAGCTTTGTGTGCCCTGTTTCATGCATCAAACCTGGACTGGTGATCTATTTCACATATGGTAATATACATGTTTCAATGCTATTCTATCAAATCATCCCACCCTCGCCTTCTCCCACAGAGTTCAAAAGTCTGTTCTTTACATCTGTGTCTCTTTTGCTCTCTCGCGTATAAGGTCATCGTTACCATCTTTCTAAATTCCATATATATGCATTAATATACTGTATTGGTGTTTTTCTTTCTGACTTCACTCTGTATAATAGGCTCCAGTTTCATCCACCTCATTAGAACTGAATCAAATGCATTCTTTTTAATGGCTGAGTAATATTCCATTGTGTATATGTACCACAACTTTCTTATCCATTCATCTGCCAATAGACATCTAGGTTGCTTCCATGATCTGGCTATTGTACAGTGCTGCAATGAACCCCGGAATACATGTGTCTCTTTCAATTCTGGTTTCCCCAGTGTGTATTCCCAGCAGTGGGGTTGCTAGGTCGAATGGCAGATCTATTTTCAGTTTTTTAAGGAATCTCCACACTGTTCTACATAGTGGCTGCACTAGTTTGCCTTCCCACCAACAGTGTAAGAGGGTTCCCTTTTGTGCACAGCCTCTCCAGCATTTGTTGTTTGTAGACTTTCTGATAGCAGCCATTTTTACCAGCATAAGATGGTACCACATTGCATTTCTCTGATAATGAGTGATGTTGAGCGTCTTTTCATGTGTTTGTTAGCCATCTGTATGTCTTCTTTGGGGAAATATCTGTTTAGTTCTTTGGCCCATTTTTTGAATGGGTCGTTTATTTCTCTGATATTGAGCTGCACAAGCTTTTTATATATTTTTGAGATTAATTATTTGTCAGTTGCTTCATTTACTATTATTTTCTTCCACTCTGAAGGCTGTCTTTTCACCTTGCTTATAGGTTCCTTCATTGTACAAAAGCTTTTAATTTTAATTAGGTCCCATTTAATTTTTGTTTTTATTTCCATTACTCTGGGAGGTGGGTCATAGAGGATCTTGCTGTGATTTATGTCAGAGAGTGTTTTGCCTATGTTTTCCTCTAGGAGTTTTATAGTTTCTGGTCTTAGATTTAGATCTTCAATCCATTTTAGTTTATTTTTGTGTATGGTGTTAGAAAGTGTTCTAGTTTCATTCTTTTACAAGTGGTTGACTAGCTTTCCCAGAACCACTTGTTAGAGAGATTGTCTTGCATCTCTAACTGCCCCCAAACACTCCACTTAGGCAAGCAGACAGCACCCCAACTCAGCAGGTTCCATGCACACTCACTGCCCCCATGCGCAGGTCTCCTTCTGTTCCCCTCTTCCTCTTATCCACATTCCAGTAACATTCCTCCCAGGTACTGTCATGATCTCTTCCTTGACCTTATACCTAGCCAGTTATGAAATGTTATCAGATCTATTTCCTGAGGCTCTCAGCCCCTTTTGCAAGAGTCTGGACAAGTAAGGAAGGAAGGAATCCCCTTACATATCCCTATGTTGTGGAAAGAACCAGGAGGTGGATCTTAACTGGGTTGGCAGGTCACCAAGAATGCTGGAGATGGATGCAGTTCAAAGGTCATACAGAGAACAGAACCCAGGAAGGGAGCTAAAGATTGGCACTGGCCATCATCAGACCTAGGACTGGTGTGAGGACACAGAGGGAGGTCATGATCTCGGGAGCAGGAATGGAGTCTGTCTCATTCATCTAGGAATTCCTAGAACCTGGCATGTTGCTGGTTCATAGAAGACATCCAATTAGTGCCCTGTGCTCCCCAATGCAAGGCGTTTGTTATTTCCTTCACCTTCCATTCCAGACCTCATGTTAAGCAATGCTCTCTCACTTTCATTATTTTAAACCATCAGGTAGCACTTGGGGGAGATATTAGACAAAAGCAACATCCAATAACATTAGTTTGGGTTATCGAGAGAAGACACTATTGCCAAAACTCGGCTTCTAATCACCAGTGTCAAATAGAAATGCAGAGACAGAGTTTGGGGTGAAGTAGAAAAGAATAGTGTTGTTGCTTTGCCAGGCAAAGGGGCCACAGTGGGCTTCCAAACTGTGTGTCCTGCCCTGGAGGGTATAGCGAGGACTCTCACAGTGTTTAAGGGGCAGCACGGTCAGGTCATGGGCATTCTTCTGATTGGCTGGTGGTGAGGTTGTCAGCATCATCAACCTTCTGGTTCCAACCAGTGTGGGGTCTACATGCTGATGAGCAGCCTGCAGCTCACTTCTCCCATCTGACAGGGGTTTTCAGTATCTGCAAAACAGCTCAAAGGACAAGGCTCAGAATATTATCTATAGTATTCAGGAAAAGCTAAAGGTTCCTGAATTTATTGAATGGCTAAAGTATTATTATTTTGTTTTGCTTGACTATTTTCCTTTCTTTTTTTATTTTCTCCCTTCTCTGATTAAGTTTACTCTTTGACTTTAGTTTTTCTACAGACAAAAGGCAAGGGGGAGGACATGGGTGGAGATCTATTCTGAGAAGGCTTCATAGGGTCCTGCTCAATTACAACACTGGTGTAATGGATAAATAAGGAGTCAACCATTTTAATAAGATTTAATAATATTTTGTGGGCTTTTGACTGAACAATGCAAGTGTAAAATATCATTACAAAAAGGCTTTTCAAAAATTACTTTAAAACCAAATAATGTAAATAACAAATATTCATCTATTAAGTAGAATTTTTTGATTGTCAGGACTAATTCCAAAAATACATGCAACTCCTACAGTATAGAGGAAATAAAGGCATATAGTGTAGAACCCTGTGTTGGTAGAATCAAATGGTGCTTATACTATGAGAGTAACAAAGACATTATTTCAAATTAGCATGATTTTTATATAATTTGCTGTTTTTCAGTTGCCCAATCATGTCTGACTCTTTGCGTCCCCATGGACTGCACCATGCCAGGACTCTCTGTCCCACAGCATCTCCCAAAGTTTGTCCAAGTTCAGGTCCATTGCATCGGGAATGTCATCCAGCCATCTCATCCTCTGATGCCCTCTTCTCCTTCTGCCCTCAATCCTTCCAAGCATCAGAGACTTTTCCAATGAGTCAGCTGTTCACATCAGATGACCAAAACACTGGAATTTCAGCTTTAGCATCAGTCCTTCCAATGAATAGTCAGGGTTTATTTCCCTTAAGATTGACTGGTTTGATCTCATTCCTGTCCAAGGGACTCTCAGGAGTCTTCTCCAGCACCACAGTGCAAAAGCACCAATTCTTTGGCACTTGACTTTTACAGTCCAACTCTCACATCCATACATGACCACTGGGAAAACCATAGCCTTGACTATACAGACACTTGTCAGCAGAGTAATGTCTCTGCTTTCCAACACACTCTCTAGGTTTATCATAGCTTTCCTCCCAAGAAGCAAATGTAGTCTGATTCCAGGGCTACAGTCACCATACACAGTGATTTTAGAGCCCAAGAAGAAAGCCTGCTTCCACCTCTTCTCCCTCTATTTGCCATGAAGTGGCGGGACTGGGTGCCCTGATCCTAGTTTGCTTTTGCTTTTTAACATTTAGCTTTAAGCCAGCTCTTTCACCCTCATCAAGAGGCTCTTTAGTTCCTCTTTGCTTTCTGCCATTAGAGTGGTACCATCCACATATCTGAGGTTGTTGATGTTTCTCCCACTTATCTTGATTCCAGCTTGTAACTCATCCAGCCTGGCATTTCCCTTGATTTACTCAGCATATAGATTAAGCAAACAGGGTGACAGCAGACAGCCCCATCGTACTCCTTTCTCAATTTTGAACCAATTGGTTGTTCCATACAGGGTTCTAACTGTTGCTTCTTAACCCACATACAGGTTTCTCAGGAGACAGGTAAGATGGTCTGGTATTCCCATCTCTCTAAGAGCTTTCCACAGTTTATTGTGATCCACACCATCAAAGGCTTTGGCATAGTCAATGAAACAGAGGTCCATGTTTTTCTGGAATTCCCTAACTTTCTCTATGATCCAGCAAATGTTGGCAGTTTGATCTCTGGTTCCTCTTCCTTTTCTAAATCCAGTTTGGACATCTGGAAGTTCTTGGTTTGCATAATGCTGAAGCCTAGCATGCAAGTTTTTAAGCATGACCTTACTAGTATGGGAGATGAGTGCAATTGTCTGATGGTTAGCACATTCTTTAGTACCACCCTCTTGGGAATTGGGATAAGGATTGACCTTGTCCAGTCCTGTGTCCACAGCTCAGTCTTCCAGATTTGCTGACATATTGAATGCAACACCTTGATGGCATCATCCTTTAGGGTTTTGAATAATTCTACTGGAATTCTGTCACATCCACTAGCTTTATTAACAGCAGTGCTTCCTAAGGCCCACTTGACTTTGCTCTCAGAATGTCTGGCTCTGGGTGGCTGACCACACCACCATAGCCATAGCCTTTTTTTATACAGTTCTTCCATGTATTCTTTCCATCTCTTCTTGATCTCTTCAGCATCTACTAGGGCTTTACTGTTCATGTCCTTTATAGTGCCCATCTTTAGGCAAAATGTTCCCTTAATAGATCCAATTTTCCAGAAGAGATCTCTAGTTTTTCCCCTTCTGTTGTTTTATTCTCGTTTTATACCTCCTTCACTGAAGAAGGCCTTCTTGTCTCTCCATGCTGTTCTTCGGAAATCTGCATTTCGTTTAATGTAACTTTCACTTTCTCCCTTGCTTTTCACTTCTCTTCTTTCTTTAACTGTTTGTAAGGGCTTCTCAGATAACCACTTTGCCTTCTTGTTTTTCTTTTTCTTTGGGATGGTTTTGTTCACTGCCTCCTGTACAATATTACAGACCTCTATCCATAGTTCTTCAGGCACACTGAAGAATTAACCCCTTGAATCTATTCATTATCTCCACTGCATATTCATAGGAATTTGATTTAAGTTGTACGTGGCTGCCCTAGTGGTTTTCCCTGCTTTCTTTAGTTTAAGCATTAATTTTGCTATAAGAAGCTGATGATCTGAGCCACAGTTAGCTCCAGGTCTTGTTTTTGCTGACTGTATATGCTTCTCCATCTTCGGCTACAAAGAATGTAATCAATTTGATTTCAGTATTGACCATTTGGTGATATCCATGTGTATCAACAATCTCTTGGATTGTTGAAAAAGGTTATTTGCTATGACTTATGCTTTCTCTTTGCAGAATTCAGTTAGCCTTTGCCCTGCTTCATTTTGTCCTCCAAGGCCAAACTTGCCTGTTACTCCAGGTATCTCTTGACTTCCTACCTTTGTATTCCAATCCCCAATGATGAATAGAACATCTTTTTGGGTGTTAGTTCTAGGAGGTCTTCTAGGTCTTCATAGAACTGATCAACTTAAGCTTCTTCAGCATTTGTGGTAGGGGCATAGACTTGGATCACTGTGATGTTGAATGGCTTGTGATGTTGAAATCAAAAGAGATCATTCTGCAATTTTTGAGGCTGCACCCAAGTACTACATTTCTGACTCTCTTGTTGATTTATGGAGGCTGTTCCATTTCTTCTATGGCACTCTTGACCACAGTAATAGACATAATGTTCATCTGAATTAAATTCGCCCATTCCTGTCCATTTTAGTTTACTGATTCCTAAAGATGTCTATGTTTATTCTTACCATCTCCTGCTTGACCACATTCAATTTTCCTTGATTCATGGACCTGAAATTCCTATGCAACACTGTTCTTTGCAGCATCAGATTTTACTTTTATCACCAGACACATCCACAACTGAGCATCATTTCCACTTTGGCCCAGCCACTTCATTCTTTCTGGAGCTCTTAGTAGCTCTACTCCATTCTTTCCCAGTACCGTATTGGACACATTCAGACCTGGAGGATTCATCTTTTGGTGTCATATCTTTTTGTCCTTTTATCGGTTCATGAGGCTCTCACAGCAAGTATACGGGGATGCTTTGCCATTGCCTCCTCTACTGGATCATGTTTCATCAGAACTCTCTGCTATGATCCATCCATCTTGGGTGGCCATACATGGCATGGTCCTGCATGGCATCTTATATAATGCATCAATCTAAATATACATGTGTAGGCTAAATTAGTATATTAAGTGTTAGTAGGCACTTTACAGTTTCCTGTAAATCACTAAAAGTGATCAAAACACTTGTTACGGGTCATCTCATTTGGAAACGGAGAATCTGAGGATTGCATTATCCATGTTAAAAAGGGAACCCTCTTACACTGTTGGTGGGAATGCAAACTAGTACAGCCACTATGGAGAACAGTGTGGAGATTCCTTAAAAAACTGGAAATAGAACTGCCTTATGACCAAGCAATACCACTGCTGGGCATACACACCGAGGAAACCAGAATTGAAAGAGACACATGTACCCCAATGTTCATCGCAGCACTGTTTATAATAGCCAGGACATGGAAGCAACCTAGATGTCCATCAGCAGATGAATGGATAAGAAAGTTGTGGTACATATACACAATGGAGTATTACTCAGCCATTAAAAAGAATATATTTGAATCAGTTCTAATGAGGTGGATGAAACTGGAGCCGATTATACAGAGTGAAGTAAGCCAGAAAGAAAAACACCAATACAGTGTACTAACACATATATATGGAATTTAGAAAGATGGTAACGATAACCCTGTATGTAAGACAGCAAAAGAGACACAGATGTATAGAACAATCTTTTGGACTCTGTGGGAGAGGGAGGGGGAGATGATTTGGGAGAATGGCATTGAACCATGTATAATATCATATAAGAAATGAATCACCAGTCCAGGTTCAATGCAGGATACAGGATGTTTGGGGCTAGTGCACTGGGATGACCCAGAGGGATGGTATGGGGAGGGAGGTGGGAGGGGGATTCAGGATTGGGGACACTTGTACACCCGTGGCGGATTCATGTTGATATATGGCAAAACCAATACAATATTGTAAAGTAATTAGCCTCTAATTAAAATAAATTTTAAAAATTAAAAAAATGAATGAATGCATATTTATTAATTAGTAACATTAGGAATAATTTATTTACTAATGCATTGAGCAAAAATTAAGCTACTATGTGCAAATTAGTTAACCAGAAACAAAAATGGTTTGATATTTAAATATAGGACAGAAATGATATGGACCTAACAGAAGCAGAAGATATTAAGAAAAGGTGGCAAGAACAAGCAGAACGACTATACAAAAAAAAAAAGATCTTAATGACCCAGATAACGACGATGGTGTGATCACTCACCTAGAACTAGACATCCTAGAGTGCAAAGTCAAGTGCGCCTTAGGAAGCATCACTACAAACAAAACTAGTGGAGGTGATGAAATTCCAGCTGAGCTCTTTCAAATCCTAAAAGATGATGCTGTGAACATGCCACACTCAATATGTCAGCAAATTTGGAAAACTCTACAGTGGCCACAGGACTGGAAAAGGTCAGTTTTCATTCCAATCCCAAAGAAAGGCAAATACCAAAGAATGTTCAAACTACCACACAATTACACTCATCTCACATGCTAGCAAAGTAATGCTCAAAATTCTCCAAGCTAGGCTTCAACAGTATGTGAACTGAGAACTTCCAGGTGTTCAAACTGGACTTAGAAAAGGCAGAGGAATCAGAGATCAAATTGCCAACATCTGTTGGATCATAGAAAAAGCAAAAGAGTTCCAGAAAAACATCTACTTCAGCTTTATTGACTATGCCAAAGCCTTTGTGTGAATCACAACAAACTGTGGAAAATTCTTAAAGAGATGGGACTACCAGAGCACCTTACCTGTCTCTTGAGAAATCTGCATGCAGGTCAAGAAGCAACAGTTAGAAAGGGACATGGAACAACAGACTGGCTCCAAATTGGGAAAGGAGTACGTCAAGGCTGTATATTGTCACCCTATTTATTTAACTTATATGCAGAGTACATCATGAGAAATGCCAAGTGGAATGAAGCACAAGATAGAATCGAGATTGCTGGGAGAAATATCAATAACCTCAGATATGCAGATGACACCACCCTGGTGTGCTGCAGTCCATGGGGTTGCGAAGAGTCGGACGTGACTGAGCGACTGAACTGAATTGGACTGCACTGATGTTTAAAGTCTACTTGCCAGTGACATTTGCTGCTTGTTGTTCAGTCACTAAGTCATGTCTGACTCTTTTGCTACCCCATGGACTGTAACCCGCCAGGCTCCTCTGTCCATGGGATTTCCCAGGCAAGAATACTGGAGTGGGTTGCCATTTCCTTCTCCAGAGTATCTTCCCAATCCAGGATCAAACCTGCAGCTCCTGCATTTCAACTAGATTTTTTTACTGCTGAGTCACTAGAGAAATATTTTCATTAACATTTTACCAAGAAAAATTTCAAGCATGCAGAAAAGTGAAAAAAATTATATAACAATCCCCAATATAGTCTCTAATACATCTAGATTCAGCATTCTCCCAAAATTGCTTTATGTATGTGTTTAATTTTTGATGAACCATTTGAAAGAAAATGGTTATAACACTTCACCCTCCTTAAGCCTTCAGCATGCATTGACAAAGATTAAAACATCCTCTCACACAACTATACAACTACCATCACTCCTAACAAAAATAACAAATCCTCAAAAATATACATTTCCTGTCCACATTTGGGTTTCCACAATTGTTTAAAATATGTGTTTTTACCATTTTTTTACAATAAAAGAGGATCTAGTGGAAAAACATACAGCACACTTGAGTCTCTTAAATCCCCTCTCCTACCCTTCATTCTTTTTTCCCCAGCTTGACTGAGGTGTAGTTAATAAATAATAATTTATGTATTTGAGGTATACAACGTTATTTGATATATGTATACATTATTAAATTATCACCACAATCAAGCTAATTAACATACCTATCATCTCACCTAGCTACTCATGTGAGTGTATGTGTGTGTGAGATGAGAACACTTTAGATCTACTGTCTTAGCAAATTCAAGTATGCTATACAATATTACTCCCTGTAGGTACCATACTGTACATTGGTCCCCAGAATTTCTTCATCTTATAACTGAAGACTTGTACCTTTAGACCAACGTCTCACCATTTTTCCCACCCATGGTCTGGAAGCCACCAGTTTACTCTCTACTTCTGTGAGCTCAATTTTTTTGATTTCACATATAAGTAAGATCATGCAGCATTTGTCTTCCGGAGTCTGGCTTATTTCACTCAGTATAATATAATCTAGGTTCATCCACATTGTCACAAATGACAGAATTGTCTTGTGTGTGTGGCTGAATGATACTTACCGTGTGTGTATACACAAACTACATTCTCCTTGTTCATTCATCCTTTGATCAACAGATTGTTTCTATATCTTAGCTCTTGTGAATAATGTTTCAATAAACACGGAAATGCAAATATCTCTTCAATATACTGATTTCGTTTCCTAGGAATATGCACCCAGAAGTGGGATAGCTGGATCATGTGGTAATTCTTTTAATTTTTGGAGGAAACCCCACACTGTTTTCCATAATGACTGTACCAATTTACATTCTCACCAGCGGTGTACAAAGGTTCCCCTTTCTCCACATCCTTATCAACACTTGTTCCCTCTCTCTCTTTTATTTTGTAATAACAGCCATGTTAGAACATGTCAGGTGATATCCCTTTGTGATTTTGGTTTGCATTCCCAGATGATTAGTGATGTAGAACACATTTTCATGTAACTGTTAGCTGTTTGGATGTCTTCTTTGTCTATTCAGGTCCTCTTCCCATTTTTAACTGAATTGCTTGGTTTTTTGACTTGTATGAGTTCCTTATTATTATCAACCCCTTATCAGATATGTGGTTTGCAAATATTTTCCCTCATTCTGTAGGTTGACTTTTCATTTTGTTGATCATTTCTTTTGCTGAGCAAAAGTCTTTGGCTTCATGTAGTCCCACTTGTTTATGTTTTGCTTTTAAAAACCAAGTCATGGGATTTCCCTGGTGGTCCGGTGGATAAGAATCTGCCTTGCAATACAGGGGATGCAGGTTTGATCCCTGGTCTGGGAACTAAGATCCCACATGCTGTGGAGCAACTAAGCTTGAGCTCCGCAAGTGCACCACAGTGAAAGATCCTGCAAATAAACAAATAAAAATTGAAAAAAAATAAATAAATAAAACACAAGTCAGTTGTCATATAGAAAGTCCCATGTTGTGGATTATCTGATTGTCTCCTCATGAAGTTATTTACCTGATATTTCTTGTAAAATGGAATTTAGATATTAGAGTTTTGCTAAATTCAGCTTAAATGTGTCATCAGTGTATTGAATATTACATCATGATAAGAGTATAGAGTGGTGAGTTGTCCTAACATCTCTGACGTAATTGGATTACCTGATTAAGGTTGTAATCCCAGGTTTGTGATTAAGGAATAATTTACAGAAAGATACTTTGGTATCTTGCAAAAAACCCTATTCCTCATTCATTTTTCACTTAACGGTTTTAGAATCTGTTGATAATTTTTGCCTGAATCAATTATTTCTTTAAGAGTTGTGGAATAAAATGTACACTGCTGATTACCTTCTTCAGTGATCAACTTCCAATTTTCTCCAAGTATTTTCGTTATCTTAAATGTGCTCTTTGACATGTTAAAGATTGAAAGTTCAAAATTTTCAGTGTTGTAGTTCATTGTAATGGAAGAGTGCTAATTTTCCATTTCCATTTGTCTTTTCAGCAAAACGGAAATTCAAATTTTTACAAGCCGTTTGTGGAATCCTTTGAGGAAGCACCTCTTCATGTTATGGTTTTCACTTACTTGGGTTATGGAATTGGAACGCTGTTTGGCTATCTCAGGGACTTTCTGAGGAACTCAGGAATAGAAAAATGCAATGCAGCCGTGGAGAGAGAAGAACAAAAGGTACGCATAAGCAGCTCCCTGAGTCTTTGTCAATGTCAATTCTTCTCTGAAGTGTGCTCATAAGTGGTAATGCATGTACAGATCCTGAAAAGAGTGATATGCTTAGCAACCACTCAAGGCAAATTCTATTGCCCTGAACCCCGTAAAAGCCCCCAAAGTTACCCATGTATTCATGGACTTATTTTCTTTACAATATTTATTGAGCAATTACTAGATGCCAGGCTAAACTAAAGGTTTCCTTGTACATTATCATAAATATAATTTTTAAAACAATCCCATGAGATAGATTTCAAAATAGCATTTTAAAGGTGAAAAATCAAAATCGGAAAGTGAGGGCATGAGTGGGACTGTATTCTGGTCTTCTAGTTGTGAGCTGAGTATTATTTATATTCTATGCTGGACTAGGAAAGTGTTTTTGAGTGACATGTGGTCAGGGTTTCACCTAGATCAGAGTTTCTCAACTTTGGCACTATTCGACATTTCGAACTGGATAATTCTTTGATGTGGGAGGCATTGCAGGATTTTTAACAGCATCCCTGACCTCAATTAGACCTTCAATTAGAACTCTCCCACATACTTGTGACAATCAAAAATATCTCCAGACATTGCCAAATGCCTTACAAAGTGGAATATCACCCTCAGTGTAGACCCACTGATCTGGATACTTTCAATAGTGAATGTATAAATGTCTACATCATCTCCTTTTCACATAGAGCTAACAGGACAACTTGGAAAATATTCAGAAATCTGTGAAGAGCCTGTGTCCTTTTACCATGTTTTCCAAAATTGGTTCAAATGATACACGATGCCATGAATCTCTTTTTCCCTAAAACTTGCTTTAAAATATACAATTGTGGCCACAGATTATTCCACATGAGGGAGTCTTGAACATATCTAAGTAAAGCATCATTGACACATGTAATTGGAGAATCTCGAATCCTACAACTTACTGACCAGTGCCCATAGTAAGCTAAGCTCTTATTATAACAACATAACCATGAACAGGTCATGTAGAACACTTATTTTGGAATTACCAAATTGGAATTAAGTTAAGCATACCTTCAGGGGAAAATGAGGCCCAGTTTGGCTGTTGAACTCTCTCTCACCTTAGCAAGAACTAAGTCGTATGTTCTACTCTAGGTGCATGTGTGCTATGTCGCTTCAGTCGTGTCAGACTCTGTGCGACCCCATGGACTGTTGCTGGCCAGGCTCCTCTGTCCATGGGGTTCTCCAGGCAAGAATACTGGAGTGGGTTGCCATGTCCTCCTCCAAGGGACCTTCCTGACCCAGGAATCGAACCCACATCTCATGTCTCCTGCATTGGCAGGCGGGTTCTTTACCACTAATGCCACCTGAGAAGTCCCCATACCAAGTAATGGGGACTAATAGAGAAGAAAATATAGGTCCTTCCAGCAGAGAATTTGAAGTCTGGTATGCAAAAAAAGACTCATGAGCAAAACAAATGATAAAAAGTGATGATGGGGAGGAAGTTGATATGGAAAACAGGGATCTGTGTCCCGTGCTTCTCTTAGGAAGTTAGGAAGGCATTATGCTGGGACTTGGTGGTGAGCAGGTATTTGCCTACTGAGCAAGGTACAAAGGAAGACACTCTCTAAGAGGGCTGCTTGTGTCAAGCAAGTCAGATTTGTTTGGAGTATGTATTTGGTGCCAGGCACGGTACAACAGTCTGGAAACATAGGAATAACTAAGGCAGATAATGGTTTTGGAGAGCTAACCACAAAAGAAGCAATTGCAGTGGAATTTGTTAAGAGGTACCATAGAGGTAAGTAGATGACATCAAGGAAGCAAAGACTAGAAGCATTTAACCTGGACTTGGTGTTCCGTGAAGCCTGCTGGGGGGAAGAGAAACTTAAATTGACATCTAAAGACTGAAGAGTAAGTAATAAGGCAACGAGTGCGGCAAGATGAGCTGGAAGGAGTCTTCAAGGAAAGGAAATAAGGTGTGAAGTGGCCCAGAGATAAGAGAAAACATTGAACATGTAAGGAACCAAGGAATTCTAATGATCAGAATGTTGTGAGAGTGGGATTACGTGGGGAGAAAGATTGCTTGAGAGGCAAGCAGAGACCTTACTATAAGGGGTTTTTATAAGCCATAGATGTTTGTTATAAGAACAATGGGAAGGCATTGAAGGATTTCAGGCAGAGGAATGCAGATTTGCAGATTAGAAAGATCATGTTCACTGCAGTGTAAAAAATGGATTGCAGGAGGACAACACAGGGACCAAAAAAAAGAGTAAAAAATCCAATTAAGAGGCTGAGGCAGAGTCCAGGTTGATAAAAAATCTAGATGATACCTTGGGCTGGGCCCAGGTTAGTGATAGGCCATGAGAGACAGGCCAAGAGATGCTTAAGGGTTGGAATTAGGCCTACCCCACCAGAAAAAAGAATGAAATCATTCCATTTGCAGCAGCATGGATGGACCTAAAATCTATCATAGTAAGTGAAGTAAGTTGGACAAATATCATAATGTAATTTATATGTAGAATCTAAACAAACAATACAGATGAACTTACTTACAAACAGAAATAGACTCACAGACATAAAAAACAAATTTATGGTTACCAAAGGGGAAATGGAAAGTGGAGGGGTAACAGAGGGATTATCAGATATACACTATTATATATAAACTAGATAAACAACAAGGACCTACTCCATAGAATGGGGAAGTATTAATATAGTCAACATCTTGTAATAATCTATAGTGGAAAAAATCTGAAAAAGAATATTTATCTAATTAGATAGATAGATCTATATCTATTCTGTATAACTGGATTACTTTGCTATAAACCTGAAATTAACACAACATTGTAAATCAACTGTACTTCAATTTAAAAAAAAAAAAGAGGTAGAGTCAGGGATGATTGATTTGACTTGGGGAATTACAGAGATGTACAAATCAAAGTCCACACTCGGTCTATGACTTGGGCAACTGGATGTAAAGAAAGCAGTATCACATATTGAGATGGGGAATTGAGAAGGAAGATGGAGGTGGAGGGGAACGTGATCAATTCACTTTGAAACAAGCTGAGTTGAAAGAATTGACAGCTGGATAGAGAGGTCTAGACCTCAGAGAAAAGTCTGAGATGGATATTGTAGCATCTTCAGTATATCTGGAGCATATTAAATTAATCAAAACCATAGGAGTGGATGTGAGCTCCCAGGGAAGGTCTATGGAAGAGAAAAAGACAAAGGGTGTGAAGAGGACAGAGAACTTTAGAGAATGTTATAAGTGGCAGAGATGGAATTCCAACTCAAGACTAGAAGCAATGCGACAATAAAAATCCATATAATAGTCTAGGAAGAAGATAATATGTGCTTGAGTTGGGGAAGAGGCAAGATGGAATGAAGAAAAGGAAGCTGGTTATAAAGATATTTAGGAGGTATAATCAATAAGTCTTGGATGCTGAGTATATGGAAAATAAGACAGAGGAGGAAACCAGGATAATCTCAAATTTCTTCTTTGGTCAGATACAAGAACGGTAGTGGCACACCTGTCACTTGGGGACTGAATTAGTAATACTAAGTGAAAAGATTTAATAATAACAAAAAAAAAGGCAAAATCTCCCTCCAAAAGAGCCCTAAAAAAAATCTCCGACCCAGAGCACCTGCTATCTCAACAGACTTGATTAATAATCAAGACACTGAGGAGGAAAAAAGACAACCCAGACAGATACAAGGTTTCAATATTTTGCTTCAATTCTTCTTTTAACCCTTTAAAGGCAACTTTAGAGTTGAATTGCAATGAATTAAAGATCTCTAGCTATAGTACTTTCTCAGTGATGTCATGGCCCAACTTTGCTAAATCCAGAATAGGATGTCAGAAAATACAATCAAAGGAATATCAAGCATTGTCAGGGATTTTAAAAACTCAAGTACGGCTGCATGTCTCAATCCCTGTGGCCCCTGCTGGTATAAGACTTATCAGTTGCGATACCATGTTTCCGTTAGACCCAGGCAGTCCCAGAGCCCTACAAGTAAAGCCCAGATATTTCTGGTTCATCCCCAGAGATTTTTACTCCCACATATAACAAAAACAGTTCAGCAAGTTGTAACTAGAAAATGTGGACATAAATCTCCAAATGTTTGCATGAATTATACCTGTGGTGGATTCATTTTGATATCTGGCAAAACTAATACAATTTTGTAAAGTTTAAAAATAAAATTAAATTAAAAAAAATAAAAAATAAAGCTTGCTCATTCTTATCCATACTTGGCATTCTGAAACAACAACAGGATGGGCCCAGTGTGACTTTCTCCTGAGTGTTTTGAAGGATGGGGTTCATGAAGGTCACTGGGTGTGAGGCATGGTTTTGTCCAAAGCAAACAGACGGCCCAGTGCTGGGCTTCCTGTTTGGATCTGGGTGGGTCCAAAATGAGAGAGTTTCCCTGGGAACTCAACATATTAGCCAGCAGCTTGTGGGGTGGGAACGCTTCAGTCCCTTCATTCTCTTCTCGGTTAACAACCAAAATGATCTTTTTAAACCTTTTTAAGTCAGTTCACATGGGCATCTCTGGCCGAAAGCCTTTAATGCTTTCCTTTGTCGCTCAGAATAAGAGCCAGAACTGGTCAAGGTGCTAAAGAACCGCCCCCTTGATGAGCCCTGTCCCTGTTCCACAAGGACCTTCTTCCTCTTCCTCAAACACAGCCCCTCACACCTACCACAAGGATTTCTCACTCGCCTTTCCCTCTGCTCAGAATGATCCTTCTTCCCTCAGATACCAGCACAGATCACCCCCTCACTTTCTTCATTAAATCCATCCGGACATCACCAGCAGTGGTATCCCCAGACTCCCCAACCAGGCTTGGTTCCAAATACCCTCTGGCTGCTTCTCAAAAGCAAATGCACCCTCACGAGAAAGGCATGTTTTCCATGACTGCATCTAGCTTTGGGGAAAAACTCCAAAATCAAAGTTTGAGAAATGGTTTGTAAAATATGACCATGAGTAAAATCAGATTATAACTACCCACGGAGAGTTTTCAGGTCAACATTTATTTTGTGATTGTTGTTTAGTTGTTTTGTTGTTGTTTAGTCTCTAGGTCCTGTCTGACTCTTTTACAACCCCCCATGGACTGTCCTGTCAGGCTCATCTGTCCACAGGATTTCCCAAGCAAGGATTCTAGAGTGGGTTGCCATTTCCTTCTCCAGGGGATCTTCCCTAACCAGGGGTCAAACCTGCATCTCCTGCACTGGCAGGTGGATTCTTTACTACTGAGCCACCTGGGAAGCCCCAGTGTTTATTTGGATATATATAAATATCCAAATACCCAAACACCCACAGGCATGAAATGTCTGATCCGTCATTAAAATGTTAGTCAAATCATTTTGTTTTAGTTCTTTCACAATATAGACTTTTCTGCTTCCCTTAGCAAGAAGGAATCTGCAATAATAGGTTTTTAACAAGAATAGTAGCAAGGTTGATGGATCTTGATAAAGTAGAGTTTTGCTAGCATCTATCAGTTAGTACTAAGCCCATGTGTGGAATGAATGGGTTATGACTAGCCTCTTCCTGTGTCTTTTTTCCCTTTCTTTTTTATTATGGGAATAGCTGCAAAAGCTATGTTCATCTTTCCTTTCTTTTTCGTGCACTTAGTTACACAGATGCTCATTTGCACTCACCCTCTCCCTTCCTTAAGGTATGTTCATAACATACATTTGTTGTGTGACTGTCTTTTTTATTTTTTCAAGAAATTGTACACTGAAGATCTTTACCTGCCAGAAGAGGATTACCTTCATTGTTTTTAATAGCTACATGATGGTATTCTATAGTAGGGTTATATGATTATTTATTTTTATTATTGAAAATAATGCTTCAGTGAGCATCCTATGCATTTATTCAAGGATAATGCATAGAAATGACTTTCCGGGCCCAAGAAATAAATATTTTCACTTCCAAAATATTGGCAAATTGCCTTTAAAAAAGATTGCATAGCATGTCTCTAGTAGTATGCAAGAGTGCTTGCTTTCTTGTCAGCACTTGATACATTGATATTATCAAAATATTTCTCATTTTTGCCAATTTGATAAGGGAGCTTTTTTTTAATGTTCTTGTGTTTTTCTGCATTTCCCTGGTTAATGATGAGCCTGAGCTTTTCATATGATTATTTCTCATGTATGCTTACTCTTCTTGAATTTCCTATTGATACCATTTGCTCATAATTTTATTAAATTATTTTTCTTATTGATTGAGAGAAGCTCTTTCTATATATCCTTTATCAATAATTTGCCTCTTAAATCTGTTTTAATTATTTTTTCAATTCTGTTTCTAGGCTTTTAACTTTTTCTGTGCTATAGTTAACCACACATATATTTTTAATTTTTAAATCACATGTATCAAACACCTCCTTTATGTTTTCTTTGTTGTTGGTTTTGCTATTTTTTGCTGTCCTTTCTCTTTGTGAAGGGGGAGTAGTTTAGGAAGGCTATTTTCATCTTGTAAGAAAGATAAAAATTTTTCCTATAGTTTCATTCAGTACTTTTATAATTTGGAGTAGTTATTCATTTAATCTACAAATTCATCTAGGATTTAATTCCATGTGCTCTGTGAAGTAGGACTATTTTTTTTATTGAAGTACAATTGTTTTACAGATTTGTGCCAAACCCTACTATATAGTAAAGTGACTCAGCTATATATATATGTGTGTGTGTGTGTGTGTATGTGTGTGTGTGTATATATATATATATATATATATACACAATCTTTCTTTAATCTTCTTCTCCGTTATGGTTTATCACAGAACATTGATAGTGGTTCCCTGTGCTATACATTAGGACCTTGCTGTTTATTCATCCTAAATGTAATAGTTTGTATCTACCAACCCCAGTCTCTTTCCCAACCCCCACACCCCAACAACCACAAGCCTGTTCTCTATGTCTATGAGTCTGCTTCTATATTACAGATAGGTTCGTTTGTCCCATACTTTAGATTCCACGTGTAAGTGATATCATATGGTATTTGTCTTTCTCTTTCTGATTGGCTTCACTTAGTATGATAAGCTCTGGCTGCAGCCGTGTTGCTGCAGATGGCATTGCTTTGTTCTTTCTTACGGTTGAGTAATATTTCATTGTGTGAACACGTATTCACACCTTTGTTCATTCATCTGTGGATGGACGTTTAGATGGTTTCCATGTTTTGGCTGTTGTGACTAATGCTGCTATAAACAGGAGTGCACGTATCTTTTTGAATTGCAGTTTGTCTGGATATATTCCCAGGAGTGTGATTGCTGGATCATATGGTATTTCTATTTTTAGTTTTCTGAGGCATCTCCATACTGTTTTCCACAATGGCTGTACCAATTTATATTCCCACCAACGTAGGAGGATTCCCTTTTCTCTGCACCCTCTTCAGGATTTGTTACATGTAGATCTTTTAATGATGGCTACACATTGGAGAAGGAAGTGGCAACCCACTCCAGTGTTCTTGCCTGGAGAATCCCAGGGACAGGGGAGCCTGGTGGGTTGCCGACTACGGGGTTGCACAGAGTCGGACACGACTGAAGTGACTTAGCAGCAGCAGCAGCATTCTGACTGGTGTGAGGTGGTACCTCATTGTAGTTTTGATTTGCATTTTCCTGATAACTAGCGATGTTGAGCATCTTTTCACATGCCTGTGGGCCATCTGTATTTCCCCTTTGAAGAAATGTCCACTAAGGTCTTCTGCCCGTTTTCAATTTGGTTGTTTGTTTTGTTGTTGTTATTTAGTTGTGTGGGCTGTTTTTATCCTTTAGAGATTAAGCCCTTGTCTGTCACATCATTTGCAAATATTTTCTCCCGTGTCATAGCTTGCCTTTTCATTTAGCTATTGTTTTTTAATGGTTTCCTGTGCTGTGAAAAGCCTGTAAATTTAATTACATACCATTTGTTTATTTTTTTATTGCTATTGCCTTGGGAGACTGACCTAAGAAAACACTGGTATGATTTATGCCAGAGAACATTTTGCCTAGGCTTGCTTCTAGGAATTTCAAGGTGTCATGTCTTATGTTAAGCCCTTTTGAGTATAGTGTAAGAGTACGCGCTAACATCACTGTCCACCTTTCCCGTCACCTTTCCCATAACATGCAGCTGTCCACCTTTCCCGGCACCATTTGCTGAAGAGAAGTTTTCCCGTTTTATATTCTGCCTCCTTTGTTGAAGATTAATTGACTGTAGATGGGTGGGTTTATTTTCCGGCTCTCTATTCTGTTTCATTGATATCTATGCACATTTGCATAGCAATACCACCCTGCTTTGATTACTGCGGTTTGTTGTATCTGAAGCCTAGAAGAGTTATGAGGGGGACTACTTTTTCAAGGAATTTTTAAATTGTCTCAGTATCACTAATTGAATAGTTCAATTACTTTTTACCCACTGACATGAAATATCGGCCAACATGTTGATTTTTTAGGTAAATTTACAAGTTTTCAAGTAGTTTGTAAAGATTTTCTCTATATATACCTTAGAAGTAGCTTTTCAGGTATGAATTTTTAAGAAGGAACTGTTGCTGCTTTAATTGGTAATGTATTAAATCTATGTTTTGACTTTGGAAAATTTGACATCTTAATAATAATATTTTTCTTCTTTTTTTTATTCTTCTCATTCAGAAAGGTGGTATGTCTCTCCTTTTATTTAGACATTATGTCCTCAAATAAAATTTTATTTATTTTTTATTTAATTTTTTTTAGCTTTTCTTATTCTAAAGTCATCATTTTTTCTTATTGTTATTTGGGTACAATTTTTTTATTATGGTACTATTTAAATAGTACTTTTCCCCTATCTTTGATTCTAATTAGTTATTGATGGCATACAGGAAAACTATTGCTATTTTCATATTTTAAGTTCAAAAACTCTCACCTGAATGAATTCTCTTTTTAGTTGTCACGGCTTCTCAGATAGTTGTATTGGAATTTCATGTGTGTCATAGAAAACTGTATATTGTCTTTTGATCTATAACAAACTTGTTAATTATGTTATTTTTTTGTTTGTTTAATTTATTTGTTTTAATTGGAGGCTAATTACTGTACAATATTGTACTGGTTTTGCCATACATTGACATGAATCAGCCACAAGTGTACATGTGTCCCCCATCCTGAACCCCCTCCTCCCTCCCTCCCCATCCCATCCCTCGGGATCATCCCAGTGCACCAGCTTTGAGTGCCCTGTTTCATGCATCAAACCCGGACTGGCGATCTGTTTCACATATGGTAATATACATGTTTCAATGCTATTCTCTCAAATCATCCCACCCTCGCCTTCTCCCACAGAGTCCAAAAGTCTGTTCTTTACATCTGTGTCTCTTTTGTTGTCTCACATATAGGGTCATCGTTACCATCTTTATAAATTCCATATATATGCTTTAATATACTGTATTGGTGCTTTTCTTTCCGACTTCCTTCACTCTGTATAATAGGGTCCAGTTTCATCCACCTCATTAGAACTGATTCAACTGCATTCTTTTTAATGGCTGAGTAATACTCCATTGTGTATATGTACCACAGCTTTCTTATCCATTCATCTGCCAATGGGCATCTAGGTTGCTTCCATGTCCTGGCTATTGTAAGCAGTGCTGCGATGAACATTGGGGTACATGTGTCTCTTTCAATTCTGGTTTCCCCAGTGTGTATGCCCAGCAGTGGGATTGCTGGGTCGTATGGCAGTTCTATTTCCAGTTTTTTAAGAAATCTCCATACTGCTCTCCATAGTGGCTGTACTAGTTTGCCTTCCCACCAATAGTGTAAGAGGGTTCCCTTTTCTCCACACCCTCTCCAGCATTTACTGTTTATAGACTTTTTATAGTTTATTTTTATATTTATATTAATATAATATAATTTTTATTAATTAAATAAATTAAATAATATATACACGTATAGTCTATTGTTTATAGACTTTTTAGAAAACCTTTTTGCCCTCGCCACAATCGATATTTGTGGGGTCTTAGTTTCCCTAACAGGGAGTGAACGTGGGCCCTCAGGAATAAGAGCATGGAGTCCTAACCGCTGGAGCACCAGAGAATTCCCTGTTGTGGAGTCCCAGGTGCTGGAGCACCAGAGAATTCCCTGATTTTCTTTTGTAAATATCTACTTTTTCGTCATTTCACAGGGCTTTTAGATGTGTGATAGGACACATCTAAGCACTGAATGTACCATCTTTTTTCAACCTCTCTCTAATTTCTTAATAAGAAAAATCAGATTTCGCCCTTTTTACTTTGTGTTTCTCGTACTTCAGTGAATTGTTTATAATAAAATTACCCTTCCCAACAAAAAAGGAAAATGTAAACATATTTTATTATTTTTCTGAGCTCAACTGTGGTAAGAGAAACAACTCTTTCTCAAAAGGAAGTAATAGAATAACATGGAACAGTAGGTGGAGAGAAGTGTTACTGTCAGCACAAGTAAAGCTGTGTTTGATAATGACTTTTCCCTCTCTCTACAAATCCATCGTTCTATTTACTACTGAATGAGAAGGTAGTTAAACCCAAAATGAAGAAACATACTTCCAAATTTGGTAGTGTTTTTTGCAATAGACCATGGATATGTTCACTTAGCCCTACAGTGTGGTTTGTTGAAAAGAGCATTCATTGGTACAAATCTCAATCTATCCACTCAGATTTTCTGACTTTCTGTTGAATTGTCTATAAAAATAGGATAGATAAATCTATAACACTTGGAAAATGATAAAGTACCCTACAAGGTTACTGGTGGAAAAAGAAAGAATGTCATACTGCAGAAAAAACAAGGTCATTTTGTGGCTGTATTATTATTAGGGTTTCTCCACCCTCCTATAAGGCTTCCCTGGTGACTCAGCAATAAGGAATCTGACTGCCAATGCAGGAAATGTGGGTTCTCTCCCTGGGTCAGGAAGATCCCCTGGAAAAGGAAATGGCAACCCACTTCAGTTTCTGCGCTAGGAAATCCCATGGACAGAGGACCTGGTGGGCCACAATCATCGGGATCACAAAGAGTCAGTCGCAAGTTAGCAATTAAACAGCAACGATGACCCTCCTGTACCCTACTCCAGAAAATGATTGTGTTCTTGTGGCCGAGGGTTCACTCTCACATCCACCTTTTGTATCAGGAAGAAAAATGTAGTTAGTAGACCATGTGACTCAGAGGATGAGATGGCTGGATGGCATCACCAACTCGATGGACATGAGTTTGAGTGAACTCCAGGAGTTGGTGATGGACAGGGAGGCCTGGCATGCTGTGATTCATGGGGTCACAAAGAGTCGGACATGACTGAGCGACTGAACTGACCTGAACTGAGACCACGTGATGAACTAAATATGCAGATGGATAAAGATACATCCTATTGCAGCACTTCAGCTTTTGCAACAGCTAGTCCAGATTCATAGTTTGATATACTGACTAGGCTGTGGGAGGCTTACCTGAGACTAGAGGACAATGACATTTGGAAGGCATTCACTGCTCCTAAAGAAACCTCATAGTGCTCAAAGGAGTGGGGTGGGGTGAGAAAACACCCACACAGAGGCAGGAACCTTCATGGGTGCAGAGGAATAGGAGCTCTGTAACCAGAAGGCAGAACTTCTTCGCTGGACCAGGCAGATCTAGTTTTTTTTTTTTTTTTAATTTTTATTTCGTATCAAAGTATAGCCGATTAACAATGTTGTGCTAGTTTTGGACATACAGAAAAGTGATTTGGTTATACATATGTCTAATGTTTTTCAAATTCTTTCCACATTTAAGTTTTTACAGAGTATCAAGCAGAGTTCCCTGTGCTATACAGTAGATCCCTGTTGGGGATCTATTTTTAATCTAGCAGTGTATACCTGTCAATCCCAAACTCCCTAACAATCCCTCCCCTATACCCTACCTCCACCCCCAGCAACCATAAGTTTGTCCTCTGTCTGTGAGTCCATTTCTGTTTTGTAAATATGTTTATTTGTATCCTTTTTTAACGATTGAACATACAAACAATATCATATGTTATTTATCTTTCTCTGTCTAACTTAGTTCATTCAGTATGATAATCTCCAGGTCCATCTTTGTGGTGGCAAGTGGCATTATTCTTGCATTCTAAGCTTTCCAACCTCATTTTTCCCTCTCAGGAACAGGTAGATGACTGAGCCTGTGATTCAGATTTAAGTTAGCATTTATACCACCCACAAAACATAGCTCTATGTGGTTAAAAATTGCCCTACCTCTTCAACAGAGACGTTTCAAGTGGCTAATTTATAGAAATTTCTATTTCATGTGGAGATTATTCCGTAGCAGAAAGTCCTCTCTCACCCCACAAATTGGTTAGAATCCCCATGTCTTGCTTTCAGAGCTTTTATCTCAATAAAGAGCTAGCTGCCCATTTCTTCACAGGTAGAAATTCTGGACCTCTGAGCCAGGAGCCAGAAGTGTGGGCAGGGTAGAGCATGTTCACACCTCCCCTCGGGGCGCCTAGTGACACACCTTCATGAGACCTCAGTGACAGAAGCTGCAGACTTTTTTCTTAGCTCCTCCATGGCATGGCGATTTGCTGGCCTTCATATACCATATTATAGGTCACTTTTTGAAATTTTTATTTTATATTGGAGTATAGTTGATTAACATTGTGTTAGGTTCAGATGTACAGCAAAGTGATTAAGTTATATATACACATGTATCTGTTCTTTTTCAAATTCCTTTCCCATTTAGGTTATTAGAGAATATAGAGCAGAGTTCCCTGTGCTGTACAGTAAATTCTTGTTGGTGATCTCTTTTAAATGTAGCAGTTATGATGTCCGATGTCTACTGCTGGTAGACCAGATGGAGTGGAGGTTGACCAGAGTTCAAATTACTCAATTAATTGGGCCTAGTTTTCCTCACAGGTCAAATGGTATTTGAACTCCATGATTTCCATTGTTCTTTCTGCCCTGGTATCTTGAGCATCTTGTGGTTCCATGTCTGAAATCAATTTTATTTTAATTTTGTAGGCATACTATTTTGGTTCTTTTCTTTCTAAAATCAACTGTTTTCTTAAACCAAAGTTTAACTTCTCCTCTAAACTAACTGCTAACTCTATTTTGTGCCAGATTGCTCATAAAACCTAGAACTATAATTCCGTTCAGAGTCCAGACATATTACTGACAGATCTACTTCTCTCTTTTCTTTCTTTTTGTAAGATAAGTTTAGATGACTTCATTTCAGATAAGAAATTAAAAATTAGAAATAGAAGGATACAAGCAATGTTTGGGAATATAGAGTAACTGACAGATCAGTTTGAAAAAAAAGAGGTCTGGGAAAAATGTATGAAATCAAAACAGAAATAGTTTGAAAAAGATTTTCCTAGAATTACATAATCAAATTTTCTCTCAAATATATGTCCATTTCCATGTTAAATGTAAAAGGGTACAATTATCATAATCTATAGATTTAAATAATAGTAAAATCTATCTAAGGGCGTTTCACTATTTGAGAGAAAATATATTTGATATGAGAATTTCAACTTACAAATGTAATCAGTAGAGTTGCCCAACTGTCCTTCAAATTCACATGCACTAGTCCCCAGGACTTTTTCTTATAGACAATCACACTTATCCCCAGATATGATGCCATTGTCACTAAAAACCAAAAAGTGAAATAACAGAAAAAAACTGTGCCATGGATCCAGCCAGCAGCCATCAAAAGATGCAGATTCTATCTTTTTCCATCCTATTGGACCATCTCAGAAGATGAGAGGGCCAGATTAGTAGCATAAGAAGTCCTTCCGCAAAGCCTTTCCCCATCATCTTCCTTGTGCCTTTAGGATATAAGTTCCATTTCATAAGAGGAAGAAAGAATTTAAAGAAAATGAGAGGGGGAGTAGGGAAGCTCACCACTCCCAATCTTCAGTGGCTCCTTACTTCCCCCAGGGTAATGTCTGAGTTTCTCATGAGCACATGTAAGGCTCCCATGTTCTGCACCCAGCAGATACGGCAGCCTTACCCACACTACAGTGAATGGTAGGGAACTCAGGAGACAGAGCCAGACCAACAGAAGCTTGGCTTTGACTCCAAGTGAAGTGGGAGCCATTATAAGCTTGAAGCAAAGAATGACAGGATCCATCATGTTTTATTCTTGCTCATTCTTCTCAAATATACCCTACATTTCCAGCAAAGAGACCAATTTACCCTGAGTGCCCTCTATAAGCATACCTACCCATCATAATCTCATCACACCATCAGTGACCATCTCCAAAGCCTCTCCTGCATAAAGCCATCTTGATTCCTGTGGCAAAACATGATTCCGCCTCTGGATAAAATCTTACAAACACCCAAACTACTTGACTTTGCCCAAGGTTTGCATTTTCTACCTTGTTCTAGCTTAGGAGTTAGATGACAAAGTCAAATATGTCTTGCTCTGAGCCTCACCTGGATTGCAGGTCCCTCGGGCATGGATGACATTTGATACAGCAAAACAGTGCTGTTGCTTCAACTTTGAGAGAAGCCAAATGCCTCCAGAAGCTCTCCAACTCAGTGTCTATGCCCTTGGTCACCTGCCAGCAGTTATGCCAATAGATCCAACAATTCAAGTTCATCCACGTTTCTAAACACATTATGAGTGGGGCTATTCATGGTCAAAAAAGTTAAGACCAAATAATCATCCAACTAGTTCTTTTCCAACTAAACTGCTTTAGACATAAACACCTCTTGGTACATTTTCGACGAAATTCAATGGGATTCATTGTTTCCAGCATTCTTTTGGAGATTTGTATTGCGCTATCATTTTTGATAACTTTATTTGCCACAGGTTTTCCTTCTCCCACTAAAATGGAAGCTCCTTGGAGGTGAAGAACTCACAGAGTTATTTGTGGACCCGGCTCATCCCCTTACCCAAAACCCTTGCTCAAAATATTCGCAGATGGAATATTTTCACGGCTCCTCCACATCTTTCAGTGTTTATTTGTAAATGAACTATAAAAAGGGAGAGACCAAAGTAAACTTCTGCCTCTCTTATAACAGGATTTTGTGCCACTGTATCAAAACTTTGAGAATTTTTATACACGGAACCTTTATATGAGAATCAGAGACAACTGGAACCGGCCCATCTGCAGTGCCCCGGGAGCTGTGTTCGATGTGATGGAAAGGGTGACAGATGACTACAACTGGACATTTAGGTGAGGCAGCCACGTGGAAGGGCTTGAAAGAAAATGCTTTCAAGGAAATTCTAGCATGGGTGCCAGATTACAGATCTGAAAGAAAAACAGAGCAATGAAACAGCTGGTCTTCCACCATTCAGCCCTTTGCAAGCCCTCATGGTGCCAGTGGGGGAAGTCACAGTAATTAAGTTGCCAAGGGCAGCTTATTTGTATTGCAATTAAGAGAAATCTGTGGCAGAAGGTGCAGGATACACAGAACCAGCCAGGAAGAGTCCTTTTCAGCTTTATTGACAAATTGTACCCTTCTAGTTCCAGCTGAAGGAGCCCGTGATGACCATGGCTGTTTCTCTTTAGAAAGTCCTTGCTGCGATTTAAACCAAGGTGTTATGAAAGCAAGCACCCAAGAAAAATCAGAGCTGAGTAATACTCTATGGCCCAGCTACCTTTTCCCAATGCTCTGCCCAGATTCATGATGGAGTTACTCTCCTCCAAGGGCAAATCATTTTGTGGTGACAAGGCCAATCAAAAGGAAAATAGAAAAGATGTTATTTAGGCCAAGCCTAAGATCTCTTTCTGGTAGTATTTTATGGCATCCTAGGATGATATTGAGTGAAAAATCCTTTGTGTTCACCCGACCTCTCTGCAGGTTTACTGGAAGAATCATCAAAGATGTCATCAATATGGGGTCCTATAACTTCCTTGGCCTGGCAGCCAAGTACGATGAATCCATGAGGACAGTAAAGGAGGTTATAGAGACATATGGCCTAGGCGTGGGCAGCACCAGACAGGAAATGGGTATGTACGTTCACTATTTTGAAATTTTTTTCCAGTTAGGCCTGATTCCTGTGGCTACTTCTCGAATCTAGATCATATCTAGATTGTGTGCCGCAAAAAGCTATTTTAAAATACAAAAAGAAAAAGGTATGTTATGGCCACTTTGAAAATTTCAAACATTATGCTCATACTAGGCAGTTTATTAAGATTTTAATTCTCCAGAACAAATAAAAATGATTCTTTCCTGACCATGTGATCTGAAAAAAGCAGCTATCATACCTCTTCTATCTGGTCCTTTTCTGAGTCATTTTCTCCACTTTTATTAAACAGCTTTGCTATTTTTCAATCACTCAGTCATGTGTAACTCTTTGCAACCCCATGGACTGCAGCATACCAGGCTTCCCTGTCCTTCACTATCTCCCAGAGTTTGCTCAAACTCATGTGCATTGACTCAATGATGCCAGCTTTATTAAACAGGTTTATTGAGGTTTAATTATGCCTTGAGATATAATAGGAAATGGCAAGCCACGCCAGCACTCTTGCCTGGAAAATGCCACAGACTCAGGAGCCTGGTAGGCTACAGTCCATGGGATTGCAAAGAATTGTACACAACTGAGCAACTTCATTTCTCATTGAGGTATGATTACTATTAAAAGAAAAACATTGTACTTATTTAATATGTGTAATTTAATGAATTTGGACATATGCATATTCCTGTGAAACTGTCACCAACAATCAAGGTAATAAATATATCCATTAACTAAGAAAGTGTCATATCACCCTCCTCTTTGTGGTAGGAACACTTAGCATGAGATTAACTCTTTTTTTTCTATTTTTCCCCTAAATAAAATTTTACTTTTACTTATTGAAGTATAGTTGACTTATAACATTATGTTAGTTTCAGGTGTACACCTAGCAATTTTATATTTTGAGGTCTACTCTTTTAACAAGTGTTTCTAGAGCACAGAACAGGATTGTTCTAGGCACTGTGTGGTAGGGAAGATTTCTAGAACTTATTCATCCTGCATCACAGAAGTGTCATACCCATTAAACAACAACTTCTCATTTGGATTTAGCTCTTTCTCTTACTTTTCTTGGTGATACCCACCACTTTTGTACTTGACTATTGCCTGTTTCTGCTCCTCCTGTGAAGGGAGGAATGGGTCTTCTTGACTGTTGTAGTGAATGAATGGATGGATGAATGATGAATGAATGATGAATGAATGGGAAAGGCGGAGCCAACAACCTTTTTATTTCTCTTTTAGCTGAAACAATTTTCTCTTAGAAGAGTAAAATCTGAGAAGGAAACTTCTGCTCCCCACACTTTTGGGAGAATGAAGGAGCAGCTTGTTCCTGTAGCTTGGCTTCACTGTTCCTGGCCCAGTGTCTTCTCCTATATGATCTCATTTCTGCCTCCCCAAAACCTGTGCTGTAGAGGCAGTACAAGTGGTGTTATTTGCATCTTCCAGAGGAGGAAACTGAGGACCACATGACTCAGTGGTGTGCCCACAGTGGCAGCTGCAGTAACTCCTAGTCTTGCTCAGCTTTTCTACTAAACAGTTTTCCATCTGGGATAATAAACACAGGGCTCACCAGGTCAGCCTCAGGCCTAAGAATCAGATGTAAATCTACCAAAAATGGATTCATCATTCATGAAACATGCCACTCCTAGAGAACCAGTTGGCAGAAGGGCTTTAAAAGCCAGCAATTAAAAAGACTGGTGCAATAAATCAATATCACAGTAATCCAAGTCTATGCCCCAACCAGTAATGCTGAGGAAGCTGAAGTTGAACGGTTCTATGATGACCTATAAGACCTTCTAGAACTAATAGCAAAAAAAAGATGTCCTTTTCATCATAGAGGACTGGAATGCAAAAGTAGGACGTCAAGAGATACTTGGAGTAACAGGCAAATTTGGCGTTGGAGTACAAAACAAAGCAGGGCAAAGGCTAATAGAGTTTTGCCAAGAGAACACACTGGTCATAGAAAACACCCTGTTTCAACAACACAAGAGAAGACTCTACACATGGACATCACCAGATGGTCAATACCAAAATCAGATTGATTATATTCTTTGAAGTCAAAGATGGAGAAGCTCTACACAGCCAGCAAAAACAACACCAGGAGCTAACTGTGGCTCAGATCATAAACTCCTTATTGTCAAATTCAGACTCAAATTGAAGAAAGTAGGCAAAACCACTAAACCATTCAGGTAAGATCTAAATCAAATTCCTTATGATTATACAGTGGAACTGAGAAACAGATTTAAAGGACTATATCTGATAGAGTGCCTGATGAACTATGGACAGAGGTTCATGACATTATACAGGAGACCAGGATCAAGACCATCCCCAAGAAAAAGAAATGCAAAAAGGCAAAATGGCTATCTGAGGAGGCCTTACAAATACCTGAGAAAAGAAAAGATGGGAAAAGGCAAAGGAGAAAAGGAAAGATATACCCATTTGAATGCAGAGTTCCAAAGAATAGCAAAGAGAGATAAGAAAGCCTTCCTCAGCAATCAGTGCAAAGAAATAGAGGAAAACAATAAAATGGGAAAGACTAGAGATATCTTCAAGAAAATAGAGATACTAAGGGAACATTTCAGGCAAAGATGGGCTCGATAAAGGACAGAAATGGTATGGACCTAACAGAAGCAGAAGATATTAAGAAGAGGTGGCAAGAATATACAGAAGAACTATACAAAAAAAGATCTTCACAACCCAGACAACCACAATGGTGTGATCACTCACCTAGAGCCAGACATCCTGGAATGCAAAGTCAACTGGGCCTTAGGAAGCATCACTATGAACAAAGCTAGTGGAGGTGATGGAATTCCAATTGAGCTATTTCAAATCCTAAAAGATGATTCTGTGAAAGTGCTGCACTCGATATGCCAGCAAATTTGGAAAACTCAGCAGTGGCCACAGGACTGGAAAAGGTCTGTTTTCACTACAATCCCAAAGAAAGACACTGCCAAAGAATGTTTGGATTACTGCATGATTGCACTCATCTCACAGGCTAGCAAAGTAATGCTCATAATTCTCCAAGCTAGGCTTCAACAGTAAGTGTACCATGAATCTCCAGATGTTCGCTGGATTTAGAAAAGGCAGAGGAACCAGAGATCAAATTGCCAATGTCCATTGGATAATCGAAAAAGGAAGAGAGTTCCAGAAAAACATCTGCTTCTGCTTTATTGACTACACCAAAGTCTTTGTGTGGATCACAATAAACTGTGGAAAATTCTTAGAGATGGGGATAGCAGACCACCTGACCTACCTCCTGAGAAATCTGTATGCAGGTTAAGAAGCAACAGTTAGAACGGGACATGGAATAACAGACTGGTTCCAAATAGGAAAAGGAGTACGTCAAGGCTGTATATTGGCACCCTGCTTATTTAACTTATATGCAGAGTGCATCATGCAAAATGCCAGACTGGATGAAGCACAAGCTGGAATCAAGATTGCCGGGGAAAATATCAATAAGTTCAGATACGCAGATGACACCACCCTTATGGCAGAAAGCAAAGAACTAAAGAGCCTCTTGATGAAAGTGAAAGAGGAAAGTGAAAAAGTTGGCTTAAAACTCAACATTCAGAAAACTAAGATTATGGCATCTGGTCCCATAAAGTCATGGCAAATAGATGGGGAAACAGTGGAAACAGTGAGAGACTTTATTTTCTTTGACTCCAAAATCACTGAAGATGTTGACTGCAGCCATGAAATTAAAAGATGCTTGCTCCTTGGAAAAGCTATGACCAACCTAGACAGCATATTAAAAAACAGAGACATCACTTTGCTAACAAAGGTCCGTCTAGTCAAAGCTTTGGTTTTTCCAGGGGTCACGTATGGATGTGAGAGTTGGACTATAAAGAAAACTGAGCACCGAAGAACTGATGCTTTTGAACTGTGGTGTTGGAGAAGACTCTTGAGAGTCCCTTGGACTGCAAGGAGATCCAAGAAGTCCATCCAAAAGGAAATCAGTCCTGAATATTTGTTAGAAGGACTGATGCTGAAGCTGAAACTTCAATACTTTGACCACCTGTTGTGAAGAACTGACTCATTGGAAAAGACTCTGATGCTGGGAAAGATTGAAGGTGAGAGGAGAAGATGATGACAGAGGATGAGATGGTTGGATGGCATCACCAACTCGATGGACATGAGTTTGAGAAAGCTCCAGGAGTTGGTGATGGCCAGGGAGGCCTGGTGTGCTGCAGTCTGTGGGATCACAAAAAGTCAGACACAACTGAGTGACTGAACTGAACTGTGCAATAAATCTCTATTCAAATTGAACACATCTTCATCCACATACTCAGTACTTAACTAGAACTCCAGAGTCTATAAGTGGTTTTCCAGATTTCTTGGGAAAGACATGGTATCTTTTTTTTTTTTTTAATATTTATTTACTTGGCTACATCAGGTCTTGGTTGCAGCATGCAGGATCTTCGTCATGTTGCATGGGATCTTTTGTTGTGACATACAGACTCTTGTTGTGGTGTGCGGGCTCAGTAGTTGAGGCTCAGGGGCTGAGTTGTTCCGTGGTATGTGGGATCTTAGTTCCCCGACCAGGGATCAAACCAATAACCCTTGAACTGCAAGATAGATTTTTAACCATCGGACCACCAGGGAAGCCCCAACACTGTATCTTTATTTTGAGGCATGAGGGCTGGAGAAATAAGCGGGGAGAGGAAGAAAAGTTCTCCTCCTTCAGAAGAGCTGAGTCTCCCACAAGCCTGGAAGGACACCTTGTCAAAAGAGACACGGAGGCAGAGACAGTCACAGCCACCAGAACCTTAAGGAGACAGCCTGGCACAGGCTTCCAGTGAAGACAGATCCAGAATAAGGGTCCCTGATTCTGCAGATTCAACAAACCCAGAGAAACCAGACAGAGATGAGGAACCATGTCTGCACTGCCTACAGCCGACATGCTTTCCCCAGCTGCTCATCCTTCTGAATTGCTGAGCTTTTAATGTTCACTTGCTTCCTCGAGCTCTCCAGCTCAAGCTCTCAGAAGAAAGTTTTAACAACTTCCAAGTAAACAGACAGAGAGCAAAACAAAAGCCACCCGCAGTAATTTTAGCAAATAGAAGAACTGAAAACAAGAATGTAAGCAGTCAAAAACTATATGACTAAACAGGGTACATTTGAAATTGTTTTGCAAGATTAATAGTAACCTGAACATAGCAGGTAGGAATTGGTAATACAGTTTTGAATGCTATTTATTTTAAGAAATACAAGTTACTTTTGAAAAATGTGTACTACATAGAAAATGTTAGCAGAGCCGATAGACTAACAATACTTTGGAAATATAGAGACTTAATTTTTACTAACTGAAATAGCTTCTTGAGGAACCCGAAATAAAAGTTTAGGGACATTTAGATTGAAGACAAAAAGAGAAGAGGACAGCAGAGGATGAGATGGTTAGACAGCATCACCAACTCAATGAACATGAATTTGAGCAAACTCTGGGAGATAATGAAGGACAGGGAAGCCTGGCATGCCACAGTCCATGGGGTTGCAAAGAGTCGGACACAACTTAGTGATTGAACAATAGCAATCACTTAAAATACCTCCTAGAACTTTTAAAAATAGTTTCCAACATTCAAAGGGGGAAAGAACACAGAAATCATATTACAAAATAGAAAAATTCTACAAAAAAGAAATCAAGAAGAAATGTTTAAAATGTAGTAAAAGGATAAAACATCATAAATATTATGTTGACCAAAAATATACACTTAGAACACATTTGCTTACTGAAAGCAAAAGACTGAGCCAAAAACTAAATTCAATTATGGGCTGTAATCAAAAACAAATACAACTAAATGAAAGTTATTCTAAAGGGTGAAAAAATGGGAAGATTGGTCCCAACCAGACACCTGGTTCCACCTCCCTGGTGCAACCAACACTAAAAAAAACACCCTCCGTGCCCAAGAGAGAGGTTGGGACAGCGGAAGGAGCAGTAAAAAGTGCCCAAGAGTAGGGTGTTTGCCAAATCTGCACCTAAAATTTTAAAACCAGGCCCAAAATAGAGCTGGAAATGACACATTTCCGGACAGATATGTACAGAATTGCAAGTGATATTTCAAGACGTAAAGTGCTGTACTGCTGCTTATTTTTCTGAACAATTAAAAGACAGTGGAACTTGGAGCTCAGGGAGGTTTTGACCCTCTCGTGGGTGGATTTAACATTTCACAGGCTGAGGGGAGTGGATGACTGCGATTTTTAAAATGTCCTAAACATGAGACAGAGTGAAATGGCAACTTTGAGTCGTCATTCAAGCGTTTAAAATCTCTGACCCGTTTTCAGTTTGTATCTTTTATGCTAGTGTTGGTTTTGGTTAGAATGCTCCCTGATTGGGCTGTCTCCTTGAAACTGAGTGCCTTATGCAACGTTTTTGGTCATTACAGTCTAGCTTTTTTTTTTGCAATAATATTTTTAATCTGCTGTGAAAGATTGGACATTTTTGACTTTTTTTTGCAATAATATTTTTAATCTGCTGTGAAAGATTGGACATTTTTGACTTTAGGTGTGTGACATTACGCTATGAATTAGGGACGTCTGGAATGAACAGTCTATTAAGTGTTGAGACTGATACTCTTTTTAAGGTGGCTTGCCTTCAAATTTTTAGCTGGAAAGTCTGTAGATTAACTGTCTTTGCTGAAAAGTAGCTGGAATAACTACTGAAATTTATTTAGAAACGGATTCTAAAACTACACAGTTATTTAGATTTTTAGCACTAGGATTGAGAATTGTGTAAAAACTGTTCATAATGTCTGAGTAGTAGCATCAAACAATCAGTAATAACTTCAGGAATTCCCTGGAGGTCTAATGGTTAGGATTCGATGCCTTCATTGATGGGCCCAGGTTCGATACCTGGTCAGGGAAATAAGATCCTACAAGCTTCACAGCATGGTCTAAAAAAATAAATAAATAAAAATGAAATGGAGAAAAACCATCAGTATTATCTTTATTATGCAAGATATTTCTATATTTGATTTTTAAATTTCTTTCCTGAAAAGAACTAGTTAACTTTGCTGTATGTGGAAGATGTTTGTTTGAATATATAGCTTTAACAATGGAAGACACTGATGCAGTCACCCTAAGGCAAAGTGTGTGCAGAATTGCTTGTTCTTCCATCATAGGAATTAAGCTTCAAGAAAAGAATAAACTGAAACTTGAAAAATAGATAAATAAATGACCGAAGGTGTGGTACAAATGCAAACAGAAAGGAAAGCAGTTAAGGAAAGTTAAGATTAATGCATGAATTATTAAACATAAGAAGAGATTCATCTTATAAAAATTATGTAGAGAGCCTTCTTCATAATGAAGATCAGTGCAGTGCCTAGAGATTGTGTATTAAGTAACACAGCAGAGGCATAGGTGATTCCTAATTTTTCTATAGAAACTGAAAATTAGTAGGATAATGAATTATCCTAGGAGGTTTCAAAAATCATGTGGGTCAACTTAATGTGCCTGATTAAAAACAAAAGCAACAAAAATAAAAAATGAAATAGTGATAGGAGACTAAAGTAACTTCCAGTCTTTGAAAAATGAAGGCAAAAAAAAATAAAGACAAAGAAGACATTGATGGTATAGTTATTGAGTTTAGTTTAATAATTATGTATTGAATGCTGAACTTAAAACGACCAACACAACATTGTAAAGTAGTTTTCCTCCAATTAAAAAATAAACTTAATTTAAAAAGAGAACAAAACATAAATTTTTAGGAAAACTGTTTTGAAAAAAAGGAAATAGGAAAAGTTGCTAAAGGCTTTTTTTTTTATGATGTTACATACCGTAAAAATAAAATTCATTTTTCCTGAAAAAAAAAAAAAAAACTATTACCAGTAGATGTAATCTTTTTAAATACTAACTTAATTTTCATACAAATTTACTATATTTTATGCACAAAGCAAACCTCATTAAATTCCAAAAAATGAAATCTACATAGGTCACATTCTTGGGCCACAGTGAAATAAAACTAAAAATTAATACCGAAATTAGAAATGAAACCTTTTTAAAAATCACTTGGAAGTTTTAAAGCCCTCTCCTAAGCAACTCTTGGATCAACATGGACATGAAGTCACAATGAAATCATATTTAGAAACTAACAATTATGAAAACATCATAGGATCCAACTAGTTGCGTACTCAGAGGAAAATATGTATTCTTACATTACTAAAGTAGTAAAATTGAAGCTAGTAAACTAACCCATCAAGGGAACAGAGATAAGAGGAAAGCAAAAGTACTGAATTGTTAAAGATTAAAACAGAAAGATAAATTCGAGAAGAGTAATTTCTGTTGGGCTGAGGCACCTATATTTTACTAAGTCACTAGAGGTGATTCTGATGACCACTCCGAGTCACCCACCACTAAGCCAGCATAACCCTGATCCCAAAATTTGACAAACAAACATTTCATAAAAGGAAAATTATAAGGCAATATTATTTGAGAAAAAAATATATAAGAAATTGGCATTGCATATTCAAGAGCACAGTCAAATAACAGAATACCATGATCAAGTAGTTCTATTCGGGACTGTAAGGATAGTTAACTCAGTAAGACACTTGGTAACCTTGAAAGACCCAAGAAGAAAACACATGAATATTTTGATAGATGTCACTAAAGCAGTTATAAAATTTAGTATCCATTCCTTATAAAACTTTTAATAGGATAAAGAGAGGAGATTCTTGAATGGAATAAAAAAATATCTACTTCAAACAATAAGACTACACTTTGTGATGAAACTTCTGGTTACTAGAAGCTTTCACTTTGAAGTCAGAGAAAAGATGAAGATGTGTTTTTACCACCATTTTAGTAACCTTTGGAAGTACTAGGTAGCATAATTATTCATTAATTTTTTATTCTTTATGTCAATAAATAGCCACTGAATAAGTACCATGTGACAAAATAAGAAATATATGTGCAATTAAAGAAGAGGTGAACAGATGATCTGGTCGCTTCTTTGTCTAGTTTTTAAGCCTTGATTTTTGAGGACTAAAGTGACCCTCTGAAGGGGCTGTTCTCGAGACTATTATAGAGATGAGGGGTGGTGGAGCAGGAGGGACAGGGTCCGATTCTACTTTCCACCATTTTACATAGTAAGCTAACAAACATTTATTAGAAACAACAAATATTTAATGAAGAATTCAATAAAGACCTAAATTCAAAAAAGACAATTTAAAAAATTCAGTAAGTCCATGATCCACAATCAATAAGAGGACATACTGGGGAAAATAATATTATTAATAAATATGAGGAAAAATAGCACAGACCTCGGGGATAAGCTTATTTTGAAAATGTTTAGAACCTATTTGAAGAAAACTATAAGATTTTTATAAAAGACCTAAAAGAATACTTGAAACAAACAGAAAGATAAGAGTATCTTAGAAGGGAACATCTCATTCTTATAATTCGATCATCTCTTCCCTAATTGAAAAGGTAAATTAAACACTATCCCATGACATAAATAAAAAGAGTGGGCAGTGTGGGTCTAAACTGAAGCTCTAGAGACAGGCACAGTTTGGTCCACCCATTTGTATAAGAAAAAGAACAGTATTTCAAACCAGCTGGAAAAGGATCAATTATGTCATAATTAATTTTGTGATAACTGGCTGATCATATAAAGAAATCATCCAGATTCCTGCCTCACACACAGTATCTTAGTAAGCTGCATTTGGCTAAATTTCTAATGTGTTTACAATTGTAGGTAAAAACAAAAACAGTCACCAGAAATAACTGTATAAATAAAACTGAAAATGAGTGAATGACTAAATGGATGAATGGATGAACAACTGAACAGAATATAACTACTCAGACAATTCAAGTACAAAAGGCGCTAGTTTTGTGCTTCTTGGTAAGGACCCTGCTGGAAATGTCAGACTGCAGTGCCCTTGATGTGAGCAATGCTTGTGTCTTAGTCCATGGGCTGATGTAACAAAATACCACGCACTGAGTGACTCATAAACAATGAGTGTATTCCTTGCAGTTCTGGAAGCTGAAAGTCTGAGATCAGGGAGCCAGCGTGGCGGGTGGGGCCCTCTTCTGAGCTGCCGACACCTCCTTGTGTGTTTCCTCATGTGGTGGAAGGGGTGGGGCCGGCTTTTCGGGGCCTCTTTTGAAGGGCACAAATTCTATTCATGAGGGCTCCATCCTCGAAACCCCACCAAACCCCACCTCCAGATACCAACACTCAGGACATTAGGTTTTCACCGTATGGATTTTAGGGGAACACAAGCATTCAGACTCCAGCAGCCACTTCACTAGCTTGTCACTTATCAACCCTCAGCCCTGCAACCCATAATGACCTCTGGTCTTTCCGGCTGTACTCACCTCACCTGGCAGAATGCCCGCTTATGTGGCAGGGATCCATTCTAAATGATGTCCAGGCTGCCTCCATGCAACACAAGTTGCTCAGGTCCATAGAAGACAGGGACTCTTGTTAGGAGAGACAAGTTGCTCCCAAGCCACCACCAGCCACAGCTATCCTTTGGGTTTCACAAACCTGATTCAGACACTAGTCTACTGTGTGCCTGTGCTACAGGGAATCAGAAATAGCTCTCCCAGAAACATCAAGGCAAAAGATACAACAAAATTAAATATTTAAACTTCTGTACCAAAAAAAAAAGAACCAACAACGTCAACTAAGAGTCAAAGAACAAAATTAGAAAGAATTATTCACCTATATCGGAGAAGGCAATGGCACCCCACTCCAGTACTCTTGCCTGGAAAATCCCGTGGATGCAGGAGCCTGGTAGGCTGCAGTCCATGGGGTCGCACAGAGTCGGACACGGCTGAAGCGACTTAGCAGCAGCAGGAGCAGAAATGGTTGCACAGTTACAAGAGACTTTGAGACCTTAAGGTGGCAGCTGGCAACTGCTAACAGGTACTGTTTTGAGAATGGCTGGTGGTGTCCTTGAGTTTGTTAGAGTTCAGAAAAGTCAGGTTCTCAGTGATACAGGAACATGTCTGAAACTACGCCCACAACAGCCACCTTGCTCCATTTCGGATGCCTGAAACACACTCTACTTTGGTTTTTAAATGCATTCTTTTCTTTAATGGTTAAATTAGAACCATTTGACAGGCCACAGACAAGTTACTCTAGTTAGCATGTGTACTGTGCTTAGTAGCTCAGTCATGTCCAACTCTTTGTGACCCCATGGACTGTAGCCCTCCAGGCACCTCTGTCCATGGGGATTCTCCAGGAAAGAATATTGGAATAGGTTGCCATGCCCTCCTCCAGGGAATCTTCCCAACCCAGGGATCAAACCCAGGTCCCCTGCATTGCAGCCAGATTCTTTACCATCTGAATCACCAGGGAAGCCCCCAAAGTGCAACTTGCTGAAACCCAGGATTGAACCAAGGACCTTTAGATCTTCAGTTTAACACTCTCCTAACTGAGCTATTTTGGCAACTTAGCATAAGGACTTGACATCTGTGTCTCTATTCATAATTACTTCAACTAGTTAGCATAAAGTTTTTGAAATCATGTGTAGGCCAGGATGATTTCCCCATACATCAATATGTGAAAATTTCTTCCATCAATTTCTCCCCTCTTCTCTACTTTTGGTGAGCAAAGAGATGTAGCTTCTTGGTCTTTCTTTCCCTGTGTACTGGATGGTTAAAAGGGGATGTGTTGTCATGTACCCCAATATTCACAGCAGCACTGTTTACAATAGCCAGGACATGGAAGCAACCTAAATGTCCAACAACATATGAATAGACAAAAAGATGTAGCACATGAATATGATGGAATATTACTCAGCCACAAAAAGGAACAAACTGGATCATTTGTAGTGACGTGGATGGACCTAGAGTGTATCATACAGAGCGAAGTAAGTTGGAAAGAGAAAAATAAATATATATGAATGCATATATGTGGAATCTAGAAAATGATACAAATGAACCTATTTGCAAGGCAGGAATAGACACAGATGTCAAAAACAGACATGTGGACACAGATGGGGAAAGGAAGGGTGGGACAAATTGGGAGAGTGTTGGCATATATGGACTACTGTGTGTGAAATAGACAGCTGGTGGGAAGCTACTGTAAAGCGTAGGGAGCTCAACACTGTGATGACCTAGAGGGGTGGAGTGGTGGGGGCAGAAGGAAGGTTCAAGAGGGAGAGTATATGTGTGTGCATATAGCTGATTCACTTTATTGCACCACAGAAACTAACACAACATTGTAAAGCAATTGTACTCTAATAAAAATGTAAAAATTTTTTTAATTAAAAAAATTTCAAAAAGTGGATATGTAGTAATAGCATATTATCTGAATCCACATGCTCTGTAAGTCCTCTGGGCTGCCATCTGCCTCCCTACAAAAAGCGTGCTAGGACTTCGCTGGCAATTTAGTGGCTAAGATTCCATGCTTCCAACGCCAGGGATGTGGCTTCCATCCCTGGTCAGAGAACTGAGATCCCACGTGCCATGTGGCATGGCCAAAAGATTTTTTTTTTTTTCAATTAAAAAGTTAGCTGATATAGATAAGTACTTGGGAAGATGAATCCCCTAGATTTAAGAGCAATTGTCCAGATTTCTGAATTCGGTGCACATCAGGGTATATCAAGCTATAATCTCCTTTACTTCATTTAGACAAACAAACCTGTTAAATCCAAATATACTAAGGATACAGGTTAACTTTCATTGACATTGGTACTTGTGTATATCGTTTAACCACTGATAATGTCAAACAATAATCAGTCTCAAAGCTGCCAAGAACAAAGAGCTTTATTTGGGATCTTAAGAATTGTAGTTCAGGAAACAGATTTGAAAGAGTCTTCTGAAAGCAACATCTCTCAAGAGTCACACACACTGAATCTGAACCTTGGCTCTAGACTTACTAACTACTGCCCTTGGGCAAGTGAACTAAACTCTGGCTTTGGTGTCCTTATCTGTAAAACAAATTCATAACTTCAAAAAGTTGTATGACAATTAACTAATTTAAAGCTTGCAATGTTTCAGTAGGGCAGGTTGCCACATTGCTAAGGAGACAGCCTGCCCTTATTAGCTCTATCTCCTTTGGGTAAGTGGCATCACTTCTGTATCTATTTCTTCATTGATAAGATAAGGACCAGGGTGCCTATTTTATAGAGTGTGTGAAGGTGTAATGATTAAATTAAATCACCACAGTATATAAGTGGACCCTCATTAGAAGTTGATTCCCCTTCTTTCTTCTAACTTTGTATTTAGAAGTGGGTTTTTAAAGACAGAGAATCAAATGTGAATTTGCTCTGTACAGTAGATAATAGTGTATTAATAATAATAGTACTGGGATTATATAAGCAAATTCCCTGTTTTTAGGAAATAGTGAAATATTTAAGGGTAGAAAAGGCATCATGATTGTAATGTATGAAGTAGTTCATAAAAAATTATATATTATATATATAATATATAAAAAGAGAGAGAATGGTGTTTAAAGAAGCATACTAAAATGATAACATTTAGGGAATCTAAGTGAAAAGTATTTAGGGATTCTTGGTAATGTTCTTACAGCTTTTCAGTATGTCTAAAATTATATCAAAATAAAATGTTTAAAAGAATAAGTGTGAAACATAACTCTACTGTGCATGTGGTCAGAGGTTATGTACAGGTCATTTGATCCACTTAAAAATTCTCCTCTTATTGAGATTATTTGTGACAGGAAAGCTCATCATAGTTATGTATCCATGCCTCACTTAAGGTTTTTGTTTGCATGGGATTCTAATTATCTATTAATGCTTTAACCTTCCAAGGGGTCATAAGGAGTTTGCTTGAAATTAAGGCCTGGGAAGGTGGGGCAGATAAAAATTGTTTCTGCTGTTTTACTGGACTTCATCAGCATGAGAGTTCTCCTGACCCAGCAGCAGTGGCCAATATTCAGAGTGGCAGTGTATTCTAGACCCATTTCAGACACCACATCTGGCTTCTAGGCTTTCCTCTGATTCACAGGAAAACAAAGGTACTCGGGAGGCTCTGTAGGTCCACAACCCCTACTAGACTGGACACAAGTGGACTAAGCAGAGAGCAGGTATTCTAGGAACTTTGTGGTGGAGAGCTGAGAGGTGGGATCCTTTAAGTGGAAGGGTTGATGCTCCTTCTAACGCAGGAATCACCAGTTCAAGCACAGTGGCTCAGAAGTGGGCTGGGAGCCCTGGCACAGTAGGAGGGGCCAGATGAGAAAGCTGGCAGGTTGCCACCGTAAATGGCCACCTACTCCTTGCTCAAGTCTAAGGAACAATTGACAGACAGGATATTCTGGATGAAAAGTGATGACAGTCACAGTTTGGAAAATAAGTCTTCCCGTGTTTTGCATAGGCAAAGTTGGTGGTTGGGAAACAGGCTTGTTCATAACTCCCATGCTCTTTACTATTAACCAGTGTCAATATCATGGCCAATGCCATTAGAAAATCAACTGAAATGTGGAGTTCATAATTTGCTACTTTTCCTTGAATCTGATTTTTATTGATATGACTGATGGTGGCATAGCCTGTGCTTGGCAGGCAAAAGCCCTGCAGAGAGAGCTGCCAAGAGCATATACCCAGCTTGTATTTATTCTTTTATCACAAAGTAGATTTCCAGTAGCCACTGGATAAATAAACCATCAGGATAAGAGCAAGTGTCAATACAGGACAATGTCACGATTTGGATATCCATTCTTACCAGCCTAGGTGTGGTTGTTATTGACTTTCAGAGACTAAAGAAAAGATGAAAGTCATCACAGAGGGAAAGAGAAATAAAGATTATTGTGGATTTATTTGTACCTTCAGAATCTGCCTGCCAATGCAGGAGACTTGGGTTCGATCCCTGGGTCAGGAAGAACCCCTGGAGAAGGCAATGACAACACACTCCAGTATTCTTGCCTGGGAAATCCCATGGACGGAGGAACCTGATTGGCTACAGTCCATGGGGTCACAAACAGTCAGACATGATTGAGTATGCACACTCACGGTATCAGTTAGGACTATAGCTCTGCTTTCTTGGGATTCAAAAAATGCCCATATTTACATATCAGCAACAAAAGGTTGACTATAATTCTAGAATTCCTAACACGCTCAGATCAGTAACTGCCACTTGACAGGACTCAAGCGTCTTCATTCAACCAGGACATGGCTCGAACATCGGTAGAAGAAAGCTAGTTAAGTTTCTAGTGCCCATTTTGTTTCCCCAAGGTCCTCCTACATTTTTATTTCCTTTTTTCAGTTTTAATATTTTTATTGAAGTATAGTTGATTTACAACACTGCATTAATCCCTACACTTTCATTTCTTGAATCCAAAGAACAGGAGCAGGAAAGCAGCCATCCATTAATGTGAAGGAGACATATTATTTCTTTTTTCTTAAAATCCCCACCCCATCCCAGACTAGCCTAGTCTAACTTTGAAAGTCTTGGCTTCCTAGAGTAGAAAATGTCTAGCTATCCTGGAAATCTCTCAAATCTGTTGATAAAACTTGAGCGATGGACACTAATCAGAGAAACTCCATGATCATGGGAGTTGGGAGTGGGGACTGTTCTACAAATTGAGGAAAGTAAAGCCCTACATGCAAAACCGCTAATAACTTGTAACCCACCTATGAGACATCCGGTCACAGAAACTGATAGATGTGAGAATGTGCTAACCACCCAACCAATGGAAATTCATAACACTGGTTTCTAAGGACCTAATATGGTCACCTGCATTTCCTCCCTTCTTCTTCTCTTTGAGTCAAGCTAATGAAAGAGACCTGGTAGAGGGCAATTTCTCAGGCTGTTCGTAGACACACCCACTTCCCATATTATCTTAAGGTCTTTTCATGATGCAACTGTTATAGACAAGCCCCTAAAACATCAGATTTGGGGAAGACGTAAGTGGAAGAAGACAGCACAGTGACTCACCATGAGAATCTACTCATACACTTCTGGGTGATGGGGCCAGAACACTGTTGTCCCCTGACCTCTGGGCAGGAAAGGCTCATGGAGAAGGTTACCCAGCTGAAAAAGTTTGGGAACCCGCCATCCTCGCTGGAGGCCTTCCTCAGGTGTCCGTGTTCCCAGACTGATGCTCCCTGCCTGGTGGCCCGGTGGCCCTGGCATCACAAGGCTTCTTGACATTTTTCCCTGTGCCATCCCCTCCTCTAGCCTCAGTCTTGGCTTCTTTTTCCATCAAAAGGCAGCATGCAACTCAGCAAGCACCTGTATGTGTCAATACTGCCATAGGCACCATGGTTGCCAAGACAAATGTCCCACCCCCAGTATCTGCGCTCCAAGGGCTCTTCCTGTAATAAGATAGCTCCATGAACATCCCCGGTGAAACTTACTAACTGCTATAATCATTCTGTGATGAGGCTTATGCAATTGCAGGGGAAAAAATGACCAACTTTGCCTAGGGAAGCTGAGATGGCATCCGAGAAAAGATGTTATGTTAGGTGTGTCTCAAAGAATGACTCAGAGCTGCAGAAACTCATTCTAGGTGGAGGAAAGAGCACTCCTAAGGTCAAGGATGCCTAAAACAGCATTTCTCCCAATCCCTCCAGTGAGGAGAGATTGCCAGAGGCCATGCGGCTGTTTAGTGGAAGAGCTGGCATCAAAACCGGTTCCCTCATGGCCAAGCTGGTGGTCATCTCACCACCCTTTTAGGATACAGTCTCTGCTAGGTAAAAACAAGTCTGACAAATGTGCCCACATTTTATCTTTAAATTTCAGTTTCTCTTCTTCACACTATGTTATATCTTGAATAATAAAGTTTTCAATTACAATTTAAATTTCTAACTATTCACCACCTCCAAATCTTGAGTGAAATTGACTCTGCTAGAACGTTTGTTTTCTAAACAATGTTTTCAGACAGTTTGGAGGATAAATGAATTCAGATTTGAGAAAAAGGCTACCAGCTAGCTGTTGTGACCTCTCAGGAAGAGCAAAGATGGGTCATCAGATATTCTTTTTTATGTTAAATGCAAAATAAAATTTTCTGCTCACCATACAATGCTTTCTCAAGTTTAACACTTCATCACTTTAGTTCAATAAGCAGGCTGATTTACCAATTTAGATAAAATTCTGATATCACACTCTGTATAGTCAAATGTGTTAATAGAAGCATGATTATAATAGTCCTGAATATGCTAACAATATTCCTCGAACTTAAATCTGAGTTAAGTCTGCTCCTATGTTCTATGAATATAAATTACAGCATTTCTCAGTTTGTACATTTTTTATTCTGTTAAGTGTATTACTTAGAGAAACAAAAATAAAATGCAAGACGTGTAATTTAAAAATTTTTAGTAGCTGCCTTTTGAAAAGTTTAAAAAAAATCAGGCAAACTTAATTTTATAATACACTTTATTTGACTCAATATATCCCAAATATTACCATTTAAAAATGTAACCAATAAGTAAAATATTAATAAACTATACTATACTATTTTTATTGTCTTTGTACTATCTTCAAAAAATAGTGGATATTACACCCTTCCGTGTGAGCTCAGTTGCTTCAGTCATGTCTGACTCTTTGCAACCCCATAGACTGTAGCCAGCCAGGATCCTCTGTCCATGAGGATCCTGCAGACAAGAATACTGGAGTGGGTTGCCATTTCCTTCTCCAGGGGATCTTCCCAACCCAGGAATCGAACTCGCGTCTCTTACGCCTTCGGCATTAGCAGGCAGATTCTTTTACCCTTCCAGCACATGTCAATCCAGACATTAAATTTTCATTGGTTAAAGTGAAATAAATGTCAAATAATCTGACTAAAACAGTAAAATTGTGTTTAGTAGAGAATATTTTCCAGAGCTTCAGTTTTAACATTTAAAGTAACTAAAATTTAAAAAAATGTAACACTCAGCTCTGCCATCGCATTAGCCATGTGTTGTTGATGGGTACAATACTGGACAGCAGAGACGTAGATCATAGAGCGACGGCAAGCATAAGACTATGGGAGCCTTGACGCTCTCCGTGAGGCCTGAGGGACTGTACATAACATGGGGAGAGGGGGTGCTAGATCTCCATACTCTCCTCCGTAGTGGCTGTATCCAAGTCTATTCCCACCAACAGTGTAGGAGGCTTCCCTTCTCTCCACACCCTCTCCGGCATTTCTTGTTTGTAGATTTTTTGGTGTTGGTTTGTTCTGGGGTGTGGGGCTTCCCACGTGGCATTAGTGGTGAAGAACTCACCCGCCAATGCACAAGACAGAACAGATGCGGGTTCATCTTTGGTTTGGGAAGATCCCCTAAAGAAGAGTGTGGCAACCCACTCCAATATTCTTGCCTGGAGAACCCCGTGGACAGAGGAGCCTGGTGGGCTACAGTCCATGTGGACACAAAGAGTCAGACATGACTGAAGCAACTTAGCGCACACACACACACACACACATTCTGGGGTGTGAGATGGCACCTTACTGTAGTTTTTTTATAGAATTGTATTTACTTATTTATTTTTGGCTTTGCTGGGTCTTTGTTGCTCCGCAGACTACTCTCTAGATGTGGTGCATGGCCTTTTCATTGTGGTGGTTCCTCGTTGCAGAACACAGGCTCTAGGGTGCTTGGGCTCAGTAGCCGAAGCACATGGGCTCAGTAGTTTTGCCTACTGGGCTCTAGAGAACAGATTCAATAGTTGCGGTGCATAGGTTCAGTTGCTCCACAGCATGTCGGATCTTCCCAAATCAGGGATCAAAACTGTGTCTCCTTCGTTGGCAGCGGGATTCCTTACCACTGAGCCACCACTGAGCTACAATGCAGGAAGCCCTCATTGTAGTTTTGATTTGCATTTCTCTGATAGTGATGTTGAGCATCTTTTCATGTGCCTCTTGGCCATCTGTATGCATATATAGGAATCTAGAAAAAATAGTACAGGTGAACCTATTTGCAAAGCAAAAATAGAGACATAGACAAAGAGAACAAAAGTATGGACACCAAGAGGGAAAGGGAGGGATCAAAAATTTGAGAGATTCAGATTGACATATATTCACTACTCTGTATAAAATATATAACTAATGAGAACCTATTGTAGAGAGAAGGGGGAAAAATAGTAAAAAAGAAATAATAATAAAAAAGAAGTGGTCAGAGAGTAAGCTTTTAAAGGTGGTAGAGTCGTAAAAATGTGAACTTTGGAGTTAGACTTGACTGTCTCTGTTGATTTTTATCTGTTACCTCTTCCCACTTCAGTTTTCTTATCTGTAAAGTAATAATACCTGCATTATTGGGCCCTTTAAATTAAATGAGATAACTTAAATAGTGGGCTTTGAAATCTAGCACATTCCAAAGGTTCAATAAATTATAGCTTGATTGCATGTATGAAAGTCATGAATTCTGCATTTAAGAGTGGGGAATCTCTGAGGGAGTTAGAATTTAATTATTTGTGGGGTGTAGGGTGGGAGGAAAGAGGAATTGTGGTATTTTTTATAAATTTTATTACATGATAAAACACATATATATAGAAAATTGCTCCAATCATAAGTATAAAGTTCAGTGGATTGTCACAAAACAAACATACCCACATAACCAGCACCAGGATCTAGAAACAAAACGTCTCAGTTCACTTCAGTTCAGTTGCTCAGTTGTGTCCAACTCTTTGCGACCCCATGAATCACAGCATGCCAGGCCTCCCTGTCCATCACGAACTCCCGGTGTTCACTCAGACTCACGTCCATCAAGTCAGTGATGCCATCCAATCATCTCATCCTCTGTCATCCCCTTCTCCTTCTTCCCCCAATCCCTCCCAGCATCAGAGCCTTTTCCAGTGAGTCAGCTCTTCACATGAGGTGGCCAAAGTACTGGAGTTTCAGCTTTAGCATCAGTCCTTCCAAAGAAATCCCAGGGCTGAGCTCCTCCAGAATGGACTGGTTGGATCTCCTTGCAGTCCAAGAGACTCTCAAGAGTCTTCTCCAACACCACAGTTCAAAAGCATCAATTCTTTGGTGCTCAGCTTTCTTCATAGTCCAACTCTCACATCCATACATGACCCCTGGAAAAACCATAGCCTTGACTAGATGGACCTTTGTTGGCAAAGTAATATCTCTGCTTTTTTTTTTTTTTTTTTTTTTTTTTTTTTATTTTATTTTAAATTTTATTTTATTTTTAAACTTAACATAACTGTATTAGATTTGCCAAATATCAAAATGAATCCGCCACAGGTATACATGTGTTCCCCATCCTGAACCCTCCTCCCTCCTCCCTCCCCATTCCATCCCTCTGGGTCGTCCCAGTGCACCAGCCCCAAGCATCCAGTATCGTGCATCGAACCTGGACTGGCAACTCATTTCATACATGATATTTTACATGTTTCAATGCCATTCTCCCAAATCTTCCCACCCTCTCCCTCTCCCACAGAGTCCATAAGACTGTTCTATACATCGGTGTCTCTTTTGCTGTCTTGTACACAGGGTTATTGTTACCATCTTTCTAAATTCCATATATATGTGTTAGTATACTGTATTGGTGTTTTTCTTTCTGGCTTACTTCACTCTGGATAATAGGCTCCAGTTTCATCCACCTCATTAGAACTGATTCAAATGTATTCTTTTTAATGGCTGAATAATACTCCATTGTGTATATGTACCACTGCTTTCTTATCCATTCATCTGCTGATGGACATCTAGGTTGCTTCCATGTCCTGGCTATTATAAACAGTGCTGCGATGAACATTGGGGTACTCGTGTCTCTTTCCCTTCTGGTTTTCTCAGTGTGTATGCCCAGCAGTGGGATTGCTGGATCATAAGGTATGTCTATTTCCAGTTTTTTAAGGAATCTCCACACTGTTCTCCATAGTGGCTGTATTAGTTTGCATTCCCACCAACAGTGTAAGAGGGTTCCCTTTTCTCCTCTGCTTTTCAATATGCTATCTAGGTTGGTCATAACTTTTCTTCCAAGGAGTAAGCGTCTTTTAATTTCATGGCTGCAGTTACCATCTGCAGTGATTTTGGAGCCCCCCAAAATAAAGTCTGACACTGTTTCCACTGTTTCCCCATCTATTTCCCATGAAGTGATGGGACCGGATGCCATGATCTTCGTTTTCTGAATGTTGAGTTTTCAGCCAACTTTTTCAGTCTCCTCTTTCACCTTCATCAAGAGGCTTTTTAGTTCCTCTTCACTTTCTGCATCTCAAAGCTCTTTGCATGCTTCCAACAAAAGTAACCACTTTTCTGACTTTTAGAACTTCTTTGGTGGCTCAGTGGTAAAGAATCCGCCTGCCAGGGCAGAGGCGGGGTTTCATCCCTGGGTTGGGAGGATCCCCTGGAGAAGGAAGTGGTAACCTACTCTAGTATTCTTGCCTGGGAAATCCCATGGACAGCCTGGCGGGCTGTGGTCCAAGGAGTCAGACATGACTTAGCAACTAAACAACAACAGAAATACCTAACTCCTAACACTGGTACTATTGGTTGCTTCTGTCTGTTTGTAAACTATAAATGGATTCATACAATATGTGTGTATACATATCTGACTTTTTTCACTCAACCGCATATTTGTGATGTTTTCCATGTTACTGCGTGGGACATTAGTTTGTTTTTTTTCATCGCTGTGCTGAATTCTACTATATAAATACCCCCCCCCATAGTGTATTGATCCATTCTACAGGGCATGAGTATTTGAATTGCTTCTATAATGGGTCTACGGCCAACAGACCTGCTATGAACACTCTTATATGTGTCTTTTGGTGATGGGTAAGTGTTGGAATTTGAGTTTTCAGTCTTCAACTTGTTGAGAACAGAAGACTCACCCACCCTATCATTTCATGTGCAGGAACCTTGGATAAGCATAAAGAGCTGGAGGATCTTGTGGCTAAGTTCCTGAACGTGGAAGCCGCTATGGTGTTTGGGATGGGATTTGCAACAAACTCAATGAATATCCCTGCACTCGTTGGAAAGGTGAGGCTTTGTTAACATAATTGTCTTCTGCTGTGTTATTCCTGAGACAATCTGAGTAGATCCTCTGTTAGATGTATAGCTGAGAAGTTTCTTTTCTTAGGATTGGATGTTCAACTTTTTGAATATATAGTACTATTACCAACCAGGGTCCTTTCCTAATCAATAGAAATTGATGAGACCAGACAAGGGATTAAGACAAGGCTTTAAGGGGGTCCCAGGAGCAAAAATAAGCAAGAGGTTCCCTTACTTGCTCACTCCCTGAAGGGGGATGATCTGGTTTCTTACATGGGGTGAGGATAGAGGTGAGGTCAGGCTAAAGGGATGGCTTAGGTGGTCTGCCCACTGCTGTGGTGATGTTGTGTGCAGGGACCATGTGCAGTACCCTGTTTTTGCTCCCAACACCCTGCTTTATCTGCTGGCTCTTCAGAAGTAGCAGTTGGGTTTTGTATTTTGTTGTCCATAATTTGCAGTGTATGCATACAGCTATTTTTTAGTCCCACAAAAAATAGTTTCTTTGTACTTTGTTGCTCAAGAACACAGAGAGGCTTGTCTAGGTGCAAGCTCTGCAGCAAAGTGTCCCAGGTCCAGGTCTGAGCCTGTGTCAGTACCAGAAGAGTCCAGCAAATTTCTTTATCATGATATTCCAGTTATAGAATCTCAGCCCTAGATGTGAGTCAAAATTCCTCTTCAGTGACAGTTTAGCAAGTTCTATTAAATTTCTAAGCTCCTGAGTCATCATGTTCAATGTAGCAAATGATTGTTAAGCATTTATTTTGACAAAACATTTTGCTTGTGTAATTCACTTTTTTATTCATTTAGTAAGTCACTTGTTGAGAATCTTCTGTGGCAAGATGTAGGGCATAGAAAGATGTATAAGACCGTTGTCCTGTAAATTCAGGTAGTTTACAATCTAATGGGGTATAGTGTCCAGCTCTATGCAATCGTATGAACAATAGCCCCCCATGCTCCTCTGTCCATGGGATTCTCCAAGCAAGAATACTGGAGTGGGTTGCCATGCCCTCCTCCAGGGGATCTTCCCACTCCAGGGATCAAACTCACATCTCTTATGTCCCCTGCATTGGCAGGTGGGTTATTTATTACTAGTGCCACCTTGGGATGAATATTACAGAAAAGGTGTGCCCATAGATGGGGAGGGACAAAATAATTCTTTCAAGAAAGGCTGGGATGCCTATGCAAAGAAGGTAACATAAGAAGAGAATCTGGTACTTATCTGTTTAGATAAGTAAGCTATTTCCTTAAGAGAAGGAAATGGAAGTATCATGTATAAAGCACTGAAGTTTAAAAGAATTAGAACAGAAGAGAATGGTTGAAGAAAAAATCAGAATGAAGACAGGTACCAAATTGTAAAGAACTTTGCAGCATAAATGGTGGTAGAGTTTTGGAAATTCTTCTGGAGAAAAATGGAGAGTTGGTTGCCTCATTTTCAGTAATCAAGTGCCGTAATCAGATTTCTGTTTTTAAAAATCTGACTCATGGCAACTAATACAATGCAATATATAATCTTTGATTGGATTCTGCACTGAAAAAAACAAAAAAGAAGGAATGAAACTTCTACAAAAGACATCAAGACATTTTTAGGACCATTGGCAAAGTCTGATATATTAAGTGATGACTCCTTGTGACCCCATGGACTGTAGCCCATAGGATCCTCTGTCCATGGAATTCTCCAGGCAAGAATACTGGAGTGAGTAGCCATTTCCTTCTCCAAGAGATCTTCCCAACCCAGTAATCCAACCCCCATCTTCTGTACTGCAGGCAGATTCTTTAGCATCTGAGCCACCAGGGAAGCCCATTTTAAGTGATAGCATTGTATTAATGTTTAATTATGATCACTGCATCGTGATCATGTAGGAGAATGTCCTTTTTCATAGTGGATACATGCTAAAGAATTTGAGAGTGAGATATGATGATTTACAACTCTCATATGTTCACCAAAAAATTATAAATACACAATGTCTGGAGTATGGAGATGTGAGAATTTTGCTCCCTTTGGCCTCAAAAATTTAAAATGTATCATGTGTGAAATTTCTAAAATATAAGGAAGAACTCAAAGATTCTGGCTGGCCACAAAGGAAAAAGGCTTTCTTCTTCTTTTTTTTTTTTTGCACGTCCCTGCATTTAAAATATGGTTGGGCAATTTCATAATTTAGAAATCTTTAAATTAATAAAGAAAAATAGTTTATAAACATAAATTGATACGCATTAAATTAGACTGACCTTTTCTCCTTGCCTCAGACTGAATTGCCATCCATACTTTTCCAGATACAGTTTATAACTGTAAAGCAGTGATGCTTCTGTCTACGTGGATGTTACTATACTGTGGAATAGGAATCATAAAAGAAAAGCTTGAAATGTCTTGCAGGGGGAAAAAAAAATGAACTAACAACCCTACCTTCTAGTTGCAGTGCTTCAAAACCGTTTCAAATAATCCAGCAGGAACTGGAAAATCCTAGAAAATCCACGCCCCACCCAAAAGTATATTCATTTTCCTGCCAACCATCAATCCTGTAGCATAAAAATAATTCAAAAAGATGTTATTCCCTTAAGAAGATCCCCATCTCCATCAGCTAATTGCTCTTGAGGATCTTATCCATGCAAATATATAAACACCCATTTAAACTCTCGGCCTTTTAAAATTAAAGAGGGCTGTGGGAATCCATGTTACAGGTCTTGAAGTGAGCTCCTATTCCCACGTGTCTCTTCCCCTTGACTTTATTTATTGGCCTGTGTTCCATGTGCTTGTTTTCTACACAGGGATGCCTCATTTTAAGCGACGAGTTAAACCACGCATCCCTAGTGCTGGGGGCCCGACTCTCAGGCGCGACCATAAGGATCTTCAAACACAACAGTGAGTATCAGTGATTTTAACCAAGAGGTACCACTTGCTCCTAGACAAAAGTAAAGATTATTGATGCAGCTTTGTCCTTGCTCTTCAAACTGGGAACTTAGCTAATGAAACACGGTTATGTTTATATTCACAACTGGCTTGTTTACCTCTGGTGACCTGGAACAAATGGTTGAACTGCATTAAGCACCCAGATTGCTAAGTGTAACCCAAACATATTAGCGTCACTGTCATTAATGGTCTTACAAAGCGGCTGCTGAAGCTATGGCAGAGCTCTTAGAGTACGTACAATTATCAGAAGTGTAAAATTGCCTCCTTTTTTGTAACTGCCTTGGGGAAGTTTGGAGACTTAAGTTGTTTTTTTTTTTTAGTTTAGTTTTTTTATCAAAGTATAGCTGATTTATAATGTTATATAAATTTATCATGTATATTGTTAATTTCTGCTGTACAGAAAAGTAACTCAGAAATGGCTTGGTGGTAAAGAATACTCCTGCCAATGCAGAAGACACAGGAGACTTGGGTTCGATCCCTGGATTGGGAAGATCCCCTGGAGGAGGAACTGGTAACCACTTCAGTAGTACTGCTTGGAAAATCCCATGGACAGAGGAGCCTGGTGAGCTCCAGTCCATTGGGGTTGCAAAGAATCACACATGACTGAGCATCCATGCAGTCATGCATAAGGTTTACCTCAGGGTACTGAGTATAGTCCTACACAGTAGGACCTTGTCGTTTATCCATTCTCTATGTAACAGTTTGCATCTACTGAAGTTCCAGTTCTTCCCTCCCCCATGCACCCTCTGTGAGTCTCTCTCTGTTTCATAGACAGGTTCATTTGTGTTATATTTTACTTTATTTTTTACTGAGTATTGTTGATTTACAATGTTGTGCCAATCTGCTATACAGCAACATGACTCAGTTATACATGTGTATACTTTTTTAATACTCTTTTCCATTATGGTTTATCACAGGATATTGAATATAGCTCCTTGTGCTATACAGTAGGACCTTGTTGTTTATCCATTCTAAATGTAATAGCCTTCCTTGGAGAGTCTACAAAGATGAAGATGATAGGTAGATAGGGTGATAAAACAGATGGGATGTGTTAATAGCAACCGCAAGTATGCTATACGGCACGTGCTGTGCTGCGCTTAGTTACTTAGCTGTGTCCAGCTCTCTGCAACCCCATCAACTGTAGCCTGCCAGGCTCCTCTGTCCATGGGATTCTCCAGGCAAGAAACTAGAGTGGGTTGCCATGCCCTCCTCCAGGGATCTTCTCAACCCAAGGATTGAACCCAGGTCTCCAGCATTGCAGGCAGATTTTTTACCATATGAGCCACCAGGGAAGCCCAAAAATACTGGACTGTAGCCTATCCCTTTTCCAGGGGATCTTCCCGACCGAGTATTCAAACCGGGGTCTCCTGCCTTGCAGGCAGATTCTCTACCAGCTGAGCTACCAGGAAAGCCCAGTATACAGCATACATAAATTTACAACCATTGATTTTTTTTTCCCTAAGTATAGGCTTTGACCCAAACATCTGTATTCTTGTTTTATAGCCTACTATAATGTGGTCCTAGGCAAATTACTTAACCTTCTTAGATTGTTATTTACTAATTCCAAAAATAACCTCTATTATGATGCCTGATTCATGGTATGTTGGAAAAGAAATATAAAATGCCTGGTAATAGAAGCTACTGAATTGTTTGTACCTGCTGTGTTATTAGATGAATCTAAGTAAAAGGTATCTGGGTGTTCTTTGTAATATTCTTATTCTTGCAAATATTTTGCTAAGTTTGAAATTATCTTCAAACAAAATTGTAATTTCTTAGTCCTTTGCCAAAATTACAATGGAAGAATTTCAATTTATCTTCCAATTTTACAAAGCTCTTAAAACATTCAGTAACTTATTCTTCATGCTCTCTCTTTGGGCCCAAGAAAATAGATAACAGTTCTCATTTTTATCTTTTAATAAATGCTTACTGTGGTTATTTTATGTAAGCAACTAGCATTTACTGAGAATTTACACTGCACCAGATGCTGAGTTGATGATCTTTCCTTATGTACTTATTTAACCCTGTGGACAGCCCCATGAGGTTAGTACTAGTTTACAGATGAGTAAATTCAGGCTCCACAACAGGTTGCTTAATACTTGTCTAAGATCAGTGCTGCACTCAATATGCCAGCAAATTTGGAAAACTCAGCAGTGGCCACAGGACTGGAAAAGGTCAGTTTTCATTCCAATCCCAAAGAAAGGCAATGCCAAAGAATGTTCAAACTACCACACAATTGCACTCATCTCACACGCTAGCAAAGTAATGCTCAAAATTCTCCAAGCCAGGCTTCAACAGTACATGAACTGTGAACTTCCAGATGTTCAAGCTGGATTTAGAAAAGGCAGAGGAACCAGAGATCAAATTGCCAACATCCATTGGATCATCAAAAAAGCAAGAGATTTCCAGATAAACATCTACTTTTGCTTTATTGACTACGCCAAAGCCTTTGACTGTGTGGATCACAACACACTGTGGAAAATTCTTAAAGAGATGGGAATACCAGACCACCTGACCTGTCTCCTGAGAAATCTGTATGCAGATCAAGAAGCAACAGTTAGAACTGGACATGGAACAGCAGACTGGTTCCAAATCAGGAAAGGAGTATGTCAAAGTTATATTGCAGAGTACATCATGAGAAATGCTGGGCTGGATGAAGAACAAGCTGGAATCAAGATTGCCAGAAGAAATATCAATAACCTCAGGCACACAGATGACACCATCCTTATGGCAGAAAGCAAAGAACTAAAGAGCCTTTTAATGAAAGTGAAAGAGAAGAGTGAAAAAGTTGGCTTAAAACTCAACATTCAGAAAACTAAGATTATGGTATCCAGTCCCATTACGTCATGGCAAATAGATGGGGAAACAATGGAAACAGTGACAGACTTTATTTTGGGGGGCTCCAAAATCACTGCAGATGGTAACTGCACCCATGAAATTAAAAGACGCTTTTCCTTGAAGAAAAGTTATGACCAACCTAGACAGCATATTAAAAAGCAGAGACATTACTTTGCCAGCTAAGGTCCATCTAGTCAAAGCTATGGTTTTTCCAGTGGTCATGTATGGATGTGAGAGTTGGGCTATAAAGAAAGCTGAGCGCCATAGAATTGATGCTTTTGAACTGTGGTGTTGGAGAAGACGCTTGAGAGTCCTTTGGACTGCAAGGAGATTCAACCAGTCCATCCTAAAGGAAATCAGTCCTGAATATTCATTGGAAGGACTGATGATGAAGCTGAAACTCCAATACTTTGACCACCTGATGCAAAGAACTGGCTCATTTGAAAAGACCCTGATGCTGGGAAAGATTGAAGGCAGGAGGAAAAGGGGACAACAGAGAATGAGATGGTTGGATGCCACCACTGACTCAATGGACATGAGTTTGAGTAAACTCCAGGAGTTGGTGATGGACAGGGAGGCCTGACATGCTGCAGTCTGTGGGGCTCACAAAGAGATGGACATGACTGAGCAACTAAACTGAACAAGACCCATTTCAGGCCTTTAGCCTCCAGAACTGTAAGATAGCAAATTTGTGCTATTTTAAAGCCATAGATTTGTGCTAATCTCTTACAGTAGAAAACTAATAGACTTTCAGTCTCAGATATACAAATCACTTGTTCTCTCTCACTAAAGTGCTCAACCCAACTTTTACCCATAAAGAATTCTCCCTGCTGCTGTATTTACATCAGAACACAACCACCTATAAGGGCAGGGCTAGTTTCAGTGTCCTTGGAACAACTTCTCATTAGAGATGTTCCAGAAATGAGATGGTATAAGGAGGGAAAAATAATTTAATTTAGTCACAGTAGGTAAGGTGTCAGTAGCTGCTGGCTGTCTTTATTGCTGGATGAGTTCTTGGATCGCAAAATGTGGGCAATTACTGTTCACCCTCCATTTCTGCGTGTTCCACATCCACTGGATTCAACTATCCACAGACTGGAAATATTTGAGAAAAAAACTTCCAGAAAGTTACAAAAAGCAAAACTTTAATTTATCCTGAAATAATCCTAAATACCTCAGTAAACAATGATATTTTAATCCTTAATAGGTACAAGTGCTGACTGAAATAAAGTAGAGATTTTTCAAAGTATCTGCTGAAGATATAAAGTTGCCTCCGTGTGTGTATAAGAGGTGTGCAACCAGGCCAGATAGGAGCTAATAACTTGTGAGATGGAGTTTAAGAATGGCCACCTTCATGACGTATTTAAAGTGATGAAAGAGAAGAATCTACAAACAATAAATCTACACAGCAATCTCATTCAGATTGGAGGATAAATCAAAAGCTTTCCAGGCAAGCAAAAGTTGAGAGAATTCAGCACCACCAAACCAGCTTTAGAACAAATGCTAAAGGAACTTCTCTAGGCAGGAAACATAAGAGAAGGAAAGGACCTACACAAAATAAACCCAAAGCAATTGAGAAAATGGCAATGGGATCATACACGTCAATAATTACCTTAACTGTAAATGGGTTAAATGCACCAACCAAAAGACACAGAATAACTGGGTGGAGGAGAACACGTGCATGCGTGGACTCCCACTTACCACATCACTCTGCCTAACCCCCCAAATTGTGTGTAATTATTTTATCCTGCTAGGTTAATCGTATTTCCATTATGGCTTGCAATTGTAATTCTCTTTTTTTTTTGGTCTGGCTACTGATTATGAAAACTGATAAACATCTTTTACTGTTGTGATTTTGTAACTATTATTCACTTAATACCGTTGTATCATGATTGGTCAACAGAAAATAATAGAATTCTATATCACTAAAACTACTAGTTAATAGGAAAAGAAAAAAGTCTTCCTCTCTGATCCCTGTCTGATGGGAATGTTCCAAGGCTTTGAGGAAGAAATGGAAGGCTTATTTATCAAAACTGAAGATGGCTTCAAGAAAAGAGGAAAATGTAGCACTTCACGAGCAAAGAAAAAAAAAAAAAACTATCTTAAATTATCAATAATGTCACACAAATAAAATTAAATGTAGCTGAGACAAATGTAAAATCCTACATTTGGGCTTGAAGAGTTTATTGCAGTATGAGAAAGAACTCTATAGTGGTTTGTGTAGGGGAAAAGTATTTTTGTTAACTGGGTGACATGATTGCTGAACAAGAAAAACTGAGTGGTGCGATTCTTTATTGGAAAGAGGAACGAACTGAACAAATGAATAAAGTCTGACTCATTGGAAAAAAGAATGGCCACCAAAACTGGAACGTTCTTGAACATCAGGATGTGTGTTCCACTTTGTTGGACTTTCCTTCACCTGTGTCCTCTGCTTACATTTAAGGGTACTGTCCTGACCTTGGAGGGAGAAGAGGTCCTATTTTTATGTAGATTAATACCAGAGGATACTTGCTTGTTATTTAGAGTAACTATGAATTAATCAGAATTGTGGGTCCTTGAATTTTTATATTCTGTATGGGAAAAAGATATACCTGAAGTATAGTTAAGACTATTCAGACCGTCATAATAAATGTTGAATCCTGTGTGACGGGGTTTGACCAATAACTTTGAGCTATTCATCATTTCCCTGCCTGCCTGCTAAGTCGTCTAGGTGGAGTCCAACTCTTTGCGACCCCGTGGACTGTAGCCCACCAGGCTCCTCTGTCCACGGGATTCTCCAGGCAAGAATCCTGGAGTGGGTTGCCACACCCTCCTCCAAGGGATCTTCCTGACCCAGGGACTGAACCCGCGTTTCCTGTCTCTTGCATCGGCAGGCGGGTTCTTTCACTACCAGCGCCACCGGGGAAGCCCCCATCATTTCTCTGCGGCTGCTGCTAAGTCGCTTCAGTCGTGTGTCCGATTCTTTGCGACCCCATTAGACGGCAGCCCACCAGGCTTCCCCGTCCCTGGGATTCTCCAGGCAAGAACACTGGAGTGGGCCGCCATTTCCTTCTCCAATGCAGGACAGTGAAAAGTGAAAGTGAAGTCGCTCAGTCGTGTCCAGTCGACTCTAGCGACCCCATGGACTGCAGCCTACCAGGCTCCTCCGTCCATGGGATTTTCCAGGCAAATCCCCCCAAATCAGAATGAGGAACTGAAAAGACTAAAAGAAGGAAAGTTCTGAAAGGAAGGTAATACTCTCTAAGGAAAAATAAACAACACTTAAGTCTATTTTTAGCAGAATCTATCACCAGGGATTAGCTCTTCCTCGCACAGAGTCAGACACGACTGAAGCGACTTAGCAGCAGCAGCAGCAGCAGCAGCAGCAGCAGATAGCAGATGTGGACAGTTACTGTCAGCCTTCCACTTCTGCCTGCTCCACAGTCATCAGATTCAGCCAACCACAGACTGAAATTATTCAGGAAAACATTTTCCAAAAAGTTAAAAACACAAAACTTGGACTCCCTGGGGGTTTAGTGGTTAGAAATCCACCTGTCAATGCAGGGGACACAGGTTCAGTCCCTGGTCCTGGAAGATCCAACATGCGGAGGAGCAACTAGCGGGTAGCTTCTGCTTGCCACCACTGGAGAAAGTCCATGCACAGCAAAGAAGGCCTGGCAAGGCTAAAAATAAGTAAGTAAACAAATAAAATTTTTTAAAAAGCAAAACTTTATCACATGCTGGCAACTATTTGTACAGGATTTACATTGTATTAGGTATTATAAAGAAAGCTGAGCGCCAAAGAATTGATGCTTTTGAACTGCGGTGTTGGAGAAGACTCTTGAGAGTCCCTTGGACTGCAAGCAGATACAATCAGTCTATCCTAAAGGAGATCAGTCCCAAATATTCATTGGAAGAACTGGTGTTGAAGCTGAAACTCCAATATTTTGGCCACCTGACGCGAAGAGCTGACTCATTTGAAAAGACCCTGATGCTGGGAAAGATTGAGGGCGAGAGGAGAAGGCGGATGGCATCACCGGCTCAATGGACTTGAGTCTGAGTAAACTCCGGGAGTTGGTGATGGACAGGGAAGCCTGGCATGCTGTAGTCCATGGGGTTGCAAAGAGTTGGACCTGACTGAGTGACTGAACTGAACTGAACTGAGGTATTATAAGTAATCCAGAGATGATTTAAATTATATGGGAGGATGTGCATAGATTATATACAAGCACTATGCCATTTTATATAACTGACTTAAGTATCTGTAGATTTGTGAGTCCACAGAGGTTCCTGGAACCAGTCCTTTGTGGATACCAAGGGACAATCATGTTGAGATCCCAACGATCATTTATTCAACATTCAGTGCTGCTAAGCGCTGTATTAAGCCTTTTATATAATCAGCCATTTAAATTTCACAAAAATCCAGATTATATTTCTCTTCACTATTCTCACTTATTAAGGGAGAACTAGGTTCAAAGTGACTGAATGACCTGACCAAGGACACACACAACATACGGTGAGAGTCAAAATTCAAACCCAAGTCTGTTGCTCCTGTCTTGGTTCATTTTCCCCAGGACCAGACCTGAGACATGATGTGAAGGCAAGTCCTTTCCTGAGGAAGTGATCCCCGGATGCAGGCAGATGAGCAGGGGATGAAGACAGGGAAAGGAGGCATCCAGGAAAGACTGTGCTGTCTACCACAACAGACAGCTGGGAGCAAGTCTACCAGGAGGCTCTGGGCACCAGAGTGAGCTGCCTCAGTGTCGCCCCACCTGAAGAGTGGGAGCCGCAGGATTTACCCACCAGTTCCCACTTGTTGGTTGGTTGAGGGCTGTCCTGACTCAGGCTGAGCACACTCCTGCAGCCAGAAAGAAATCTCTTGGACAAAGAATAGCCTGTGTTTGCAGTGAGAGGACCCAGGTGCATGGACATCTCTGGATGATACTCTTCCACTCTTGCTAAGTCCAGCTACTGCCAGACCCCATGCAGGACCCAGAGAGAGACATGAATTCTCATGTGAAAATCAATCTAGTGTGATGTCTTATCCTGTTAGCAGCCTGTTAACCCAGAAGCTGGAGTCTGGCCTCTGGCACCATGCTAAAAAGCAGCCTGTTAACCCAGAAGCTGGAGTCTGGCCTCTGGCACCATGCTAAAAATATCTCCCTGCTCCGTCTACTGCGGGTAGCTCCAGGGAAACAGCCAACAGTTAGTTTGCATCTGTGACTCATCAGAGCCATAAAACAGACTCTCCAGCCATTTCACAGCACTGGCCAAGGCATCAGCTCCAACCAGGGCCCCACAGGCTTGGTCTCCTTCATGATTCTGGTGCGTTGAGGAAATAGGTCCAAGCACCGTGGGGTACCTGGAGGCCTTTAGTGAATGCGTCATCTGGGCTGAGTATATCATCACCCTGAGAATTCCAGGACCTCAAATCCTGGGTGAATTTCAACTTTCTAGAAAGGTCAACCTCTGCTTTCAGAGGTCTGTGGAAATCAATCAGAACTGAGTTTTGTTTTTGCTTTTTCTGAACCTGCTCACTTTACTGGTAAATGCATAGGATGTAGATTCTAGGATAATGTTTCCTCAACTTTAATGACGGAGAAGGCAATGGCACCCCACTCCAGTACTCTTGCCTGGAAAATCCCATGGATGGAGGAGCCTGGTAGGCTGCAGTCCATGGGGTCGCTAAGAGTTGGGCACGACTGAGCGACTTTACTTTCACTTTTCACTTTCTTGCACTGGAGAAGGAAATGGCAACCCACTCCAGTGTTCTTGCCTGGAGAATCCCAGGGACGGAGGAGCCTAGTGGGCTGCCCTCTATGAGGTCACACAGAGTCGGACATGACTGAGGCGACTTAGCAGCAGCAGCAGCAGACTTTAATGTACAAGGAGGCACTGTGTGGCGACTTGTTAAAATGCAGAGTCCAGACTCAGATCTGGGCAGGGGCCTGAGCATCTGCCTTTGCAACAAGCTCCCAGGTGATGCTGCTGTTCCAGGTGCTGGGCCACACCTGGGGCAGAGAGGCTGTGCATAAGCTCCAGACTCGAGTGAGTCACAAAGGGCTTCTTGAGCTGGTCTTGAAGAGGAGAAGCAGTCTTTTCAACTAGGAGAGTTGCATGAGGTCAGAGGAATGGGCAGGCCAAGAATTTGGAGTGGTTTGGGGGAAAAAAAAGTTGAGAGGAAGAACCGGGATTCTTTCTAGAGGCATTCACAGGCCACGAGGACAGGGAACAAAGGATGCAGTGTCTGTTGGAACACTTGGGGCCCTGCCTCTTCTGAGGGCTCACGAGTGTCATTTGAGTGGAAGATCAAACCTATAAACATCACTTAGGTTACTTTACAAGCCACAGCCTTTTAGATCTCCAGGCTCTTGAACTAGATTTTCACTTTAATAAATAAAGCAATTGCCTCTATACCTTTTAACAGTAAGAGTATTGAACCCTTGCTGGAATGAAACTTTCACATGCACGCACTCATTTCAACCTCAGCTACACAACAAGGCACCTACCGATTACCCCTTGCTCCAGATGAAGAAAAAAGGCACGCGCTGGTGAGGTGACTTGTTCAGAGACAGAGCTGGAAAGAGGCAGAGATGAGATGTAAATCAAGGAGGTCTGAGTTCAGAGTTCCCCTTTGAAACACAATGAACTTAGACCTCCTTTCCACTCCATGCCTCCCCCAGATGGAAGGGTGATGTACGCAATAGGCTGCCGCTTCCATCTCTTATGCAACTCTCCCGGGTCAGGGCAGCTGGGTCAGGAGGAGGCAGGCAGCACTCACTGGGCACCTTTGGCTGCCCCACGACCTGAAACACAGCATCTAGGTGCTGACTCAGGCTCCCACTTTGCTCCCTGAGTCAAGGCTCACCTTCCTGCCCTGATCCCACTCACCCAAGGATCCCACTCAGTCTATTCCCACAGGCCCTTGCCTGAGGATCCAAGACCTCCATGCTGTATCAGGCCCTGAACCTGAGTGCATGGAACACCCTGTCCCTTTATGCAGACTCTGTCTGCTCATCTCATGTCCCCAAGGCCAGACATTTCTGTGATGACCCTCTCCCCTGCCTCCAGCAACCAGCACACCCTCAAACCTCAACCCAACTCCTCTCCTCCCTGCTGCCCTTTGCCCTCTTCCAGGAACCTCGCCTTGCTTCTTTGACTTACAAAAGGCCATGTGATACCTGCCTGCATATTTATACATCCATCCAGAAGACCTGAACCAAAGTATGTATCCAAACTGCTTTGCAAAGGCACCACTTCTCCAGGACATCAGAAATGCCCTCACCAATCTTGCAGAGGAGACTCTATAAATGTGACTTGAGAAGAACATTTGCTTTGCTTGCCAGAAGTGGCCATTATGATCATGTTTCCCCCCAAAGGCTATACAGGGGAGCAGTCCCCCCAAAACCGTCTTATAAGTAAGACTAGGGAACTTCCCTGGAGGTTCAGTGGTAAAGACTTCACCTTCCAATGCAGGCGGTGCAGGTTCCATACCTGGTCGGGGAGTTAAGATCCACAGGCCCTGTGGATCTTCACCAGGACTTAAAACAGAAGCAATATTGTAACAGATTGAATAAAGACTTTAAAAATGGTCCACACACACACAAAGTCTTTTTTCAAAAAAGTAAGAATATTTTATCATTAGTCACAGTTGCTTTAAGTATCTGTTGCTTGATAGTTCACATTTGGGCTCAATATAAGAGGAAGCCACTGAGTGTCTCTGAAGGCACCCAAGGACGCGGGGCGGGGGGTGAGGGGATGGGTGGGCGGAAGAATTAGAAAGAGAAACAAGTAGCATTTCTTCATCATCCAACCATCTTTTCACTTAAGAAGCAGCTATTGAGCTGCTGAGTATCTTTTGTCTGTAGGCATGAAAAGATTTGGGCAAGCATCCCACAGAGCAGGGAGCCAGAGGATGTATCCAAATGCACTGCAGGCAGGTTTCCTGGAGTTCGGGGGGGTGGAGGTGAATTGCCAGCACACTGGGCAGCGTCTGGGAAGCACAGCCTTCCATGCGGCCCCCACCGCAGGCCTGGGATGAGCCAGCAGGGCGGGGCAGTGAGGGATGGCTGGGGACAAAGTTCTCCTGTCTCAACAAAAGCTCAGTTGCACAAGAGATGAGGAAAGAGGCGGCCGTGGCAGGAGAAACCGTGTAGGCACTGTACAAGGGAGTTAAAAAGAGGCCAGGGACCCAGTTCTAATCTCTAGGAAGAGGCTCTTTGAATTACACCAAACCTGCCTTCTGAGATGATTATGGCTTCTTTGTAATCGTCTTTGACTTGGGCTCTCTTCTCAGTGTCTGTGTAGATCCCAGAAGCTTGCTGATATCATCAGGGCTTTGAATTCAAAAACAGGTGCAGGAACTGACACAGACAGTCATTGCCACCTAAGGCTGGTTGGAGCTTTGGGCACAAAGATGGGCTCCTCCTGGGATTTACTAATTCCTTAACTGGTGACAAACTAGGCAGCTTTGAGCCAGAATGTAGCCCCCAGGTTACATCTCATCACCCACCATGCCAGCTCCCTTCTCTCATCCTGTCATAAACCAAAGGAACCCGCCTTGATGAGCCAGATGTGGTGGTGAATAACATCTCAGGCACTGTCGTTACTCAACGTTGTGATGACTGCAAGTCCATATTGTGTCATTATGACTTTGTAACAACACGGTACGATAGCACTGTGTGGGTGCACCTGGACGGCGTCAAATGTACTCTTCTAATTTCCCTAACTCAAGTTTTTTTTATACTCTGACCAGAAACTGATTTGTTTAGGCTGAATCTTTTTTTCTGGTTTGTTTTGGGTTTTATTGGTTTGACAAACTTCTGACTTTAGTTTGCTTATCTGAAAACAGCTAAAACCTAATTCTTGCTTACTTCTCAGAGGTGTCATAGGGATTAACATAATGTGAGTATAAGTACTTTAATAAGTATTATTATTCGAAAATCCCTTGCAGATGTTAGCACATGATTTGCTGAAACAGTAGACTCTCGTAACGCCTGCAGAACATAAGCCATAATCCCCTGAATCCTACAGGTCTGTAACCCACACTGTAGAATTATACAGTAAGAACCCGAGAATCAGAATGTTACCATGTTACCAGATGTTACCATGGGCCCAGAATCCTACAGTGAGTGAGGTCATACCTCTCTGTGTCTAGCCTCAGTGATTCTGTAAAGAGGTTAGCTAGTTTATCCCCCAAGGGGAAAACATGACTGACTGATTCTCCCTTTGCGCAAGGATAGTGGGTGGACACCAGGGGTCTTCTCAAGTTCCGCTAAAAACTTCTCCCCAAAGAGCTGTCCATTCATGACAAACACGATGAGTTCCCTGCTGTCTGCAAAATGCAGCAAACACATCAATGGCATTTGCAGGCTGTCTGATATTAGAAAAATGGATGGAAACATTTCTTTTCCTTAGTGGTGTTGACTTAAACTCCCAAACTCAGCCTCTAAGATGTATGTGACCTTTTTGACTGCATGCTGCTGCTGCTGCTGCTAAGTCGCTTCAGTCGTGTCCGACTCTGTGCAACCCCATAGACGGCAGCCCACTAGGCTCCTCCGTCCCTGGGATTCTCCAGGCAAGAACACTGGAGTGGGTTGCCATTTCCTTCTCCATGAAGAGTATGATAATCTAGGCATGTGCAGATTTTTCAAAAGCTTAGAATATCGATTTTTTTTTTCATTACAAATATAGAGTGTGATAAACTTTGATGTTCATCTACAGTGGTGATATCTCCACTAAGAGAGCAGTCATCATTCTATTCTCCTCCAGAAGTTTGCCCCTTTGCAATCTCCCATCTCTTCCCTAGGCAACTAACTACTGGGAGAATATTGATTTTTAAATGACTTATAATTTAGTTCACTTGGGTTTTCTTTTATTACTGGAATCACACTCATCATGTATTATTTCTGTATAAAGACTTGTAAATTCCAAGTCCCAGGAGGAAAAGCCCTTTAAACAGTTCTGCTTAGGCTCATCATCTCTTTATTCTCTGAATCATCATCTCTTTATTCTCTTCAGCAGCTTACAGGAAAGGGAAATGGTTTCTCCAACCACAAGGGTTCCTTCAACACTTTAGGAGCCCAGCCGAAAGCAAAAAGTCAATAAAAGTGAAGGGCTGTTATCCCTGAAATTCTCAAAGAAAGCTGCTTTTTGTTTCCTTGGCTGCCCTCTAGTGGTCAATGATGCAGAAACATACTGCATCTTAGGTCATGACTCAGAAGATGTACCTGCCTGTCTTTAAAACAAAAGCTAAAAAGACAGTTACTTAAAGAAATACTACTGGAAGCATGAGGAAACTGTCCTTACTTATAATTCATATTTAGATCCCAAAGTGTCATTCCCTTTCCTGTTTCCTGGTCTACAATCCTTTCTGTGAAAAGATAAAGGATTCAACTATTACATATCAAATTAGCTCTAACACTGAGCATTGCTGCTGCTGCTGCTGCTGCTAAGTCGCTTCAGTCGTGTCCGACTCTGTGTGACACCATAGATGGCAGTCCACCAAGCTCCCCCGTCCCTGGGATTCTCCAGAAAAGAATACTGGAGTGGGTTGCCATTTCCTTCTCCAATGCATGAAAGTGAAGTGAAAGTGAAGTCAAACACTGAGCATTAGGACTAGGCTAAAAGGATGAATAAGATAAGGTCCCTGCCTTCCCTGGAGGATAGACATGAACTTAAATAATGAGCAATGTGATGAGTGCTTAAAAATAGAATAGACGAGACTGTATCTGTTTTCTGGATAAGTTCATTTCTGTTGCTTTTTAGATTCCACATATAAGTGATGTCATATGGCATTTGTCTTTGTCTGACTTACTTCACTTAATATGCTAATCTCTACATCCATCCATGTTGCTGCAAATGGCATTATTACAGCTGAGTAGTATTCCATTGTGTATGTTTACCATATCGTCTTAAACAACAAAGTCCCACTGTAGTGCACAGGAGACTGTTCAACAGCCTGATAGACCATAATGGAAAAGATTACAAAAAGGAATGCATATATGTATAACTGAATCACTTTGCTGGAGAGCAGAAATGCATACAACATTGTAAACCAACTATACTTCAGTAAAAACAAAAATTTTTTTAAACAGAATAGACAAATATATATATATATATATCATTAAGGACACAAGGAAGAAAGAAAGCCTGCTGTATTGGCCAAAAGAGCTCTAGTGGAGTCTTGCGTGATGGGTAGATGTTCTCCAAACAGACAAGAGAGGGAAAGTGTGTCAGACAGATGAGAGGCTGTGTGTTGAAGAATGTTGAGAAATAATATCAGGAAGATAGCCAGGAGCTAGGTTAGGAAGGGCCTTTGGAGGCTGCGTTCATTCGCTATTCCTGCAACAAACAGCCTCGAACCCTCAGTAGCACCCAGTAAATATCCCTGATTTTTCCCACGTGACTGAAGGTGGGCTGGGCTAACTGTCCTACTTGGGCCCCTCCTGGGACCAGCTGGGCTAGCCCTGGGGGTGTTCTTTTCCTGTTACTGGCAGAAGCACAAGAGGAAAAGCAGAAACACAGAAGGTCTCTTCAGGCCATACTCAGAACTCACCTGCTCTCTCTTCCCTGGATCCTATTAGCCAAAGCAAGTCATTGACTGAACCCAAGTCAGAGGCAGGAAAACATCCTCCACCTCTTTAGTGGGAGGGCTGTGAGCTTACATGTCAAAGGACTCGAATGTGCGGAGGGTAGGAATTAGGGCCAATAATGGCACCTGCTGTAAGTTCTACCTTGGAAATGCTGGGTTTGAGGTACTTATGCATTTTTCTAAAATGTGGTTGGAAAACGTAGCTCAAAATACAGATCTGCTGTATAGGAATGGAGTCTAGATGACAGTGGATACATGTATATGTATGCTTGATTCATTTTGCTATACAGCAGAAACTAACACAGCATTGTAAATCAACTATACTTCAGTTAAAAAGTTAATTTAAAAATGTTAAAATCAAAGTAGAGAATTTTCATTGAAAAAAAAAAAAAAAAGGGCTGGCTTTGAGTGATGGATCCAGGAGTCTCAAGACCCCACTCACCAAACTTGTGGACCCCCTCCCATGCCAACTGGTCCAGAACCTCTAGGGGTGAGACTGGGGGTGTGCATGTTAACTAGGTCCCCAGACGATGCTTCATATTGTCTGAAGTCCGAGCCCCCCTGGTAGACAAGTGACATGAAAATGACACTGCCTTAAAGTTTTGAAGCAAGCCTGGGACTGCTTTACTCCAGAATGTGGCCTCCACGCCGCATCCATTCACCCACCCCCCCAAAGCTTAGGCACTGAGACCCCTGCAGGCCAAACACGCTGCCCCTCGAGCAAACCCAGCTAAACTCTCCCAAGATGGTGCCTAAAGGATCGACCGGTGAGTGTTAGATAATGACATCTCTCCAGGCTAGCTTTAACCTGGCAACAAATCTTCAGCCTAAGAAATGCATTTTGTGCATTTTTTCAATCTCTAAGAGGCGCCATGGAAGAGCCTGTGAAACCACGGGTAGTGGAGGTTAGTGGAATAAACCTCCACTAGAGGCTTATTCGGAGAAGGCAATGGCACCCCACTCCAGTACTGTTGCCTGGAAAATCCCATGGATGGAGGAGCCTGGTAGGCTGCGGTCCATGGGGTCACACAGAGTCGGACACAACTGAAGCGACTTAGCAGCAGCAGCAGCAGCAGAGGCTTATTCTCCCTGCTTGGAAACCCAACCTCTCATCTTGTCAGAGTTAAATTTTACTAAGAAATAGACTGCTCTCTCACCTCCAGTTGTTCTCTGATTCCAGCTTTGCTCTCTGAAAATTCAGGCCCAAGCCTGAGTGTAAAATATCTGACTCCAACTCCATAATTTAAAAAAAAATAAAGAAGGAAGAAAAGAAAAACCCTTTCATGACTCCAAATTTTTTGTATTATTTAAAGACATGCAGAGCCTAGAGAAGCTTCTGAGAGATGCAGTCATCTACGGCCAGCCTCGAACCCGCAGAGCTTGGAGAAAGATTCTCATCCTAGTGGAGGGCATCTACAGGTAGGTGAACAACCAGAGACCTGTTCACACACTGAGGCGCATGGCGAGCTGACAAGTGGGGCAAGGCTGACCTCTCCTAGTGAAAGAGACGAATGAATGAGATAAAGGGGAGATGAAGGGACCTGAGCCAAAGCCACCAATGTGAGCTGTCAGGGGTTGGCTCACCTGACCTGTCCATGACCATACCTACGGTGGAGCACCTCAGAGGCTGGTGTACTGGAGAAAGTGTCTTCAGAAACATCCTTACTAATGGTGCTAACTTGCATTGATTCCTCCCACTACCCTTGGCTGCCCCACAGTTTCAAAGACCTCTGGGGCTGGGTTACTCAACTTCAGAACACTCTTTGCCTTTACGACAGAGGCAGGAAAGTAGGTACTGCTGATGGGAGCTCAGCTGCCCCTAATTCAACAGTGTACCCAAAGTCTAGTTGCTCCTTGAACTTGGCCAGTTGTTGGCATCAGAACACAAAAGGCCTGCACGTTTTCCTCAAGGTAAGGCTAACCCGGAGCGCAATTCTTGATTCAGAGCTGGGAAGAGGAGATGGTTTTTGCATCTGAAGACATGTTCAGTCTTCTCTCAGCTTGTGGGCTGAGCAGACACAACACCCTCTAAGCCGGTCAGAACTGCACTTTCATACTGAGGGTTGCAATTGAATTTGCTTCATTCTCTAAATTGATGATTGTTACTAAAGTCGAAATTGCCCCAAACCCGGCTTATGTCGGATGCCCTAATCCATGAGTCAACGAAGTTGCTCATTCCTAAATCAATGCTCAGTCCTAAAGTCAGAAGAATCAAGGGCGATACTTCCAATGATTATAATTATGGAAAGATGAACAATATTGCAAGGAAGGGAGTGAGGACTTAAATTCCCAACAAGACGGAATGTGGTTGCGAAGGAAGTCTGCGATCAGGAGCAGCATTTCTTCCCGTTGCCAAGGGCACCACCCGAGCATACCTGTCAATTGTCATTTGTCACAGCCACAACAGAGCACTGCTGCCCCAGGTGGGCAGAGGCCAGCGATGATGCCAACCCCCTTACAGCACACGGGGTGGGCCCTGCAACAGGGAGTTACTTACAACACACGGGGTGGGCCCTGCAACATGCTCAACAAGCCAACAGTAACGAGGGTGAGAAGCCCTGCTATAGACTCATGTAACCAACCACAGGCCCGGAACTTGCGACTTTTAGGAAATAATCTCGATTTGACTCTCAGGCTGTCACAACCTCCAGCTTGGGTCTTTCTCCCTGTGAGATCTGTGCCAGATGCCAGCCTAGGAGGAGAGCCCTTATCTAAACACCTGTCGGTCAGGCCTGGACTGGTGGGAGGGCGGATCAGCTGAGCCAGAGATGGGCATCTCCCTGAAGTAGAATAACAGAACCCAACTGCAAACAAACAGAACTCAGCTCCAATAAAAGGAAGTTGTGTGTTCTGAGTACTTTGATCATGGCTGAATTAAGCAGACCACCGGCATTTCACTGTCAAATAGTCCCATCAGTTACAGAAAGAAACCCCTTGGTAATGGCTATGCTGGGGCTAGGTCCTACCTGATATCAGCAAAATCAGCAATCAACAAATGCACCGCTACTTCCCAGAGATGTATTATGGGTGTATACCTTGTTAACATCCACGTGAATCTTCCTTAGAATTTTCACTCTCAGATCTTTTTAATTTCTGTCTGTGGTTTGCCCCATGGGCAAAGTCCCCCTACCACAGACAGCTCACATAAATCAATTTTTTCAAAACTCCCAAAAAGAGTAGTCAGCCAAATCAGTCTCAAGGTAGGTATCAAGGTAGAAAAGTCTAGATACCAAATCCTAGAAGTCAATAAACTCCACAACAGCAGGTATAATAATAATAGTAGTAGCAATGATACTACCACCATCCATAGATCATGAAAGTATTAATATGTATATAGAGAAGACAGGGAGTCAGGATTTGCAGGGAGGCCTGGACGTGGGCACAGATCCTGTGTTGCTGCCTATAGCTATGTGTCCTTCATAGAATTCCTTTGTAAAAATTAAATGATATCATACATGCCAGTGCTTGACAGAAGCCCAGCCCAGAGTAAACCCACAATCAAGGGTAGCAGTCCTCATCATTAAATTTATTTTCAGTTGAGGAAGACACAGTTCAGAAAACAATAAGCCATCTGCATGGCGAAGCTGTCTGACATCTGGAGGACGGGTGTCAGAGGACAAAGTACGCATTTATCGAGTGCCTACGCATTGACACATTAAGCATTTCATGTGGGCCATCTTAGGTAAGTACCTCCAGTACTCTTGAGGTTATTGTGAGGATGGAGGCACTCAGGTTCCAAGATCTAGATAACTTGCCCCAGGGAAGGTAACTGAGATGAAGCAGAACTGGGATTCAAACCAGGTGGCCCTGCAGGGATAGAGACCCAATAACCAAAGAGTCTGCCCATGTGCCCGCATCTGATGAAGTGAACGTGGAAAATGCAGAGGCATCCATTTGACCTTCCTCATCAACCCATCTAGGGCTTAGTTTCTTTATCTGTAAAATAGGGAGATTGAAGTCTAGAGTTCCATGATCTGGGGTTCAGAAGTACAATAGTATTGTTTTGATGTTCTCATCTGCATTTTCCTTAGTTTTAAAGTCGTTCTCTTCTAGTTTTGTGTCTCTGGGAAGCCTAGTAGTCCATTCATGGTGGTTGAGGAGTTTTAAAATCATTCAAATATACACTAGAGATGGGGAAAGTGAAAAGTGTTAGTCTCTCAGTCATGTCCAACTCTTTGCAACACCATGGACTGTAGCCTGCCAGGCTCGTCTGTCCCTGGAATTCTCCAGACAAGAATACTGGAGTGGGTATCCATTCCCTTCTCCAGGGGGTCTTCTGACCCAGGGATCTCATCTGGGTCTCCTATACTCTGGGCAGTTTCTTTACTGCCTGAGCCACCAGGGAAACATTAGAAATGGGAGATGGGTCCAAAATAACCTTGGATATAAACCAGTATAGCTGGAGCCCAAATTTTCTAAATAAAATTAATCAAGAAATACTATCTAGTCATATCCAAAACTACACATATAAACAAATGTTGGAATCTTAGCATGCCATTGTCTCTAAGGATATAAGCCATTCTCCTGACCCAAATAATGTAAGGTTAAGAACTGAGAACTTCAGTAGTAAAGCCTAACCTCTATCCCTATGGTATAAATGAATACAGACAAAGGAAAAGAAAACAGTAGTTACTTGATTTTTAATTAACCTCAGCTCCTTTTTTTTCTCCTCTCTTTCCACCTTCTTTCTTCTCTTGGATTATACTCTGGGCCCACCAAGGAGATTTTTCCACCGTGTAAGTTGGCAAACCAGTGGCTTAATTCCCAGTCATGCCAGTGGGTAATATGGTTTAAACACAGAGGAGAAGGTGGTGAGAGGGAGATTTAAAAAAGGAGTCTTGTCACTTAGCTAATACATTATGTAACAGAAAAGATATAAAGAGATTATTCATTGGCTTACTGGTTTAAGAATAATCCAAATCCCTGCAGAGAGATTTCAATTAACAAGTGAAATTATTTTTATCTACAGTTGTATTTTAGTTTTGTTTTTTTTTCCCCCTCTATTGAAACCAAAAGAAAACATGACCTTCCACTCAAGAAGAAAATACTGTTCTTGGGTTTGTTTGTTTGTTTCATCATTTTTGGCACAGTATTCTTTGACAGCAATTTTAATAACATAGATAGCCTTTTCATGTACAAACCAAACTCAATATACCACTATGGGGAAAGATTCAATTCAAATTTTGTCACATTGAGAAAATGAAAACTTATTGTGGATGAATATCACTCTTTATAAAAACTGAGTTTTCTCTAGAACTCTTGTGTGCCCTGCATTAACTCCTGGAATCAGCAGTATTGCGAGTCATTAATCTTTGAGGAAGAAATATAAACCGGGTAGACAGACTCCTAACATCAGCTAGACCAGTGCCAGCAAAGATGGCTAATTAGCTGCCTAGAGTGTCTGCAAACTGTTCAATGTGAACCCTGGATCCTGCCAAACTCAGTTCCAGGACAAAAAATGGCTATTTGTGACATGTCAGGTTTTTAGCGTGTTTGTATTACCAACTTACAACATTTTAAAAGGTAAGAAGAAGGTTCTAGAATTTTGAGGGCATCCATCCATGTATTGGGTATGACACCCATATGCCTCCTTCCTGAGTCAACACAGAAGGCTCCCAATTTCTCAAACGAGGCCCCGGTGCTACCATTTCCTCCTAAGCTCCTCCTGAGGACAAGAGCAACCTAACGGGTGCCCACTATGTGTCAGACACTTTACAAGTACTATTTCTAGTAATTCACATTGAGGCTTTGTGAGCAGTGTGCTATCATCGTGTTAATTTTACACCCAAGGAAACTGAGGCAGAGAGCAGCAACTAAGTTGCCCAAGTCCTGAATTAGTAAATGATGTGGCTACCACCTCAGCTTATGGGGTCAGAGGGCTGGACTCACCGTCAATGGCATAACTTTAACAAGCAATTACTCTAAGAAAATACTGGAATTAACTTGCAAACTTAAGTAAGAGAAGATGACTCTATGATCTTCGTGTTGTTAAAATCTGAAAGCATCCATTCAGAATGACCTTGTGAAAAGCACAAATAAGATGGACTTCATTAAAATTAAGAACTTCAGCTCTGCAAGAGAATATCTAGAGTGTTAGAAGGCAAGTCACAGACTGGGGGAAATACTTGCAAAAGATCTGATAAAGCCCTGCTATCTAAAAGATGCAAGGAGGAGAACGCTTAGAACTCAACAATAAGAAAACAAACAACTGAATTTAAAAAATGGGCCAAAGACCTTAACATACACCTTACCAAAGAAGCTGTGCAGATAAAAATAAGCACGGGAAAGGATGCTTCACATCGTATGCCATCAGAGAAAATGCAAATTAAAACAATGAGATACCACTACACGTATTAGAAGGTTGAAATCTGGAACACTGACAACAGTAAGTGCTGGTGAGAGTGTGCAGGAACCCAGAGCTCTCACTCGCTGGTGGTAGGAATGCAAAGTGGTCCTGTCACTTTAGATGGCAGTTTTGTGGTTTCTTACCAACATACTCTTACCATAAAATCCAGCAATCTTGCTCCTTGGTATTTACCCAAAGGAGCTGAAAACTTCTGTTCTCTCAAAACTCTGCACACAGATGTTTGTAGCATCTTGATGTATAATCGCCAAACTTGGAAGCAACCAAAGTGTCTTTCAATCAGCGAAACTGGTGGTGCTTTCAGACAGTGGAATAGTAGCACTAAAAAGAAATGAGCTAGAGAGTCATGAAAAGACACAGAGAAAATCTAAATGCATTTTACTAACTGAAAGAAGCCAATCTGAAAACATCACATAGCGTATGATTCCAGCTATATAAGTTCTGGAAAAGGCAGAACTATGAAAACAGCTAAAAGATCCCTGGATGCCAGCAGTTGGGTGGAGAGATGGATAAACAGGTGAAGCACAGTGGATATTTTAGGGCAAAAAAAAAAGTAGTATGTATTATATTATAATGACAGGTACATGTCATTATGCATTTGTCCAAACCCATAGAGTGTATGATGATGAAACTCAGCCCCTGTGCACTGGTGCTAAATTGAATCTCAGAGACAGAGTTTTGGATGGAATAGAAAGGAATAGCTCTATTGCTTTGCCAGGCAAAGTGGGACGCAAGGGGATAATGCCCTTAAAACTGTGGGTCCCAACCTGCGGGGATTTGGTGAGGAGTTTTACAGCAGAGGTTCCAAGGCAGGGTTCTGGGGATCAGGGTGTGTGTGCAGGGCCTGTATTCTGGCCTCAGGTGGTCTCCTGATGAAGTCATCACTCTGTGACCTCTGGAATGAAGAATGTGTCATCAAGTATTTAACATCCTCCACCTGGGGGTTTTAGTTCTGCAGAAGAGCTCAAAGACACTGTGTGTGCCGCTTGAGGCAGAACCAGAACCCGGCCCCAAGGCTGCTCTCTTGTCTCTTGACTGCTTTTCCCTGCACCCCCTCCCTTCCCTGATTAGCAGCTTATGGGCTCCCTGGTGGCTCAGATGGTAAAGAATCTGCCTGCAACGCAGGAGATCTAGGTTTGCTCCCTGGGTCGGGAAGATCCCCTGGAGAAGGGCATAGCAACCCACTCCAGTATTCTGGCCTGGAGAATCCCATGGATACAGCAGCTTGGCAGGCTACAGTCCATGGGGTCACAACGAGTCAGACACGACCGAGTGGCTAACACTTTGGAACTCAGGGAAAGTTATGAAGGCTGAAGCCTATTCCCTATAAACAAGAAACAGGGGACAGAAAGGCTTTTGTGCCCAGGAGCCCCACAAGGCCCTGCTCAGTTTCACGAACAATGCCAAGGGTGAACTCTAGTATAAACTGCAGGCTTTAGATGGTGACGTGCCGGTGGCAGTCAACTGGCTGAAAAAAATGTACCGCTTTGGTAGGTGTTGTTGACAAGCGGGGAGCTTATGCCTGTGTGATGCAGACAGTATATGGGAAAACTCTATACCCTCTGCTCAGTTTTGCCGTGAACTCAAAACTGCTCTGAAAAATAAAATCCATTTAAAAAAAAAAAAAGTGGGGCTTCCCTGGTGGCTCAGTGGTAAAGAATCTGCCTGCCAACGCAGGAGACTTGGGCTCAATCCTTGATCCCAGAAGATCCGATACACCACAGAGCAACTAAGCCCGTGCACCCCAACTACTGAGCCTGGGAGCCGCAACGACTGAGCCCAGGTGCCACAAGTACCGCCGCTGTCAAGGCCTGGAGCCCGTGCTGCACAACAGGAGCCACCTCAGTGAGAGAGCTGCACATGGCAACTAGAGAAAAGCCCGTGCGGCAATGAAGACCCAGCACAGCCAAAATTAAATAAATAATAGATGATTCTTTTAAAAAGATCATCCACTCCCCATTGGTCTAGGTGACTACCCAACAGCTGAACTGTTTTGACTGAATGGACCTAACACTTAAGCTATTTTCTTAATACATTAAATTTAATAAATAAACTAAGAAGAAGAGACGGTCAAGTCTCTGTTTGCATCAGTTGACTAGTTCTTGAACTAAACTGATGGGTGGCTTGAATTGTTTGACAAGCTCCTTCATGGGGGTGAGAGTGTGAGTCTGTGTGTTTTCATAGAGCTTAGCTGACGGCGCAGTCAAAACTGCGTGGGAAAACACAGCTCACAAGATGTCCTGAGAACTGACTGAAGACAGAAGTTCTTTTAAATCCACTGGGTTCCAGAGGTGCCATGTAAATACGAATGCTCATTTTACTTGCTTATTTACCTCCTGTCTTTCCCTTTGCTGGAGAACTTAAAGTGATTTTGCAATTTAAAATCCCAAGGAAATTTACCAAATTGCAAACTGCAGTGAAAAATTAAGCACTTAGGGCTAAAACAAAAGTTAATCTATAGCAGTGGTTCTCAAGTGTTGTCTGCAGCCAGAAATCCTGGAATCTCTCGGGAGCTTGACAGAAACGCAAGTTCTCAACCCACCCCAGACCCCCACTGGAAACTCTGGGTGGGGCCCAGAAACCTGCCTTGTAACAAACCATTCGAATGTAATAAAGCATTGAAAGGATTCTGATGCTCACACAAGTGAGAAGCATTGCCCTAAAGGAAGAGAGGGGACACCAGCAGACACCTCAAATAAGTCTTCAGGTTCAGTAAGGACTCAACAGGAGAGCCTAAGTCCTTTCTCCTGTGCTTTAATGAACACTGTGATGTCTTAAGAGACTTCCCTGGTAATGATGTCTTCAAGTTCTTCTGTGTGTTTTTTATTTGTTTGTTTGTTGTTCCTTATATTAGGCAGAAGTGCCTTTCCCTGTAACTTCGGTGCTGATCTTCTCTTTTAAAAATAATTTTATGTATTTATTTATGGCTGCGCTGGGTCTTCACTGCTTTTCATGGGCTTTCTCTCATGGGCGAGCGGGGATTACTGCTTGTTGAGATGCACAGGCTTCTTTGAGGTAGCGTCTCTTGTTGCAGAGCAGAGGCTTCAGGAATTGCAGAACAGGCTCAGTAGTTGTGACACAGGGGTGTCGTTGCTCTGGAGCACATGAAATCTTCCCAGACCTGGGATCGAACCTGTGTTTGCTGCATTAGCAGCTGGGATTCTTATCCACCGTGCTGTCAGGGAAGTCCCTTTTGTGTGTTTTTACTTCCTTCCTTTAATATTCAGCAAGTCAAGCATTGAGTTTAGGTCAGACGTGCTGCTAACTCACTTCAGTCGTGTCCAACTGTTTGCGACTGTATGGACTGTAGCCTGCCAGGCTTCTCTGATCATGGGATTATCCAGGCAAGAATGCTGGAGGAGGTTCTGGCCAGGGATCTAATGATGTCTCTTGAAAGAGTCAGTCGCTCAGTAGTGTCCGACTCTTTGCAACCCCATGGACTGTAGCCCATCAGTCTCCTCTGTCCATGGGATTCTGCAGGCAAGAATACTGGAGTGGGTTGCCATGCCCTTCTCCAGGGGATCTTCCCAACTCAAGGATCAAACCCACATTGCCGACAGATTCTTTACTGTCTGAGCCACAGGAAAGCCTTAATCCGTGTCTCTTAATGTCTCCTGTATTGGCAGGTGGGTTCTTTACCACAAGTGTAGCCTGGGAAGCCTGGCCAAGTAGTAGCAGGCTGATATAGATGCATTGACATAGAGCAATTTAAAATTATCAAAGTACGTGGAATCCAGTCTGATCAGTCTAGTTATGCTAGTTGACTTTACAAATAAGCTAATCAACAGCACAGTGAGCTAATTATTTACTTGGGAATTAGCTTTAACAACTCAAAGCACTTAAATCCATTGAATGTAAATTAATTTCCTCCCAGTGAAATGAAGCCAGAGCAGGCTTACAAGATTGAGAGCACATCTCCACCAAATAAAATGTGTCTGGTTATCCCTGTTTGGTATCAGGGCAGAAAGGGAGAGTGACACAGAGCCTCCCTGGTGGGTACTCACTGCTGACAAGCATTTCTTCTTTTGCCCTAGCATGGAAGGTTCCATCGTGCGTCTGCCCGATATCGTGGCTCTGAAGAAGAAATATAAAGCTTATCTCTACATAGATGAAGCTCACAGTATTGGGTCCGTGGGCCCCACCGGCCGGGGTGTGGTGGAGTTCTTTGGACTAGACCCCAGAGATATTGATGTATGTATGGGCACGTTCACCAAAAGCTTTGGAGCCGCGGGAGGTTACATAGCTGGAAGGAAGGTAAGAGACAGATCCCTTGCATCTATTTAAAACCTGAATGCCCTGGGAATGCAGTCTTGGGGGTCCTCTGGTTTCCCTGAGGGCTTCAGTTCAGTTTAGCACACCTGACTGATTAAGGCGGCCTCGGCAGCATGGGTTCACAGGCACGGGAGGCCCAGAAGGTCAAGGAGCTCATTCTCTGATAGTGCAGAGGCTCTTGTGATGAGTAATCCCGTGATCCTGAAACGACAACCCTGGCTGTGCACACAGGCAAAGACAGTGCAAAGGAGAGGGCAGGACCGAAAAAAGACTCAGAAGTCTCAGAAAGACTGTCAGTCTTGTAGACCAAAGGTGACGACGGGGTGTGGGGGTCATATTTCAAAAAGAGAGAATGCTGTTTACCAAGCCACAGAAGTGATGCTGCAGAACTGTAAGTAGTTTGGGAAAAACTTAAGGTGGCTGGTAGGAACAGTGGCAGAGGTCAGATGTTGAAGACACTGACCCTCTGCGACAAGATGTGGATTTTCAGAGTTTTAACAAAACAGTGGCAAGACTGGAGATCTTTTTTATATATTTTATTGAAATAGAGTTGCTTTACAATGTTGTGTTAGTTTCTGCTGCAAGGCAAAGTGAATCAGCCATACATACACAAATACCCCCCCTCTTTTGGATTTCCATCCCATTTAGGTCATCACAGAGCACTGAGTAGAATTCCCTGTGCTACCCGGTGTGTTCTCATTGGTCATCTACTTAATACATATTAATAGTATCAAGAATGTATATATGCCAATCCCAATCCCCCAATCATTCCCCCCACCTTTGACCCCCTTGGCATCCACATGTTTGTTCTCTCATCTGTGTCTCTATTTCTGCTTTGCAAATAAGTTCATCTGTACCTTTTCCCTAGATTCCACATATAAGAGATTCTGCAATATTTGTTTTTCTCTTTCTGACTTCTTTCACTCTGTATGACAGTCTCTAGGTCCATAAGAGATTTTTCTCTGCAAATTCTCTCCCACAGTCTTGGATAAGCCATGAGTCTAATCTTGTCATCCTCTCATATCTTATTTGTGTGACTGAAGATTCTGAGCTGATGGAATCAGACTAAGTGTTATCCCTGTCATTCCACTGCCAACATCACCCAGGAGGTCACCAAAATGACACAAATTTTTGAAAAGGTTTTTAAAGAAGAGGGAAGAAGACGAGAGGAAGAAAATGAAATATTAAAACCTGACTTTCAGGGCTCAAAAAACCAGTTCTCTGCTCCATCATACAACAGTTTTACCAAAGCCCTGATGGTTCTCTCTTCCAGGTGTACACCTGCCCCAGAGGGACTGTGAGGGTGGCCTTGGCTCCCCTGGGGAGGGCACAGCCGTGTATGCAGGTGGCCTATATCTTCTCTAAAACTCCCGATTCCTCCTCAGGAACAGGAGCTCAGATTCCTGGTAAACCAGCTAGACAAACCAGGGAGGACAGCTGAACACAGTCTGGGTGCGGAAAGCCCATGATTTAAAATGGCAGATTTTACTGCGTGCAACCCACCCTGCCATGAGACGCTGCACAAACGCTAAAAATGTTCAGAGCTCCCGGTGACCTTCGCCCTTCAAAAAGCACCACTTTCATCTGAGCTCAAAGCACTGCTGTTCAGCCTCCTTCCACAGGCCTGCGGGAATTCATCGAGGGGTACTGAAAACATAGGGAATGCCCAGGATCTTACAGAATTCAGCTAAAGTCTAGCGCGAGGCTCGACGTTCCCTTCCTCGACTGTCGAAGCCATGGGATCAGAGGGTCCTAAATGTAGGTGAGCCCTCGCCCAGGCTACTTCGCTTTGTGAGCTTGCAGTTTTGTGATGACTTGAGCAGCAGTTCTGAGCTACAAGATTTTTCACCAAGCGTAACTCTGTTTCCTGAGCCGAGGGAACCTGAATAAACTGAAGTGAGCGGATCCTTGAAATGCTGTCAAGTTTGCCAGCTGTCACCACGTTCCCCCTTAGAGTTCCTGCATGTGGTTACCTGCTCGAAACAGAGGCTCCTGCTTGCCAGTTCACGCCCAGCGCAGTACGCTCTCTCACATACTCCCCATCCTGAAGGCAGGCGGACTGTTTTTAAAGTATATTTGCTCTTGCCTACCTACTTTCTGTTGATCTGCGGTAGATACGGAGCCATTGTAAAAATCATTAATATTTAGTATTTGCCGTAATCAGGAAGAAGAAAAATATATGGATCATTTTTTGTTCTTTAAAAAACAGCTTCTTGGCATACTTGGAACCAGAAGGATGTCTCCTCCCGCTCCTTCCCCCTTCTCCCTCTATATTACACTGCAGTCTCTGAATTTACCACTAGGTGGCAGCGAGAATTAGAGAGTGTTTGGCAGAGACCCGTTAGCCCTGAACCGGGAAGATGAAAAACCAAGAAAACACCGGGCAGTTTTCAAGGCCTGGAGGGTGAGCAGGATATGAGGCCTGAAATAGCAACCCACTCCAGTGTTCTTGCCTGGAGAATCCCAGGGACAGGGGATCCTGGTGGGCTGCCGTCTATGGGGTCGCACAGAGTCGGACACGACTGAGCGACTCAGCAGCAGCAGCAGCAGAGCGTGTCTCGTGTTGTTCCCTGATGATTTAAAATTCAGTCCGGTAAAGAATCCACCTGCAACGCAGCAGATACCGGTTTGATTCCTGGGTCGGGAAGATCCCCTGGAGATGGGATAGGCTACCCTACTCCAGTATTCTTGGGCTTCCCTGGTGGCTCTGACGGTAAAGAATCCGCCTGCAATGCGGGAGACCTGGGTTCAGATCCCTGGGTTGGGAAGATCCCCTGGAGACGGGAAAGGCTACCCACTCCAGTATTCTGGCCTGGAGAATCCCATGGACAGAGGAGCCTGTCCCAAAGAGTCTTATCCGACTAAGCACAGCACAGTACAGATAAAAACACCTGCCTGGAATCATTTTGGTGAGCCTGTGACAAATGCAGATAAACTGGTTTCCTTCCAGCCTAATGAGCCTATGAGTTAATCGTACTTAGTATCTGCTCCTCTGTGCCTTTAACTTGTTAAATTATGTTAATTTTAAATTATGTATAGTTTCCATTTAAATCATGGATTTTAATTCCCCTGGACTTTGAAGAATTTTGTGAAGAATTTTCACTTTGAATTTGTTTTTTAATTGATAGGACATAGGATTGGGCAAATGCTGAAAATCTTTGGGAAAAAAATCTTTCTAGTATCTGTTTAAATAATTCGAATTCAGTTTTCAGAGTTTCATGTTACATACTTTTTTCTGAATATTTTAAAATAGATATCTCAATTCGGGGAACTATTACAAAATATCCAACATTCTAGATATTAAACTCTACAAAGGCAACAAAATTAACCATAAACAAGTTAAAGTGTACACACTAGGACTTTACATTTTTCTGAATTATTGATCATTTCAAGTTCACTATGTTCCTAGGCTTCCTAGTAAATCTTGAGAGGTGAAATAATCACTTGGGTCCAAAAATCTAGAAAACAATAAAACTCTCTGGGTCTTAACTCTCTTTTTAAATGTCAATGTTAGTGGTGCAGGGACTGTAATCTTAATAACAGTTTCTAGGAGGCTCCAGAAATCTTTATGGAGCAGGTCAAGGTCAGAAGTGCATGCATTAGCAACCAGATGTGTCACGGAAGAAAAAATATTTGGAAACACACAAGAGAAAAATTGCTTTGGTGCTAAGATACAACCTCAGAGAGTAGAGATTTTGTCTTCATCCCAGCCTTGCAGTAACAAAATGTCCTAGAAATTCATGTCTGCCTTGGCCCAACCGACTCTCCTGACCCCAGGGAAACTGCTAAAATGGTCTCTCAAGAGCCAGCTGGGTTTCACTGTTTTGCCCCCTGTGAGTTCGGAGCTGCTGTAGCTGAGCCATGAACAACCCACACTGAAGCTTTCTGTCCTTTCAAGATCTTCAGGTGAAATGTCAGATACTTCTCTCCACCTGTCAGAGCTCCCTCCCTTCTTCTTTGAAGAAAGCCTGAGCTGATGGGGCTGGTTTCCTTATTTTTTTAATTTGCATTGACCCAGTTGCCAAGGAGATGGGGTCAACAGCACAGACCCCAGCTTCTGGGGTCCAGATTTCTCTCAGGCACAGGTCTCATGTCCTCTTGCATGCCTGGAGCTGACCACAGGCTTTCACAGCCTCCATGAGACCAGAGATTCGCAACTGAATGCAGCAAAGGTGACCCTCAGGGCTGGTAGGGCGCAGGGCTGGGATTCTGGAGGAGGGACCGAGGGAGAGCAGCTGAGTTTGGTGTGAACATTAGCCCAGAAGCCTGGCACCAAAGGCGGAAGCCAGCTCTGCTCTGCATGCTCAGCCCTGGCTGGAATTAACAGCCCTTTGAAGGAGATGGGGATCATGGAATGAATGCCAAGGTGTTTACCCTAAGAGCCTCCTGTCCGACTTCCTCAGAAAAGCCACTCTTGTCCTTGAACTCCAGGTTCAGGGTTTTGTACTTCCTAATGGTTTTCGAAATCTCAGTCTGAGAAGACCTCTAACCCTCCCTGAGGGAAAACACAGCCCAGACTCTCCTTGCCTAGGACCAAAGCCAACTCTTCATTCAGGGCTCATGGCAACCAGTGGGCGAGTGATAGGAGCAAATCGGAAACCAGGAGCCAAGGCTGCCCTGAAGATGCTCTGCTGAGGTGCCCCCGGGAGCTCCCCTCTTTGAAGCACACAAGCAAGCTAACTTCCATCCACACACTCAGACTCTGAGAAGGTAGACTCAGTCTGAAAGAAATAAGATTGTGGACAAGACGGTCTTTCTCTTAAAAGGAAGTGATACTGTGCCGATGAGGCACTTACTCAAACTTAGGATGCACGTGACCTTGGCTTTATGAAATTTCTCAACTCATGAGGGAAATTGAGGACTGAGGATGCACCTTTAGGAGGCAAAGCCAGCTTTGTTTCGCTTCTTTGATCTTTGTCAGTGATGCCCCAAAGCTAAGAGAATATTGCTAGACTAGTTCCTAAGAATACAGCTTTGTACCCGCTGACTGAACCTCAGGGACCCTCAGCATCCTTCCTTGGTCCCTAAAACCCTTCTGATTTCCATTAGACCATCAGTATCTACCAGACCCCTGCAACGTAGTCACTACTATAGATTTTAAGAGAGTATATAATAAAGTCTGTAACTCTGTTTGCTACTCTCAAGGAGGTCCCAGTCTCTTTGGAGAAATAAGAGGAATATACAGGACACATTTTGAGATTGATACAATTCAATCCATGGTTTAGAACTGTGAACAGGTGTGTGTATTAGAAATTCTCCCCTTCCTCACCTCCCCCCAGGGTGCAGTCTCTGTGATTAGGGGAAACACCACATGAGTAGCGATGAACAGTCTTCTCTGCACTCCCCAGGGCCTCCCCATCACCTTACCAAGCCAGCTCCTGTGCTCTGAAGAAGTAATATAATCTGATGCTAAAGGGTGGGAGGAAGGGGAACTCTAGAGCCAGACTCTTTGGGTACAAATCCTTGTTATCGAGCCACTTTTTGGTGGGATAATGTTCTGATCTGTTCCTTAACACAGTGACCCCACCTATAAAGTAGAGATCAAAATAGTACCTAACTCATAGCGTTACTGAGAAGCTAAAATGAGTTACTGTAGGTAATGATGCATGTGAAATACATTTAAAATTCTTACAATGGAGCCTCAAGCAGCCCATGGGCATCAGCTCTGGGTCTCTCCATCTCTTCAGTGAGGCACTGTTGCCATAAGGTCTAGATTCTCCCTTCTTTGAAATGCCTCTTTTCCTTTCTTTGCACTCTCACTGTTACCACCCAATAAGGATGGGGGAAGTGTTGGGGTGCAAATCTTTGATGCCCAGATCTACCAATGCGTGGAGGCGTAAGCATACAGCATGACCCTCTGCTGGACAAGGAGGCTGGGATAAAGACACACCAAGTGTCTGGTTTTTGCCCCCTCCTCCCACCTCATGCTCTGAGTGTTCAGACTCTCCGAGCCGGCCATCCATTAACAATGGCCACCAAGAGCACCAGATATTCACTATGCAGTGGATGCTTTTCTAAGCACCATGTGTATGTTAGCTCTAATCCTCATAATGACTCTGAAAAAAGTATAACTGTTATCCCATTTCTCAGAGAAGAAAACTAAGGCACAGAGAAGCTTAGTAATTTGCCCATGGTCTCATATCAGCAAGTGGCAGAGCCAGGATTTGAACGTAAGTGATCCAGGCTCCAGATCCTGTCTCGTAACTCTGAGGTCAGACCTGCCCTGGAGGGAACAACCCCTCATTACCTTTCTTGGAGGCACTAGCTTTTCCGTCTGCCTTCATTTGGCTCCTCCATCCTGTGCTGATTAACATGCCATCTTTATCCCTAATTTTAGCCCATGTCCATGCCTCTCCCCTCATCTGCAACTATCCAAATCTACTCATCTTTTAAGGCCAAGTCACCTCCTCAAAACTCTCCTTCCTGGACCACAGGAGCCCACATCATCCCTTTTCCTGCATCCCACCCAGCATCCTGCTGGGAGGTACCAGCTTTCAGTAGAGAAAGAAAACCCCTGCTTCTGCTCATAGAGGAGCATGAAGAACAGCCTGGATGCAGCTCCTCTGGAAAATGACCACCTCTTACTCCTTGATGCTCCCCCGCATCTTCCATGCTCCAAAGTGAACTTCTTGGATACCATGTGGTCAGTGATGGATACCACCTCCATCAGGTGATGAAAACGCTTATAAGATTCACTAAACAAAAGAACAAACAGAAAACTTAATTTTGATTTTAGTGCAAGTGGAGAATGGCTGCTGGGGACTAGGCTTTCTGTCCTCCTCTTCTTCTCAGGTTCCTGCACATGGAGCATAGTCCAGAGCATCTCCTTGTACAGACTTGCTGGAAAGAAAGATAGAAGGAGCGTGGAGGCGGGGGTGGGAATGGGCACAGAAAGGAGGGGAGAAGGGAAGGAAGGGAGGTGGGGGGGGGAGGAAATAAGGGAGGAAATAGAGAGGAAAAAAAAAAAAAAAACTGGAATGGAGAGTCTAAAATTAAAAGACCTAAAGAGGAAACCAGAGTAGAACGATGGAGAGGGAAGAAGACACAAAAAAATCAGGACTGAAGAGTGTGAAACGCAGGGGAAAGAAAGTCAGGGGAGCAGGAGTGCTGGAGAGGGGACTGCAGACAAAAGACATTCCGAAGGGAGCAGGGCAGGCGGACTGAAGCTACCTGGTCCCCCAGCCGCCAGGGAGGCAAGCCACTGACTACTGTGGGAACGTTTAGGAAAGTGTATAGTGACTTCAGGTACTCTACTTTCGTCACTACTAACTTTAGTTACTAGCTCATAGGAAGATAAACAATGTATACTTAAAATGCTTGGGTAAGGACGCATGGCTGTGAGCTACCAGGACACCCACCCTGAGAGGGAAAAGTGACAGGCGGGCATGGTGCCAAGCACAGAGGTGGGTGTGGATGTGGCCAGTGCAGGGGGGTCAGGAGGAGATGGTCTGCTCGAAGCAGAACTCCCCCCAGGTCACCTTCCAGGCAGTGACTGAGAAGGCACCAAAGTGGGGTTCTAAGCTGTCTCATGATCCTGGAAGATAAGTGACCGCCGCTTCATGGACCCCACTGCTCACTCAGAGCCATCCTGAGCACACTGGCATTTCTGAAAGGCACCCCGAGAGTCCTGGGCTGTGAGCCAGGAGGATGTCTTCCCAGTCGGGCTGAGTGCCCCTGGGCACCAGCGCTGAGCCTCCCCTGACCACACGGCTGTAGAAGGAGGTGATTGGAGCTCCTTCAGGCTCTCAGCATGCTTACTGCTGACCTCAGGTTCAGGCTGATCAGGCATGCTGGTGGAGAACCATTTCTACCGCCGTAGAGACCAGCATCCTGCAGCCAGTCAGCGCTCCAAAGACTGCGGTGCAAAACTCCCTGTGGTTCTCTCCAGCCCACAGCACACTGGAGTTTATCTTGTCCTTACCTCCACGTTGAGTCAATCTCTCCTCTCCCTTCTGCTGCGCCCTTACACTGGAACTTTTCTTTATATCTTTGTCTTTCTTCAAGATGCAATCCTACTGCCTCAGTGGAGCTTCCTGTGTCTACTCCCAAGAAGCACATCCCCTCTTTCTCCTCTGCCTTCTGGTAGCCTCGCTGCGTATATTAGTCTGCATATCTTGTTACTTCCCCTGCCGTTACTTCTTCATGTGCACAAGCTCATGTACTATGCTCAAGGACAAAAATAAAGACACATTCTAGATCATTCTTTGTACCCTCCTGAATACTAAACCACTGCTTGCATGACCTGGATACCCAAACAAATGTCTAGGAGGCCGTTTTTCCTTTACACATCTGGTTTTGAGTTTCCCTGGTGGCTCAGATGTGAAGAATCTGCCTGCAATGCAGGAGACCCAGGTTCGATTCCAGGGTCGGGAAGATGCCTTACACATCTCAACTCCAAATTTGGAGCTCCTATTTTTGTATACCTTCTATGTTGTTGAGGGAGAGGCTGAGAAGAATGGATAGAAAAAACAAATAGCTTAGTGATGCGCCTGGAATCAGACGGCGTTCAAGAATCAAATGTCTTCTGCTGTAATATGTGGAGATGGGTCCACCAACACAGATTTATTTGCCTTCTTTTTGGATTTCCCTCCTTCGTTAAAGGGCCTTGTGGATTATTTACGGACTCACTCCCATAGCGCTGCTTATGCCACATCCATGAGCCCCCCGGTAGCAGAGCAAATCATCAGAGTAATGAAACTCATCATGGGACTAGATGGGACCACAGAAGGTAAGAGGGTCTGCAGCAAGCCCAGCTTCCATTCATTCCTTCCTAGACCCCTCTCTGCCTCCCTTCTGCCCCATCAACCTCTCCCCTTCTCAAATATACTGCTTTGTCTTAATGTAACCAATTTGTAAATTAAGCCATGTGTGCATTAATAGTACATAATGTGTAGTAGTACGGAATACATAAATGTACTGGAACAGCCCTTAGCACACAGAAACGGTGAGCAGGGCAATGCTTTTTTAAAGCAATGAACACTTTCTAACTTACCTCTTCATGTGATCAGCAAACGTGGATGATTTTGTGGTTTAATTAGTCGTGTTAAAATGAAGCCTGCCTTGGTGTGTGTTTGCCTGTGCCTTCTGGGGATGGTCATTTGTTTCCCTGAGAATGAACTAGTCAATTTAATATTCTTTTTTTAATCCCCCCCATCTATTCATTCATTAATTCATTTCTTTGATCATCACTCACCAGGATTTGGGGAGAAGGAATCCGCCACTCCTCATTCAAGTATATACAGAGAAAACACTCACAACAATAATTGATCAGCCATTTCTCTGATGTTGGGTCTCCAGGGCCAAGACGTGCTACCTCGTTTGACTCAAATGAGCTTACTCTTTTTTTTGAAATATGCTTTCATCAAGGGCTGTTAGATTTCACCTTCTATCTTTAAGATACAGTTTATAGAGCTTCTACTGTGTACCACCATAGGGCACAGTGATGACTAGGGGAGTTCTTGCGGTCAAGCAACCTAGTGAATGTGTTTATAGAAGCAGCAAATTATCCTGGCCCCAGAACTGCCCTCTGGGCTATACCATCCGTGTGCCCTGCCCCACCTCCGAGCTGATGTGAAACCCTACAATGCTTAGTGCAATGTCCTGAGCAAGCCTACTATATCAGTAAAAATATGAAGAAGTCCATCATTGTTTAATATTATTAAAGCGACAAAATACTTGATTCACATACACTTTGTACCCAGAAACCTACTATATAAAACGGACTAGAACAGGGCTGATGTGGATAATGTAGTGTCTTTGAAAAGGTGTTAGTCTCTCAATTGTTTCTGACTCTTTGCAACCCCGTGGACTATAGCCCGCCAAGCTCCTCTGTCCATGGGATTCTCCAGGCAAGAATGCTGGCATGGGCAGCCATTCCCTTCTCCAGGGGATCTCCCCGACCCAGAGATCAAACCAAGTCTCCTGCAGTGCAGGCAGATTCATTACCATCTGAGTCTCCAGGGAAGCCCTTACCCTGGTCCCTGATGCCCTTCCGCTGAGTGCTAGGGCTCCCCAGGCCACTAGGTTGAAAAGAAATGATAGACTTTTCTTCTTCACTAAAGAAAAAATGGATTTGAGGGTGACTTTGTTCCTCCATGTAAAACGTACTGATTGACTGACTTCTACGGTCATTTCCAGCCTTGCCTTTGGGGTTTTTATGATTCTGTATCTTACTGAATAGTCTATGTGAAAAGAAATGTGATTCCAGTCTATCCATGGTGCAGTGTTTAAGGGCATGAACTGAAAACAGCTGCTGGGACTTGATTCCTGGGACACTGCTTAACTTGCTGTGTGGCCTTAGGCAAGTGTCTTCATTGATCTGTTCAACTCTAAGTTACTTCTCTGTGCTTCAGCTCCTCCAGTTGCAAAATAAGGGAAAGGCTATTGATGAGCTAAGGGTTTTGTGAGAATTAGGTAAAATAAGACATAAAAGATTTCATTATGACTGAAAAAATTCTATCTATGGTAAGCATTATATAATTGCTTGCTAGATTCAGTTCAGTTCAGTTCAGTCGCTCAGTCGTGTCCAACTCTTTGCGACCCCACGAATCGCAGCACGCCAGGCCTCCCTGTCCATCACCAACTCCCAGAGTTCACTCAGACTCACGTCCATCGAGTTAGTGATACCATCCAGCCATCTCATCCTCTGTCGTCCCCTTCTCCTCCTGCCCCCAATCCCTCCCAGCACAGAGTCTTTTCCAATGAGTCAACTCTTCGCATGAGGTGGCCAAAGTACTGGAGTTTCAGCTTTAGCATCATTCCTTCCAAAGAAATCCCAGGGCTTGCTAGATGACTTGGTAATATTCCTGAAGTGTTCAAGAAGTATTTGTGCTACCTCAAGGATGCTGTAGGAAGGATTCTTATGATGGAAGTGAAGTAAGACTAGATTTCCGTCAAGGTCCTGGGTTAGTCAGGATAAGCTAAATTATGCTAGTATAACAAATAAGCCTGGAAAATCACAGTGACTTAACTGAACCAAGGTTTATCTCTTGCTCATAGATCTAATATCAAATATAACACAAATCGGACAACTTTCTGTCCACGTCCCCTCATGGGAAGTGACTCAGGCTTCTGCTGTCTTGAGGCTTGGCTGTCTCAACACATGGCCTCCACAGTCACCATGGTAGCCAAAAAGAGCATCAGCCTAGAAGTGATGCTTATCATCTTGCTTACCATCCATCGGCCAAAACTAGTCACATGACCCACCTGAATTTGGGGAGGTGGTAGCAGTAAATTAATGGGTCTGAATATGGATATGAATAAGCAGATATTATTCAATCTTTTAAAACAGAAACTCAAAATAGACCTGTCTCCATCCCCACATGAGCTACCAGGTTATGTGAAAAAATTAGTTTGGAACCACTGGCTTCTTGCAAAGTCGTCTTAATGATATTCTTGACTGCGTGGATTTCTTAATGAAAAAAAGTTATTTGAGACTTAAGCTAAAATGCAAGTTAAATGAATTGTACTGTGATGACCAGAATTATCCATTGATCTTATTCTAAAGACAAATAACTAGAAAAAGGTTACTCTGAAAATTAGCCTATGTCTTCATAAAGATCACTTACTTTTTAAGCCCTGTAGGTTATATGTTTTTTTTTAATTAATTAATTTATTTTATTTGGAGGCTAATTACTTTACAATATTGTGATGCCTGTAGGGTATATGTTATCATCATCCATTGATTCACACATACCCAGCTTAACAATCTTTTCCTTTCTGCCTCTGGACAGCTTTGCCACTTCATCACAAACAGAACGCACTCTGTTTGATCAAAAAGATCTCCAGAAAAGTTACATTCAAAGATATGATCGTAAGCCCTTTGATAACCATCTGTCATCAGTTTTTCTCCCTCCAAGGAGAGAGATATTTCCTTTAGTTTTCTCTCTTAGCCTCGTAATTAAAGAATTGCTTGGTCATTATTTTTATCCTCTCTCTTCAGTCTTATTGCCATTTTCAGAGAGAACAGAAAGAAAAAAATAAGAGAAAAAGCTATGTGTACAGTCTGTGTCCTCAGAATCTAGATAGGGGAAGCAGGGAGAAAGATTGAACAGTTTCTTTTCAAAGAAATGAACAAAAGAAAGTGATAGAAAAGAAAATTGATAGAATCATCAGCCAAGTTGCAGATGGTTCAGCCTGACATGGCTTTTGAAGAATTCAAAGGCACCCAGTGAATGATCACCCTGGCCTCACTGACAACAGTGCCTGCTTTAAAGAAGATAAACAAGACTGGTTGGGAGCATTGCATTAACTCACCCCTTTCTGCAGACATAGACCAACTCCCAGGGTAAAGTTGCCCAAAGCTCAAAGGACTGCACTACATCAAGCCCGAGCTGCCTTACAGGGTCTGAGAAACTGCCCTGCTCTGAGCCTTCATCTTCAGCCTTCTCCCCTCCTGCTCTGATAGGAGCCTTTCAAGGCTTTGTTTTCGGGTTGAGTTTGGGGAGCGGTTGGCCAGATCTGTTCCTTGATGAATGTCTTCACTTTAATCTGCAAGGCAAAGCCATACGCTTCAAAGAAAGGCAGGCTGCAGGAATAAGGTCAGTGTTCCTTTGAAGCCAAGGTTCAAAGATGAAATAGCAGTCCCAGTGAAATGACAATGTTTATGCACAAATAGCCACCTTGACTGCGGCCAGGCTCCTTGCAGAGCTAATACACACAAGCTGAGGGTCTGCAATCCGCCCAATCCTTTCCCCAGCACCGAGGCCCTTTTCATCCCCTGGCCCATCGCCCTGTACAGCACAATGAACCCAAAGTGGAGATTTGGTTTCTCCATCCTACCGGACGTTGAGAGATCCACCAGCCAAACACCAACACTGTGAGCCCCTCAAGGGCAAAAGCTGTGTCTTACATAAATCTGATGTTCCTCTGAGTATCCAGCCCACTGCTTGGCTTAATAAACATTCCATGATTCAACTTTCACCTTGCAGGCCCACTCAGTTTCAGGTCAGTGTTTATGCTGAGCAAGATGGAGGGAATGTTTGTCTCATAGGACTGGGAGCTGGGGGGCAGTCCTACGTCAGTTGTGGCAACTGCAGAAGGGGTCACTGAGCGATGGGGATTGCTCAGAGATGGACACTGCTTTGGTAGCGGTCCAGAAAGATGGCAGCTCTGTCGTTTTCTTTATGGCCCAGAGAGCCGCAGGAGGGTGAGCCCCAAGCTGCACCAACCACTCCCCTGAAGGAAGCATTGTCTACAATTGTCATCTTATTATTTATTTAAATTTTTGATGCATATTTTTCAATTAATCAGTCAACATTCTTTTTGAACCCCTAATTGGGGTTCTCTGTCCCCCCAGCTCTGGGTAACCTTTCACTTCTCAGAGGAAACAGAAGTTGTATCACATGGAGGGTTTAGGGTGTATGCTTTGCAGCCAAACTGTGTGAGGCCCGGTCCCCAACCCGCCACTTGCTCCATGAAATGGCCAGTTGCCTGCCCTCTCTTAGCCTCAGTTCCTTCATTATAAACTGAGGTTGTAGAAGGATTAAGTGATGTAATACAGAATAGTGAACGCAGCATGATGCTTGATGCGTAGTAAGCACCCGATAAAGGCAAACGATTCCTTTCTCCTCTTCATTCTCTAGTTTTTCCAACAGTGTTTATGCACCCTGGATTCTCCCCATCTCTCAGGCCTTACACCTGCTCCAGCAGCAAATCCAGCAGCAGTTCCTTTGACGTAAAGCCAGATGCGGGTCTTCTCTCGCTCCCCATCACCCCCTCCATCAGCTCTCACCTGGATCACTGGAGTGATTCCCCACTCCCCACGCTTGTTGCCTTGTGACATTCTCCACACAGAAGCAAGATTACCTTTTTTTAAAAACTCACTCAGACTGGATCACTGCTCCAGTCAGAGTTTCCCACTGTTTTCCATCTTAGTATAAAAGTCCAGACTGTGGCCTTCAAGGCTTCTTCTCCTGACGTGATCTTCCACGTTTCCCACCACTCGCTCCCTTGCTTGGTCTGCGCAGAGCAGGTAGTGTCCTTGCTTTTCCTGGAACCCAGGGAACAGCTACTACAGAGGAGGGTCTTCGCATATGCTGGTCTTCCTGGAACAGCATGTTCAGCCAACACCCACGTGACCCGCTCCCTCACTTTCCGCCCATCTCTGCTTGGAATCAGCCTCATGAGAGGAGCCGCTGGGTGCTGAACTGCACACCCACCACCCATCCGTCTAATCCTCCTCACCTTTCTTCAGTCATCACAGCACTCATGAGCCCCGGGCAAATAATCCACAGATCTGCCTGTTTTCTGGTTTCCCTCGCTAGAACGTAAACTCCAGGAGAACAAGCGTTCCGTCTTAATCTTTACACTGAGAATAGTGCCTGGCAGTGACAAGTTCTCAACAAATATTTGTTGAATCCTTCTCTCTTTCCCTTTCAGCTCAGTAAATAAAAGACCCTTATCTCCTCCACACCTCTGTGCTTGAGTCTCTTCCTTCCCAACTTGTAAACGGCATTGGCCCCTTTCCTCAACTATGAACTTGATCATTTCCTCCCCTGTAAAAGCCTCCCCTCACCCCTCCTTTTGTTCCTACAGCCATTGAGTCTCATCCCTTCCGTTGCTGCAAATCTTCCTGAAAGAATGGCCCATGTGCCAGCTCCCTTTTTCCTCCCTACGCAGCCATCAGCCCTTATCCTCTGGCCATTTCCCTGGACTCTGTCCCTCAGAGGTCACCACTGCCTGCCTACCCTGCCGCTGCTCCCCCAGCCAAACTGGACGGATGTCTCCACCTCACCCTCCCTTCCTGAGAACAGTCTTCCCTTAGTTGTGGAAGACGCTCTTTTTTTGGTTCTTCTTTCTTTGTCTGTCCTTCCTCTCCTTTACTGCTGGGCCCTCTTCCCCAGCTACATTTAAGGAATGTAGCAGAGGAATTCCAGCCTCTGCTCTGTTTATGCTTCCCTCTGCACATGCTTGCTCCCCTGTTCCATTCTGTTGTGTAGAAACATGCTTCTCAAACTTGAACTCACATCAGTCACCTGAAAAAGGGATGGAAGAAACCTCTCCACCTCAGGACACACAATGGATTGCTCCATTGGCTAACACATCCTTGTCTCACCAACATGAAAAAAGGATCTCTGTGATTTCATCAACTTTTCCTGCTGTTACTTCAGTGCTAGGCTGATGGAATTCACCAACTCTGTGAATCACAAAGCCACTTTTGCTATCGTAAAAAAGTGAAAGTGTTAGTCACTCAGTCACGTCTGACTCTTTGAGACCCCATGGACTGTAGCCTGCCAGGCTCCTCTGTCCATGGAATTCTCCAGGCAAGGATATTGGAGTAGGTTGCCATGCCCTCCTCCAGGGGATCTTCCCAAACCTGTGTCTCCTACATTGTAGGCAGATTCTTTACCATCTGAGCCAACAGGGAAGTCCCTTTGCTATCATATACATGGCAGTATTTGATTTGTTTATAATTGAGTGGCTAATAAGGTTTCCCTAGAAAGGACAGAGTAGTGGAAATTTACATACAAGTGAAAATAAATAGTGTTCCAATTTCTAATATATAATATCCAACTTCAGTAGAATACATTTTCATTGTTGCTAATAAAATCTCCTGTGCTTAAACAATAAAGGAAAATAGAAGATTCTTCTAAAAATAGAATCTTCTAGTTTTCTTCAAAATCACACTTGTCTTGCCCTTAAATAGGACCTTCTGGGTGGCAGGGTGGGTGGCAAGATGGAATAATGAATTGTGTTTTTCCTTGATGTAAATACAGGATTTGACAGGATGAAACACAATAAGCTGTCTTACCTTCATAATTTAATATGTTTTCTCAGTATAATATTCTGGGATTATTGCTGCAAAAAAGATAAGACAAATAGTATTACCAGCTTCCCTCTTCAATCATCTTACAAATCAAACTTAGATATTATTCAGATATTTACCTCAATTCTCCACTTTCAATATTTCAGTGTGAGACCCCGGCTTTGGTAAACATTAGCAGGAAGGTCAGTAAGAGAGGGATGGGGTAACTGACCCCCCAGATTAGATCTAAGGACCCCTGTCATTGTGCCGATACAGCATTCTTCCTCAAGCAGAGCTTCCTTGGCTCTTTAGAAAATAAAAATCATGATGAGCCCAAGATCTGAGGAGGAAGTGTTAAATAGACATGCTCCCCAACAGAGGGCCTCCTCACACTGATTTTCTGAGATTCTTTTTATTTCTTGCATGACTTGAAAGGTATTCAAAACATTCTATCTGTGAAGAAGCTGTTACCTCAGCCCCAGGTTTCTGTTTGTCCCCGTGGTGTCTTTGGCAAGATTAAGGAATGAGGATTCAGCTAACGTGATTGCTCTTCTTTTTCCCTCTGCATACTGGCCTCTGGTGTGGGGAGGCTCTCCCCTGAAGCGGGGAGGTGATGTCTTTTAAATCCATATTTTGATTAGATTATAGCATCACTAGTTTATGGTGACTATTCTCAAATTAAAACTGAGTGTTCTATCCCTTCCCTGCAAAATCTCTGGTTCTATTCCCTGAGAATATCTAAAGGGTTAAAGAGGACTGTGGTTTCTGTTCAAACGGAACAACAATGGAAAAGGGAAAGCGGATGATTCTGGTGGATGATGTTAGTGGATGAAGTCCAGATCATGTTTAAAAACACAGATAAGTCAAAATCAGAGAAAACAATGGTGGTCCTTTCTGCTTTCCAGCAACTTCCACTTTCCTCATTGTTGACCCCTGGGCCACCACCCAGACCTTCCTTGCTCCCAAAACCAGACACAGACGCCCTTGTGTTTTCTGCTACTCCAGCTCTCTCTCAGAACTTCAGACTGGAACTTGGGGACTGGATGAAATGTGGATTCGGCACAGCTTGGAATGGGGGGTTGTTGATGCTGGAGAGACCCTTTTAACTTGTGCCAGCAACCCCAGACCTTCCATAACTATCCTTTCCAAAGTACTACCCCCTCCCTTGTGGGTGACTATCTACACCATTTTCCTCCATAGGGTCCATCACCACTTAGAATTATGTTCTTGTTTCTTTGGTGATTGTCTGTCTCCCCTAGGAGAGTACAAGTGCCATGAGGGCAGTGATACTGTCTCAACCTCAAGCGATATATGTTGGCTGGATGAGTGACGCCCCTCCCCCTCCATTCAGTGTAAGCTTTGGCCATATCCTATAACTATTCACAAGGCTTTGGTACCACCCTCTGCGTGCTTGTGATGTTTCCTCTGTCTAGAAGACTCTCATCTCTCCCCACACATCCACTATACCCACTCTTCACCTTCTGAACCTTTGTTCAGGCTTCTAAGCCCTGTCTTGATGCCGCAGACAGGAAACAATCCTTTCTTCCTCTGTCTCATGCAATCCTTGCCTCTTATGTTAGTCACACACACCTTAGTCCAGTCCTCCAAATATGTAGTGATTAGTTAGTTATTAATAATTGTGCCTTAAGCATCAAATGGGCTTCCCTGGTGGCTCAGATAGTAAAGAATCCACCTGCAATTCAGGAGACACAAGTTTGATCCCTGGGTCAGGAAGATCCCTGGAGAAGGGAATGGCTACCCAGGCCAGTATTCTTGCCTGGAGAATCCCATGGCCAGAGGAACCTGGTGGGCTACAGTCCATAGGGTTGCAAAGAGTTGGATGCAATCGAGTGACTGAGCACGCATGCAAGCATCAAGTATATGAATGAATGAAAACTGAATGACCAAATTTAAGGCTAAGCAGATTCCCTGAATTCTAATCACTCTCTATAAATAATTATAGTATCATTTCTATAGAGGTTACTTACAGAATTATTTTGGTTCAAATACTGGAGTTATGATCACTTCCTTGGTAGATACATGCATAAGCCAAAATGTACCGTTCCTTTTCTATTCTTTTGATAAATGAATAGTTTTACATGATTACATATGCTAAGGCTTGTTCTGGACACCATCTAATATAGAGATGAGTAAGCAGGATAATTCAAGTTATTGCTACCAAATCACAGAAGCAAAAATGGAGGTTTTTCCTTTAATTATCCAAGTAGTAGCTGAATCCCTCACTTAAGGTTTCCTCTGGAGACACCATCCAAAGCTCAACTGTGCATTTGACTCACACAGTAATCAGCAAAGACTGGCACCAGCTAATCCTATGTCCAAGCTGAAGTGTATTTCCAAAATACAGGTAAGAGGGTTTTTTCCTGTATAGCATTTTCCACTGAGTATGCTGAGAGACCTCTGCCCTCCTCTCCTCCATCTTAATGGTGATTTGCACTTAGCATCCTTTTCAATCAAGAAATTTCATGTTTTCATGACATTCCCTGGCAACTAGTAATGAGAGATTGAGGAACTAAATTTCCCACAGGAAAATTAGAGTTTCCCTTGTTTCCATTTAGCCAACAGAAAGCCAATGGTCATTAGGATTTTGAATCCTTGAAAACTTTTCATGGTATCTTTGCTTACAAGGTCAGTTTTAGTTAAGTTTAACTTGTTGTGATAATGAAGTCCAACACATAACACAATAGACATTTATTTGTTGTTCATATAAAGTCCAAAAGGGATGTTAACCCAGCCTCCTTCCATCTGGTGGCTCCTCCCACTTCAATCTATGGTTTAAAAGGCTGGGGCAAGGAGCAAAGATGACCTGTGTGTGGGACGTTTTCAGGGGCCATGACTGAAAAGGCATGTTTCATTTCTGCCCACATCCTCTTGGTAGAACTGGGTCGTGTGACCTTGCCTAACCACAAAGGATCCTGGGAAATGAAATTAACCATCTGCCTGGGAGAAGGAAAGGGTTCGTTGAATAGCCAGCCAGTCTTTGCCGCAGTACTTAACCTCAGTCCAGAACATTCTTCCCCCGCCTTTCTGATGGATGTATATTGTGGGAAGACATTGTATATTTTAGACAGTTTCCCAATCTTTCTCTATTGACTTAGTAAATAAACTCTTGACCTGGAATGGAATAAAAGTAGCTAAAGAAAACAAAACAAAACAAAACAAGGTCCAAAAGACTGAAGATGAATCTGTTCCTTTTATAGGGACGCTCAGGGCTTCTAGTCTGGCTTTTACTAGAAACACTTTGGCTTCTTTTTCACAGAACCTGATTCCAGGCCATGGCAGGTACTGAGATCATTATCATTATAATGGTGCTAAATTCCCCAATGTTGTGTACTTTTTGGAGGCAGAAAGTGGACCCTGGGCATAGTGCTTCCCAGAAGAAACTAAAAAGACGTGAAATTGGAACAGCTCTGGAAGTCAAGCCAGAACAGGGGAGAATGTATATTTTGGAAGTGGTAACACACTCTCAGAAATTCAGGACATTTTGGGGGAAGGGAGGATGTGATGAGACAGAAAATTATAAATTGCATCTTTATCAGAAAATTATATTGCCATTTAAAACATGCAATTTTAAACCATGGGCCTTTGGGTTAATTATCTGAATTGGGTGGGTTTATTTTGAGACATCACAACTCTCTTATTCAGCCACACTTCGGTTATCTGGGGACATGGACTAAAAGAAGGCAAAGAGGCTAAAAAAGTATCAAACTTCTGATGTTCATCATATCAGCACCCAGCAGGTGCAAACCAATCAAGGGAAAACTAAATTCTAAACCCAGGTAGGAAGATAAAACTAGCAATTTTATATAAAGATGGAATGTATATGAAAATATGATTCTGTGCAACATTGCTTTAAGCATCCATCTATTTTGGGAAGCATTAAAAACTGCGTGCTTCTGTTTTGTACACATGGGCGAATTCAGTCCACATAAATCGTTCTCTACCATACCTGGGATTTTATTTAAAAATTTTCCAGAGGCTTAAATTTCTATTTTTTTATTCAATTCTTAACAGGGGTTGAATAAAATGGCAAGATCTTTCAAATAACTTCATTCATTTATGAACCTCAATCATTTTTCTTTTCTTTATCCTCCAGAGAGGAAACTTAAAAGAGTGAGACTTAAACTATAACGCATTTGCACTGGAAAATCCAGCTATGCTTCATTTTTAAAATATTTTGTCTGGATTATTTCATTCATCCTGCTCATTTGTGAAATTTTGTCGTGAGATTGGCAGGTGAGATACTGACCCCACTCCTAACCCGACGTGGACTTGGAGAAAGTGGCCCCCGCGCCTTCCAGCTGTGACCCTGGACCTTTGCTCTGGTCCCTGGAACAGGGCACACATATTTTTACACTTGAGTTTGATAGGTTTAAAAAAAGGGAATACTAACTGGGAAGATTTAGGACCTTGAAGGCGGAAAGAAATGAGTATACTGGGCAACAGCAATTCTCTCTCCAGAGTGGGATTTTCTTGCTTTCCTGCTGTTTGCATTTGACATGAGACTCATTCACAAACTTCTAAGATATTGCTTCTCCACAGGGCAAGCTGTTTGGAGGGCTGCAAACCACGCCTTTCCATCCAAACCATCAAGCTTATCCTGTGGCCGTTCTTGCTAACTTACTCTTCACCCAGAAGCTCTATGAGGAATAAAGAGGGACAACCAGCAGGACTGTGATCAGGCAGATGAAGCCATGATAATTAGAGGCGGAGTTTGCAAAGGTCTTCTCAGCACCTACCTTGGCAGGGAGTTTAGCGAATACAAATGCACTTCCTCCAAGTTCTTTTCTCCCCTGAAACCCCAACACATTGTTAGTTCTGTCCCTCTGCAGTCCGTCCGTGAGTGCAAAGAAGTCCACAGAGAATCCCACCTGAAACGGGCCGTCTGGAGCCCCTGGCATCTGAGACCCGTGGCCTTGCTCAGGGAAGAGCCCTGCCGCTGCTTCCTAAATCTGTTTGGCCCTTGGTTGCCAGCTGGAGACACAGAGAAATGCAGAGAAAGAGGCAGAAGGCACAGAGGGCTGGGCTTTCTAAACGGTTACAGGCCACTGGCCTTTCAGCAATAGTTAATGCAGAACAGATGGCAGGTGCTACGCTCGGCTGGCTCTCCACTGAGAGGCTGCCTCTGTCCATGATTAATCACCTGTGCTGGGGGGTCAGAAAGTTCTACCTGGCCTGGGGGGCGGGGAGCGACCTAAGGTTGGAGTTAGCAAGCAAAGTGACAGTCATTGCCTCTCTGCCCTGTGGCTGCTCACATGTTTTCAGGACCACAGTCGGGTGGGGAGGGCATCCAATGAACAGAATTAGCCAACCCGTGGAACCCTACCTAGGAGGGGAAGTTTGTCTGCTTCTGCAGAAATGGCTCAAAAACTGGTCCATAATGTTCTGTCCTTTCATTTACTTCCCCTTGAGTTAGCCAAGGGTAGAATTTTATGACAGATCAGTAAATCCTGCACTTGCTTTGAGGCCTTAAACGATTTCCCCGGCTCGAGTGTAAAGAGAATCTGTTTGTCTTTTCCATGGCACTGGGGCAAAAGGATAGTGTAGCCACTTCCTTCCTCCCGTCCTACAAACAAGATATCCTTTTACACCAGGAGTCCTGCAGAAGTTTCCTCTTCACTTTTGTTTCCTCTGTGTGGATGGGGAGATGGGGGAGTTGTGATGTAACACACATGGAATTCTCTGTGGGTTCAGTCCAACGGGAGAAGAACGTGATTCCAGCTGTAGGATCTTTGAGGGTGAAGGGGAGTTGCTGTTACACATTGATCTTTGCTTTTCCTGTCACAGGTTCATTTTCAACTGAACAGCAAAAATCGCCAATACGGTGGGGGCTGTACCCTAGCCCCACTCTTGTCTGGAGAAGTTGGGGAGAAAACCGGTTACCCCACCAGCCACAGCTGGGGAGGATTAAGCAGGTGGATTTGTGGCTGTGCTCTGGGCTAGAGAGAATATGTTAGTTCTCTATTTCTGCATAATAGATGACCACAAATTTCAGGGCTTCCTGTTTTTATCTTTTGGCCATGCTGCACAGCATGTGAGATCTTATTTCCCCAACCAGGGATTGAAGCTTTGCCCCCTGCACTGGAAGTACAGAGTCTTAACCACTGAACTGCCAGAGAAGTCTCAAACTTCAGAGGTTTCAAACAGCACCCGTTTATAATCTCACAGTCTCCTGCGGTCGGGAGTCTGGGCAGACTCTGGCAAGGCAGAAATCAGGGTGTCAGCAGCTTTCTCTGGAGCTCACCCTTCTCTTCCAAACTCACATGGGCGTGGCAGAACCCAGTTCCTGAGGGTCGCCAGACCGAGATCCTGGTTTGTCTGTCAGCTGGGACCCCACCTCAACTGCTGGAGACTTGAATTTCTTACCATGTGACGCGCTCCATCTTCAAAGTCAGCAGTGGAGAATGTCCCTGTTAAGACCCCTCCCTCCCTTTTTGAGTCTCTTTCTTCAGGGAGAGCCCAGGCCTTTCTCAGAGCTAACCTGATTAGGTCTTGGGTATTGGTTAATGCCCCTAAAATTCATTTTGCCTTTGTAAAATAGGACTTTATGTAAAGATTTCTAGTAGTTATAAGCTTCATCTTGAATACTCCGAATGAATATTAGTCTAGTGAATACTTAGTTCTGGAAGATAAGAACATGTAAAAACGCATGCCTAGGCACCAAAAAAAAAAAAGAAGCAAACAAAAAACTGAGGTTACAGGAACAACCAGAATGGCTGTAGATAGCACAGGTCACTTCTGCTGGCCACAGCTTCAGAGGGCAAATCCAAGCAAGTCAGTTCAGTGCTTGATGATGACTGAAAATGAACGGTTTTTAATCTTTTTGAACCGTAGGATTTTTTTCAGATGAAATGTACATGGAAGCCCATGTTATAAAATCGTTGTATAACTTGACAACAGTCTTATAGGACCAATGGGTACCAGACGCTCTCCAAAGTGCTTAAAATAAAATCCTTGTAATGGTACGAAATGGACATGCTTGCTACTGTTATTGTCATTGTCATTATTCACATTTTACTGGTGAAGAACCTTAGTTGCAGAAAGATGAGATGCCTTGCTCGAGGTGGCAGAGTGGATTTTGAACCCAGGAAAATCAGGCTCCCAGTCCTCGACTCTGTTGGCGTGGAAGCACGTTGGAGGTGGGGGGTCTGTTCTCCCAGCTGCTGAGCCTCCACCTCACCTTTTCCCCCCACCCGCTAGGCTTCCTCAGTACAACCTGCCTGGCAAACACTTTGAGAACCAGAGAGTTTGAATACTGTACACCCTGCCTCAAAGGGGCTGCCGAGGGGCTTCTTCCATGTGCACCGTCTCTTGGAGCCCTTTCAAGGAACTCCAAGAAGCCGATTCCTCAGCCACAATCTCTCCTTGGCCACAGCCGTCGCTGCAGCCCCTCTCTCACCCATTTCTGCTGCCACCCTGGCCTCCTCCTGTGCCTGGCCACCTCCAGCCTTGCCTTACACGATGCAATCTCCTCTCCCGAAACCCCCTCAGAACATGGCGTACCCTGTTTGTGATGCTGCCTGGACTCTCTAGTGCCCACCAGCTCCTAGGCTGGCAACTATAGCCCTCTGGGTCTTATTCCCCTGATCTTTCTCCTGACGGTGAACCAAATGTTCTAGGCAAGCGGGCTGCCGAGCCCCCTCTGGTGTATAAGGTGTGTTCTTGCCACCTCCGGGGTCTTTGCTCCAAACTCCCAGAGCATTTCTTCCACAGGGCATTCAATTTTCTACCATTTATAATCATTATATTAATTTTCCTCATCTATAAGCTCCTTGAAAACAGTAGACACGTTCGTCTTTTAATCCCGCCACACAGCAGCCACCACACTGAAAAACAGTAAGTAGCATTCTCCCCAACGTCCCAGGAGACAGATCGTTACCATCCCCACTTAACAGAGCAGTAAATTAATGCTCAGACACGAGTGACTTGCTCATCTTCATGGCAAAGAGAAAAGGGTGGATGGAAGCTGACATACGGATCTGTAGATGGAGCAGAAAAACGCAAAAATACTCAGAGACAAAATTGCTCTCCAGAGTCTTCAATTAGAATCACCCTTATTATCTTCATAGAATCAACAGCCACAATAATTCATGACTACAAGGGCTGGTTTTGAACTAGGGTACACACCACAGTCAGCCAGGGGAAGGCTTTCAAGAAGGTCCACACCAGTCCTGCTGGAGCAGAATCTCTGCAGATGGGGACTTACCCCTGAGTATCCTAGAAAACAAAAAATTCCCTGAAGACTCTGGTGTGCTCCCCTATTTAAGAATCTCCAGTTCACAAGGTTCCCAGAAGACTCCAGCCTCCCAAGTTACCCTCATTCCCCATCATTAGTAACTTTCTAAGGAACTGCTTTCTATTTAAATGCAAATTAAAATTAAATCATATCACGTATTCTGTAAGGATTCAAGAAGCACTGCTGTGTGACAGGCCTGCTGACTCTGTCTCTATCTGTCTTACAGCCCTTCTCCCGTGTCTATTAGCTGATATCTGCCCAGTCTACTGGTAGACTGTGTGCATGTACTAAGTTGCTGTAGTCATGTCTAACTGTTTGTGACTCCGTGGACTGTAGCCCTCCAGGCTCCTCTGTCCATGGGATTCTCCAGGCAAGAATACTGGAATGGGTTGCCACGCCCTCCTCCAGGATGTCTTCCCAACCCAGGGATCAAACCCGTGTCTTTTATGTCTCCTGCATTGGCAGGTGGGTTCTTTACCACTATCAACACCTCGGGAGCACTAACTGGTAGATTATTTCTTGCCTAACTGGTAGATTATTGTACAGCCCTAGAATTTTTTATCTTCTCCTCCTTATTAGCAGCTGGCCCTTCTCTGATACACAGTGAAGGCTTTTCATTTGTGAAATGTATGAACCCATGAATCTTGGGACTCATACCTCATCGGGAATAAGTTTAATAGCTTCTTCAAAGAGCAGACTCGGATAAACTCGATGGCGCCACCAATGTCCAGGTCCACCGGGTAACGCAAAAGCCATCTCCCAGCCTCAGTGTCCTCGTCTGTGAAGGGGACCCAGAAGCACAGAGCCTGGCTCATAGTAGCTGCACAAGGGATGCTCATCCTTACCTCTCCTTGTGGATTAAGCCCCTGACGGTGTCTTTGAGCCGCGAGTGGCTTGGTAGAGACACGGAAGTGAAACCGTCCAGCCTGCCCAGTCCCTCTCCTGCGTGCATTAATGGGGGCATGGCCTTGTGGATTAAGCCCTTGATGGTGTCTTTGAGCCGTGAGTGGCTGGGTAGAGGCACGGAAATGAAACCGTCCAGCCTGCGCAGTCCCGCTCCTGCATGCATTAATGGGGGCATGGAGAGGCCTGGGCAGTCCTTGGCACATGTGCGTGTGAGCATAACACATGCCATAACCTTGGAATCTGGGCATCAAAAGGGAGCGCTTCAGCGCCTGATAAAAATGTGTGTTCCTTTCCGCAAACCACTCCAAACCCTGTTTTCGCCATCCCACTGGGAAGCTTGTCACTGCTAATGTGATTCTTATGATTCTTGCTGCTCTGTAGCCTCTTGATCTTTCCTGAGATCTCCCTGCCCCAGAGTGTGTTGGAAACAAAATGTCCTGTCTGGTGTCCAGAGCTTAAAATAACAGACGTTGGGTTCCTGCTGCCACGTTGAAATTTTACTCCTAGGTCTCTCCCAAGCACCCCCGCCCCCGCCCCTCCCTGTGCCTGGAGGAGAAGCCTAGTGTGAGCATCAGACAAATGAATGGAAGGGAGGGGAGGCCGTGGAGGGTTGGGGTGGGAGCGGAGGGGCAGCGGAGACCTTCTGAGGCCACTGCGGGCACCCTGGAGGATCAATTTGGTTGTTGAGAAAGATCAACTTCTTAAATTGTGCGACAGGTTTTAAGGGAAGATTCTACCCACCACCCTTTCCCAGCACAGCTGCCAAGAAGCAGGTTTGAGGTCTCCCAGTCTGCATTCTGCACTGTGAGAGGAGTGCCATGGGTGTCTCTGTATGTGCCCTTTTCAACCTGGGGCATAAAATGAGTCCCCCCCATGGCATCTGGGTCTATGCACATTTCCTTTGTTAGACAGCGAGCTTGAAAAGTCTGCAGAAAATAGAGAGTGTCATTGGTATTGGCTGGCAAATGCGCCAGAGCCTTACAGAGGGAAATGCCTTTCTCTTTCTTGCCAGCCGATGGTTCAACAGAGAAGAAATTTTCCTTCTTTAGCTTCTGACAGGTCATTCTGGGCATGTCCTCTGTCCACAGTGCCTCCTGACCCTCTGAAGATTGAGTTGTCCCAAGCATATTTTTGGAAACTCCACTGATGATTGTTTTTATTAGGGGACTGCATGGCTTTGTAGTGGGATGCTTAGGGTTTTATTTGTTTTCCTTCCCCGGCCCCAGCTGTTTTTGTTTTAACAGCATTGGAGAGAAGGTTAAACCCAGTCCATCCCTCAAGTCGGCAGAGCTAGAAACCTGAGTGGGCCGAATGGCACCCTACAGGTCATCTGCCCAGTTGGGTCCATCCCTGACCTTATCCAGCCTCACGGGAGGGGCAAGGTTGACAGTGGGGTTGATCTCCAGTCAAGTGAGCATTTTGGAGCTGATAACTGTTTGGGAGCAAGTCACCCCCCAAATGTACCACTGGAGACCCCAGGCGTTCAATAATTGCTGGGATGTCATCTTGCCAAACAAGAGGCAAGGACATATGCCCATCTTTTTACTTTCCATGTCCCACCAAGGAGCATGACTCAGCCAAGACACAGCCAAACACAGCCACCCATGGCCTTGGGGCTGAACTGCTAATGGCCATTGTTTCTGAGACACATTGTTTCCTTGGCTGCACCTGGTGAAAGCCAAAACTCATGCTTGGTCTCATTCCCAGAGATGCCGATTTCATTGGTCTGGGGTACAGTCCGGGCATGGGGCTCTGCCAAGCTCTCTAGATGCTCCCAAGTGCCACTGAGACTGCTGAGAACTGCTGCTAATGGAAAAATGTAACTAACCTTGTAAATATCTGTTTCCCAGACACAGTACTAAGCATGTTCCTGCACTAATGCCTTTATTGCTCCAAGTCTTCCTGTGAAATAAGTTTATTTATTTCCAGGTAAAACTGAGGTTTTAAAGCCTTAAGTTGTCCATGTGGAGTTTGGAGTTTCCTAGTCCATTTAATTCCAGAGCTTATTCCTTTTCCAGAGAACCAAGAATCCAGCAAAATAACACAATTGCATAAGCTCTCCAGCACTCTACATAAGAGATCTCACCCCTAACTTATTTATCTGGGCGGGGCCTCCCCTGTCTCCTCTGTAATAGGTTGAAGGAGAATCAGAAAGTATTTAACTAGGGACCTTATGTGTTGCAAAGGGAAGGTCATTACCATGCCCAGTCTTCATCCAGGACCCCTGTATCAAAGGACAAGTGCAAAAATTCCTTCTACTTTGACAAAGTGCTTTTCAAACAAGAAGCTCAAAGTACAGCATAATTAATCAAATCCCCCACATCCTGTAGATGAGTAGCATTTTATATGTACAAATTTCTCTTTGCCTCCAGGCCCTCCAACACTAGGAGAATGTTTCCAATTTTCAGAAGTGAGCAATAGAGTAATTGAAAGGAGCTGTATCTTGGCCAGCTCAAAAGACGTCAAGCCATCTATAGTAGCCCTATGTGAGAAAAAGTGGCATCCACAGTGTGTCATAATGGCTTGCCTGCCATGCTATGCTGTGTGGTTCAAAGAGGGAAAAGACAGCAAGAATAAAACATCCAGTTCTTAAGAGTCAGCTGCCCCTGTGATCAATATTCTGATCCATCTGGTCAACTCTCCAAAGGATCTAGAAGCCAGAAAGTAATGACATTAGCCGGTGATCCAGTTACATGGGTTAATCAAGGCAGAGAGGACAGACGGGGCCGATTAAGTAGCGGGGCAGCTCAATGATGGATGAGTCATTATGGGCAAGTGCAAAGATAATGCCATTGGGAAAAGCAATATAAGTCATTCAGATACTTCCAGACCAGGAAATCCTTCTAGTCCTAGAGGGGGATCATTTAGGAAGTATCAGACCCAGCCTGATGAACTCATCTATTCATTGTACAGCTAACCATCAACAGAAGAGCTGAACACACAAGGGGACAAGCCATATGGAATACATTTTGAAGACTGGGATGTATATCTGTGCCTTCATTTGGAATACCTTCTTATTTTTTTTTTATTTTATTGACGTATAGCTGATTTACAATGCTGTGTTAGTTTTAGGTGTACAGCAAATTGATTGAGGTATACATGTACATGTATACATTTGTTTTTAGATTCGCTTCTCATAGGTCATCACAAAACGTTGAGTGGCGTTCCCTGTGCTATTAATATATAGTAGATCCTCATTGGTTATCCATCTTATGTACAGTCGTATGTGTACATTCATCCCAAGCTCTTGATTTATTCCCACGATGTTTCCCCTTTAGTAACCATAAGTCTGTTTTTCATAAGTCTGTTTCTGTTTTGTAAATAAGTTCATTTGCGTCCAAATCACCTTCTTTAAGCAAGTCATAGTCCAGCCCCTCTTTTCTGATCCACAATACCCCCTGCTCCTATGTTCTCATCTTCCTAAGCACACATTGTTTCAATGTATGGTTGAAGAAAATTTTTTAAAGTAATGACAAATATTTTTCTTCTTCACTTCTAGTTCTGTCCTTCAAATAGCTTCCTCTGTGTACCAGAAGACACTTCAGCATGTTCCAAAACAATTCTTTTTTTTTTTTTAAGCACAAAACAGGCTGTGTCTATGCAACAAAATTTATTGCATTTATTCCTAGTCCCTTTCTTGGATTTATGTTGCAAATCTGAAATTTTAGGGGAGAGAGCTTATTGTTTCAGGAAGGTGGGTAGGAAACTAAAAGCCCGTATGAATGAAAGTAAACTACACCTGTAACTGTTTCTTTAAAACCAAGTCCCAGCTAGGAACCCTCAAAGCAACAGTTATCCATGAGCACCATATTAATGACACCAGTGAAGGCCAGTTCTCCTGACTTCTTTTCCCTCCCTGATTGCTCCTGCTTTTGTCTCCCTTTTAAGCTCCTCTTCCCAAGCACTCAATGCTGGATTCTCCAATCTCTGTACTTCCGGTTTTTCAGACAATCTACTCACTGTTCCTTCTATCTTGCCCTGCCCTCAACCACTTCTTGCTGGTTCTCAACCATTCTGTTTTTTCTACAAACTATAGGACCGTTGCATCTGTTTCCTGGGTGAGGAATTCCCTCCTCTTTATTTTGGTAACCTTTGTCTATCTTTCAGATCTCAGTTCACTCATCACGCGTTGCTTTCCTCGGACTTGGTCTAAGCTCTCCACTGTGGACTCCAAAACACCACACGGCATTTGTTACCACCCGCATCAGAGTTGCAACTTTACATTCATTTGTGATTATTTGATCCATGCCTGTCCCCCTCAGGAGACTGTTTCGATCTCTTTTCTCTCGTTGCTCCTGACTGAGCATTGCCCACTTCTCTACTTCGTGGCTACCCTAGTTTCTACTGACCAATGATTTTCTCTGTCTCATAGATTCCAGTAATACACTTTTCTCTCAATTCCCATCATTTTTTGTTTGTCATCCAATTGTTGATTCTCTCTAAATTTTTTATAGTCATGCTCTACTAGCAAGACAGTGTTACTGGTTTAATTCATATGTATTCTCTTTGGCAAATTTCTCATGAGAGACCCACTCACAGCTCCCTGGGCAGCAGCCAAATGAACTGCCCTTGGGCCAAGCATATCCTTTATTCATGGGCTGTTGCCAGCCTGGGGGACAGGTCAGCTTTCTCAAGAAAGTACAACAAATGAGGTGTTTTTCTCCCTCACGGTCTGCTTTCTGAGGACTGGCAGAGCTGGGGAGGGATCTTCCTGGAGAACAAGTATGGGGGAAGGGGTGAAGAGTAATAACAGAAAAGAAGATGGACAGTTGAGGTTTGCAACAATCTCCTTCTTGGTTGGTGTTCCGTTTCCTGTCACATTCCCTTCCCCTGAACTAACGTGTCTGTAGCAGTTAGCAGATTCCACACACTGTGGGTACCTAGTAAATAGTAGTTCACCTCCTTCGTTCTGGCGAGACACCCTTCCTGCTCCTGAAGCCTAGCCTGACTGTAGTGGGCAGCAGTAGCCAGCAGCACCGTCCCCTGGACCCTGTCTTCCAGGCGCAGGGCACGTCCCAGGCATCAGTGCCCACACCTGCCCACCAGGAGATCTTTGCCCACCCTGCTCTGACCCTCCTCCAGCCCTTAATGCAGGCCTGCAGAAAGACTTGACAGCACTTGCCAAGACCGTCTGGCATCTGCTTCCCTCTTCCAGGTGGGAACTGATGGATTTCATGCCTATTTCCTTCCAGGGCTGCAGAGAGTACAGCAACTGGCAAAAAATACAAGATACTTCAGACAGAGACTAAGCAAAATGGGATTCATTGTGTATGGCAACGAAGAGTCTCCCGTGGTCCCCCTGCTCCTTTACATGCCTGCAAAAGTAGCGTGAGTATCCAGCGGACCCCCACCGTAACATAACACCTAAGCCCCAGGGTGATCTGATGGAGATGGCGCTCCAACACCAGGGGACTCTCTCAGCGCAGATGCTGCTCTGCATCTTAAGCAAGATGCTGAGCTCAAAACTCACTTGTCCAGTTTCTCAGAAGTCACAAGGTCTTGTGGGAAGGGAGCCAGGTGCTGCAGCTCACCATTTCCACACTCTGTGAACTGGGCGAAACCACTTGCTGCCTGGTTCTATAAATGAACAAGGGTCGTGCCCTTCCTCCTGCCCCAAGATCTTTCTCAGGGAGAACCTCAAAAGACCCTCTCTCCCAACATTCAAAAACAACATGACTAGGCTCTGTGCGCTCTCCCGTTGAACTCTCACAGCCATCCTCCAAAGAAGGCAGCCTCATGTGTGGGGAAACTGAGGCTGAGAGCAGTTAAACAGCTTTCCAAAGTCAAGATCAAGTGTAGGAAAACCAAAAGGCAAACCCAAACTTAGGCTCTTGCTCCAAAGCTCTTGCTCCCAACACCAAATTTTAATATCTCTCCTGTAAGCCGACTTCAGGTTCTTTTCCACTGATTGTGACTCTGAAATTGAGCATTAGTAACAAATGCATAAAGAGAAAAAAAAAACGACTTTTTCTCAATATGGTGTTAATGAGTTTTTCCAGGAGTCATTCTCCAATCTGCTAGACATGAATGAACTCTGTGATTAAAAAGAAATTAATTAAAATCTTTTCTAAATATAAAATATTTGTGTGTCTGACCCAGCACATGGGAGAAAGTAATTATCAACAGATGTTCATCAGATTCTGGAGGTCCTGACACTCCTTTAACACAACCGTATTGTTGGAACTTTCTATTTGATTCTCTGACAGTCTAGGTTGATTGGCAGACTATTAGAAGTAGTATAGAAAAGAAGCTCTGGGGCTATTTGTTGAAAACTCATGATGGTTAGGACTGAGTTAAACATTCCTAAAAGATGGTTTCTTTGGTGTCCACTCACTCTCGCCAGGGCCAAACGACACGCACGTGAGTTGCCTCGTGCACCGCAGCTGTCCACCACTGAGCCCTTTGCTTGTGGATCTGGGTCAGGAAATCAGCACTTGGGGTGGCCCAGAAGACAGGGTGCTTCGGGAATGCCACAGGACACTGCTCTGTGCTGATGGCGGGGAGCGGGGACAACGGTGATTCCAAGCGGCAGATACCCCAAAGCCCTCTAGCATCTGGTCTTGGATGGCACAGAAAAAATCCACATTTACTCAGAGTGGCTGGGGAAGTGGCGTGTTCCGACTCCACGCTTAGCCCATGCTTATCTAATACCTTATGATTTGCTCAAATGAAGACACCAGAAGTAAGCTTGCTTTATTTTGGAATGTGTCAAGTACACAATACTGGAGGGTGGTGTTAGGGAGTATGCTTTATATTTGATGATGGAAGCTGGAATTAGAACCTCAACAGGATGGGAAGTTGAGTCCATCTAATGAGAAGAGCCCACGACAAACAAAACAAATGCACTTAAGTGCATGGCGACAGAATGAAAGAGAGTTCCTCTCCTGCTTTATATGACAGGAGTCCTGACTTGGCAAAGCTAATGTGAAAAACGAAAGTAAAACTGAGAAGGAATTTCCTGGAAAAGTTATCTTCTAGAGTATAATGAGATGTTTGGAATGAAAAAGAATTTTCATTCTGTCTCTTCCTCATTAAACCAAACTTCTGAATCCCTGCTTTTCTTATATTGAAAATGAGATATATCAGGGTATATTGGCCAGTAGTGGGATTGCTGGGTCATATGGTAGTTTTATTCCTAGCTTTTTAAGGAATTTCCATACTGTTCTCCATAGTGGTTGTATCAACTTACATTCCCACCAATAGTGCAAGAGGGTTCCCTTTTTCTTCATACCCTCTCCAGTGTTTATTGTTTATAGATTTTTTAATGATAGCCAGTCTGACCAGTGTGAGGTGATACTTCATGGTAATTTTTATTTGCATTTCTCTAATGATAAGCAACATTGAGTATCTTTATACCCTGCTACTGCTGCTGCTGCTGCTGCTAAGTCACTTCAGTCGTGTCTGACTCTGTGCAACCCCATAGACGGCAGCCCACCAGGCTCCCCCATTCCTGGTATTCTCCAGGCAAGAACACTGGAGTGGGTTGCCATTTCCTTCTCCAATGCATGAAAGTGAAAAAATAAAGTGAAGTCGCTCAGTCGTGTCTGACTCCTAGTGACCCCATGGACTGCAGCCCATCAGGCCCTTCTGTCCATGGGATTTTCCAGGCAGGAGTACTGGAGTGGGGTGCCATTGTCTTCTCCACTTTATACCCTGAGAAGATCATAATTCAAAAAGATGCATGATGCATGTACCCCAGTGTTCATTGCAGCACAGTTTACAATAGCCAGAACGTGGAAGCAACCTAGATGTCCATTGACAGATGAATGGATAAAGAAGTTATGGTACATATATACAGTGGAATATTGTGCTGTGCCAAGTCACTCAGTCATGTCTGACTCTTTACGATCCCATGGACTGTAGCCTGCCAGGCTCCTCTGTCCACAAGGATTTTCCAGGCAAGAATACTGGAGTGGGTTGCCATGCCATCCTCCAGGGGCTCTTCCCAACCCAGGGCTCAAACCCACGTCTCCCATATTGCAAGCAGATTCTTTACCATCTGAGCCACCAGGGAAGCCCAATGGAATATTATTCAGCCAGTAAAAAGAACAAATTTGAGTCAGTTGAAATGAGATGGATGAACCTTGTGTCTATTATACAGCATTAAATAAGTCACTAAAAAATATCACATATTAACACATGTATATGGAATCTAGAAAAATGGTACTGATGAAGCTATTTGTGGGGCAAGAATCAAGACTGTGAAAATAGAGGGGGAAGGAGAGCGGGGATGAAGTGAGAGAGCAGCACTGGCGTGTGAACACTACTGTGTGCAAAACAGATAGCTAGTGGGAAGCTGTGGTGTAACACAGGGAGCTCAGTCCAGTGTTCTGAGGATGGGAGAAGGAAGGGAGGGGATACGTGTGTAATTATGGCTGATTCAAGTTGTGCAGTGGAAACCAAACAACATCATAAGACAATTATCTTCCAATTAAACATAAATTTTAAAAAAGAAAGAAAATGGGATTGAATAGGACCTATTTCCTAATATCATTTGAAGATTAAACAAGATGAAGTCTATCAGCATTGGCATGTCACCTCTTACACAGGGTCTACTCAGTGTTGGCTGTTATTTTTAATAGTATTAATAGTGCATATGAAGCACTTCATATAGTGATTGAATAAGCACTCAGTCAGTGGTAGACATCACAATACAACTACTTCTACCACTGTGGCTACAATGATTATTATTACTAGTTTCAACTGAGTGTAAGATTGAGTCATTGTGGTTGCGTGTCTTTTTAAAATAATTACAATATTTTACAAAATCTTTATTTTATACAGGATAAAGCAAAATAATTATTATCCTTTAATAAAAATAAAACTTCCAGGAAAAGAGTAGGAAAAGATCTTGCTATGTCCTGCATCAACTGGACCTTGGATGATATGTCAAATAATCTAATACCTTCCCATGTAAGATAGTTTTAAGGAGGAGCTAATATTGCTGAATGTTAATTATATGCTAAGGAAGGCTCTTAAACCCAATGTTCAGCCATTGAAGGTGGGATGCCTAGCTCGGGTTTACAAACGAAGACACCTAAATGCACAAAGTCAAAACTATTTTCTCAGTGTCACTCCTGTTGTAGGTACTAGGGCCCAGAGTTCAGGTCAGTTCCATTTGCCTCCTAAACCAGGGCTCTTTTCAATGCACTGCACAGCCTCTCAAGCTTTAGTCCATGGGGGAAAATACACATCTCTTTAAAGCAATGCGGAGTATAATTTAACCCTCTTTAATGCCATCATCGGTGAATCAAAAGGGCATGGATTAGTACAATGGGGACTATACATTTAGCACCAAAAAAAATCTAATTATTTCTGTTGTTAAGGAAACTTAGAACAGTTTAGTTCCAAAAGGTAATGTTATCTATTGTTGGCAGGAGTAGCCATTCCCTGGTCTTGTTTTCTTCTCGGATATTCCTTCAATGGAAAGTTTATATGCAGAAAAGCTTTTGAAACAGAGGGTTAGTTGTCTCAGCCAGTGTCTGAACACTTTTTCCATTTGCTTATTTAAAAACCTTTGATTTTATTAAAGAACCGTGATTTCTTCACATTTCCCCCCACTGCAGAATAGAAATATGATCTCTAGCCAGGTATCCTTTTGAATAAAGTCTTACTGCAGCTCTACCACTGGACTCTTCTATGTAGTAGAGTAGAATGTGATTTCACTGATAAAAAATCACTTAAATAATCAGAAGAATTGTATTTCCTATTTGGTGGAGGACTGACATTTTCCAGCCCCAGGCCTCATCGTATGCTTGGAGGATGGTGGTGCAGAAAATGCACTGATGCTGTGTGCAATGCAAGGCTAATATTTTATTCTTCTTATTCAAGTAGTTTAGTTTCTTTCGGGCTATGCCAGCTCTAATTTGATTTGGGGAGTACAAACCCAAAGGCTCATTATGCTGAAAGTTCAGAACAATTATATACATTAACTGAAGGAGGCTAGCTTTAGTTGTGTAAGTTGTAAGCTTTAAATTTAGACATGCTCCAGGGAGGCCTCAGATTAACCTAATGAATCAACAGGCATATATTTCACTCTACATTCTTTGGCAAAACTCACTTCCTCTGGTACAAAGAGAAAAGTGCAGACAGTGAAAATGGTCTTTGGGGAGTCCCAAAAGCCGACCAGAAATCATGGGTCAGGTGGTTTGTACTCTAGCAATAAAAGCACTTGACTTGTTTCTCAGACAATTACAAGCTCTCATCCTGTGCAGTTCCGTGGGCAGCCTTCCATAGGGTGATCAAGAAAGAGAAAGAATGGCCGGTTTTCAAGCTTCCTCAGTTAGAAAGCTCCATCTCCTTGCAACCTTCCCAAATCAAAGGCTGAATCTCGCCTTGCCCGAGCCAGGGGGCCAGAGAGGCTGTGTTTGGTGGTCCCTGTAATCTCCATCGCTTCCTTTGATAACCCGCCTTCTGCCTGAAGAAACCTAAAAGCCGTCAGCTAAACAGGAGGAGAAGGAGAGACCCCACAACCTTCCTCTCTGTGGCTGCATTGAGGATTCTTCCTGAAATTCAGGGTTTCTGTGGTGCTGTCAGCTTCCAGCCTAAAATAAGACACCAGCAAAGGAGAAGGAAATGGCAACCCACTCCGGTATTCTTGCCTGGAAAATCCCTGGACAGAGGAACCTGGCAGACTACAGTCCCTGGGGTCACAGAGTCGGACATGACTTAGCGACTAAACAACAACCACCGCCTCTTAAAGCTTAGAAGATCTGAGACCTTTACCCTACTTGTGGGCAGAGCTTCTCAAGGATGAAGGAGTCCTGTGGGGAGTGATGAGCACAGAGAGGGAAATACTCACTTACTTGGACACACAAGCCTGTGCCTGAGGTTGGATCTCAGTGCAAGAAATTAACAGACTTTGGGAGCTCAGTATTCTAGAATCGTTACTGAGATTAGCTCTGAAATGGCACCCCACTCCAGTACTCTTGCCTGGAAAATCCCATGGATGGAGGAGCCTGGTGGGCTGCAGTCCATGGGGTCGCGAAGAGTCGGACACGACTGAGCGACTTCACTTTCACTTTTCACTTTCATGCATTGGAGAAGGAAATAGCAACCCACTCCAGTGTTCTTGCCTGGAGAATCCCAGGGACAGGGGAGCCTTGTGGGCTGCTGTCTATGGGGTCGCACAGAGTCGGACACGACTGAAGCGACTTAGCAGCAGAAGTGGTTAAGGGGAAGGAATCCTAGCTTTAAAAGGTTTTACTCTGTATCATAGAGCTTTGTAATTCTATGACCTAGATCTCTAGGCTCCTTCTAGAGAAGGACTCTGTGAGTGAACACTTCTTTCCCTCCTACCCTCCTCCCCATCCCCGCTTAGTCCAGCCAATGGGTTTGTTATCCCTGAAGGTACACATAAAAAGTGAGAAGACCCTTGCTATTTCATATCTTTGGCTTGATGGAAAATAAAATCCTTGTCTCTGGAGAGAGAACGTGGCTTGTGGTTGTCTCCCACAGACCCTCTGATCCAGATTCTGAAATCACAGTCACGACATAGAGGCCTCTCAAAATCTCCACACTGTATTATCGGTACTGTACTAAGTATTGAAAGCATATAGGTTTGCATCTAACAAATCATTTCCTTATGTAATTGCATTGTGTTACCGTTCTTTTTATTGGAGTATAATTTCTTTACAATGCTGTGTTAGTTTCCGTGTACAACAACATGAATCAGTCATATGTATACACATATCCGCTTCCTCCTGAGCCCCGCTCCCGCCCCACCCCCACCAATCCCACCCCTCTGAGTCATCACGGAGCATGGACTGGGCTCCTTGGGTAGACAGCAGCTTCCTACTAGCTGTTCATTTTACACAAGGTAATGTATATATGTCAATGCTACTCTCTCACTTCATCACATCCTCTCCTTTCCTCTGTGTCCACTAGTCCCTGCTCGAAGTCTGTGTCTCTATTCTCATCCTACAAGTGTGTTAGGGCTTTTATTCCTTAGGAACTCTACAGACAAAAAGTTTCCATATATGCAAATTTGTTCAACCAGGATCATGGTCGTGTCCATGTCCATCCGCATTTTCTGCTCAGTGTCGAAGACTGAACACACCATTGTCTAATGAACGGGCCATGTCCCACAATATACACACACAGTTATGGGTGCCATCAAGTGACTGGCTGCCACATTTCCTGGTCAATTGTATTTGACAGAAGTTTCATTACTTCAGTTATCTTCTACTTATTTTTTAAAAACAAAGTCATTAGCCACATTCCTTTTTTGGCTGTAGAATTTTGTCAGCTCTCAGTTAACCTCCTTCTTAATCTTTCCCTTAGGGCTTTTGCAAGGCATCTATTAGACAGAAAAATCGGTGTGGTGGTCGTTGGATTTCCAGCTACGCCCCTTGCAGAAGCGCGGGCTCGGTTTTGTGTTTCAGCAGCACACACCCGGGAGATGCTGGACACGGTGAGTGCCCACGGCTCAGCAGAAGCAGTGGGACAGGGCCTCGGAGTCTGAGTGCCTTCTTTTACAGAGCTTGCTTGGGTTTCCGTGGATTTCTCTTGGATGGTGTAAGGAAACAACACCAATAACCCTCACTACTTAAAAAAAATAAGGAGGTTGGGGAGGGGAGTCCCAGCAATGCACAACAATGTGATCAACTCCGAAGACAGAAAAGAAAATCAACCCAGGGAAGACTTGAGTCAAGTCAGTGTTTCGGTTTCACAGCAAAGACTGACTGAGAAGCCAGACGTCTGCGCTTGGCTTCTTCTTAAATGCTGATGCTGATTTCTTGTGCTATTTCAGCAGCAAGGGCCTACACCCTGGCACTGGTCAGAGCCACTACATCCATCACGAGAAAATAGGCCCCAAATAAGCCACATTTGGAAAGCCAACAGCAAAGACAGACCTATTGTAAAAGCTCATCCTACCTGGGGTGCAAAGGATTTCAAAACCATCTTACCATTTTACTGTCCTTAAATTTCAATCTCTGTATGAATGAATACTACCAGATCCAAGCCAGGTCAGTCAGTTTGGAATTGATGAAACTGTCTCATAAAAATCAATGCAGTTTAGCAAATGCTATCAGGTGTCTGCTGTATGCAAAACTCTGGGGCAAAAAGTCTAAGAGGACGTACTATAAACAGGCACCTCATAATAATACCAGAGAGAATAAATTCACCTAGTAAAGAAGGACAACCGCAGGACAGACACTGTAGATGACAATCTAGTGAAGATAACTGCAGGAGCGTGGAAGTGCAGCGAGTCATCACATGTAAGGAGCCATTTGAGCAAAATAAGAGATGATGAGGTCAAGGGCAATGGGAGCAAAAGAAATGAATCTAGGAATGGACATTATGCATGCATGGATCTGCCAAGACTTGGCAAATATTTGGATGCAGGACACATGTGGGCCAGGGAATCAAGGATAATCCAAGGTCTCTAGCCCTCTAGTGAATGAAGGACAGCAGAGCCAAGTTACTAGGAAATAAGGTACGTGGCAAAGAATAGCAAATCATCAGCCGGACTAGGGGAATCAAATGAGCTCAGTTGTAGACATGTAGGGATTACATGTCTATGAGCCATTGGTGGAAAAGTTCCACTATTATACATAGGATGGATAAACAGCGAGGACCTACTATATAGCACAGGGAACTATACTCAACATCCTGGGACAAACCATAATGGAAAAGAACGTGAAAAACAATATATATATATGTATAACTGAATCACTCTGCTGTGTAGAGAAAGTTAATACAACACTGTAAACCAACTATACTTTAATAAAATTTTTAAAAAGGAAAATCCAATTCTAGAGCTTAGGAGAACATGCAAGACTGGAGTTGCTGTAATTTGAGGAACTAAGGGGAGATGGGGGCTTCCCAGGTGGCTCGGTTGGTAAAGAGTCTGCCTGCAATGCGGGAGACCTGGGTTCAATCCCTGGGTTGGGAAGATCCCCTCGAGAAGGAAGTGGCAACCCACTCAAGTATTCTGGCCTGGAGAATTCCATGGACAGAGGAGCCTGGTGGGCTACAGTCCATGGGTCACAAAGAGTTGGACATGACTGAGTGACATTCACTTCACTTAAAGGGGAGATCACTAAAGTCAATGGTAGAAGAAAGAATTGTCCAAATATAAGTACATGAGTCAAGGGCAGACTCCAGAAGTGCCTGTATCTGTGGGTGGATACAGGAATCACAGATGAAGACCTGGGCTCAGATGCAGCTCAGTTCATTTCAGTTCAGTCGCTCAGTCATGTCCGACTCTTTGCGACCCCATGAATTGCAGCATGCCAGGCCTCCCTGTCCATCACCAACTCCTGGAGTTCACCTAAACCTATGTCCATTGAGTCGGTGATGCCATCCAACCATCTCAGCCTCTGTCGTCCCCTTCTCCTCCTGCCCTCAATCTTTCCCAGAATCAGGGTCTTTTCCAATGAGTCACTCTTCCCATCAGGTGGCCACAATACTGGAGTTTCCACTTCAACATCAGTCCTACCAATGAACACCTAGGACTGATCTCCTTTAGGGTGGACTTAGTGCAGTCCAAAAAGTCATGAGCTGGTGTACTGCCCAACACTAAAAAGGCAAAAGCTTCAAGCTGGGGGAGAATCAGCAGAACATCTAAATGCTGTGAGAGGGGAGAAGAAATCATTAGCTTAGCAGTTACCAGGAGCTTGCTGTTGCTCAGAGCAGAGCGTTTTAGGGAGTGAAGGAACAGAAATAAGAATACAAAGAATTAAAAATGAAGATTATACTTTGAGTTTGAATTGCACATGTGTGCAACCACACCACATACACACACACACAGATCCATATCTTTCTGCTTCACCATTATATTTTTAGGACTTAAACCAATGTATAGAACATAGTATGTGATGCTGGGAAAGATTGAAGACAAAGGAAAAGGGGGCAGCACAGGAAGAGATGATTAGATAGCATCCCTGACTCAATGGACATGAATTTGAGCAAACTCTAGGAGATCGTGAAGGACAGAAGGGCCTGGCGTGCTGCAGTCCACAGGTTCACAGAGTCAGATGAGACTTAGCGACTCAACAACAACAATAACAAAACACAGTAATGATTCATTAGATGACACATTAACAACTAAACTAACTCTAGGTTTTGAGATGATGGGAGAACTTTGCTGTTTCTGTTCTACATTGTCCGATTTCTCTAAAATGAGTGAATTTTTCCAGTATATAAATTTTAACAAATTGTTTCTTCTAAATGTAATGAATAATGATAAGAAAGAGTCAGTTCAGTTCAGTTCAGTCACTCAGTCGTGTCCGACTCTGCGACCCCATGAATTGCAGCACGCCAGGCCTCCCTGTCCATCACCAACTCCCGGAGTTCACCCAAACCCACGTCTATCAAGTTGGTGATGCCATCCAGCCATCTCATCCTCTGTCATCCCCTTTTCCTCCTGCCCCCAATCCCTCCCAGTATCAGAGTCTTTTCCAATGAGTCAACTCTTCGCATGAGGTGGCCATAGTACCGGAGTTTCAGCTTTAGCATCAGTCCTTCCAAAGAACACCCAGGGCTGATCTCCTTCAGAATGGACTGGTTGGATCTCCTTGCAGTCCAAGGGACTCTCAAGAGTCTTCTCCAACACCAAAGTTCAAAAGCATCAATTCTTTGGCGCTCAGCATTCTTCACAGTCCAACTCTCACATCCATACATGACCACTGGAAAAACCATAGCCTTGACTAGACGGACCTTTGTTGGCAAAGTAATGTCTCTGCTTTTGAATATGCTATCTAGGTTGGTCATAACTTTCCTTCCAAGGAGTAAGCATCTTTTAATTTCATGGCTGCAGTCACCATCTGCAGTGATTTTGGAGCCCAAAAAAATAAAGTCTGACACCATTTCCACTGTTTCCCTATCTATTTCCCATGAAGTGATGGGACCAGATGCCATGATCTTAGTTTTCTGAAGAAAGGGTAGATAAGATTTTCAAGAAGTTTGTAAAGACAAGAAAAACTGGTTTAGAAAAGGCTTTTGAAAGTGGAGGGAGACTTGAGCATGTTTACACATCGATAGAAGAAGGGAGTTATGAGAGGAACATTGCAGGTGTGGGGAGAAGTCCACATGCCGAGAAGCAAGCTCTAGAGACAGCAGAAGGGATGAGTACCCTGGGTGGATTTGCATCTTATTTCTGATCCAAACAGCACTGAGGCACTCAATGAATAGCCAGTTCAGTAGATATCAGACCCTGTGGTTGTCTTCACAAGTTAATTCCTACAGATTACCTGGTTTGGAAGCGGCATGGACCTCTCGCCTAGACAAACGCCTCTAAACTTTTAAGATCATCAAATCAATACAAAATTTTGAGCAGGTTTCTAACTAGAAGAGAATATGAAAAATGACGCTTTGAAAAGTCAGGGCATTAAGTTGGTGACTGAACATAACACTTGCCAAAAATACATATTATTAGACAAGTCTATTCAGTGACCGTCTTTGGAAGAAGACAGAAACAGGGCCACTTTACAAACACGAAGTGACTTAACACGTACCTCTTCCTACATGAATAGTAGCCCTCAGTAAAGGACTGAGGTCGGCTTTAGTAGGAGCAGTGGTAGTGTTAGTTGCTCAGTCGTGTCCGACTCTTTGCAACCCCATGGACAGTAGCCCACCAGGCACCTCTGTGCATTGAATTCTCCTGGCAAGAATACTGGAATGGGCAGCTATTTCCTTCTCCAGGGGAGTTTCCTGACCCAAGATCAAACCCAGGTCTCCTGCATTGCAGGCAGATTCTTCACTGTCTGTGCCACCAGAGAAGCCCAAGGTCAGCTCTAACGTTTTAATCCTCCCACCTTCCAAATAAGAAATCTACATATGACCAACACTGATTTCTCTCACTTCTTGGCAGCCTCCTACCCAGAACTGGCCCCCTATTTTCTTAGAATCCTCTCATGCATGAGTCCAAAGGTGGCAAGTAACTCTTCCCAGATGTTACGAAGATGATTCAGGAGTGTGTATTCCCTGCAACAGCAAAAGCTGCATAAAGCCAACTTTTCTCGAGTCCTGGTGTGTTTCAGGTAGTTGATCAATGAGCCTCAACATAAATCCATTTTGAGATTATATATGCATTAACCAGCATATTACGCACGTTTTACAACAGACGCCAAAAACAGTTAAATAGTTTGAGATCCTACATCACATCTGTCAGGATGGCTGTCGTCATAAAGAACGCAAGTGACAGGTGTTGGCGAGGATGTGGAAAACAGAGACCCTCTGCACTGTTGGTGGGAACGCAAATTGGTGCGGCTACCGTGAAAAACAGTATAGAGGTTTCTCAAAAGATAAAAATAGAACTGCCACATGACCCGGGAATTCCATTCCTGGGTATATATCTGAAAAAAAAAGCCACTAATTTAAAAAGACACATACACTCCCAATGTTCATAGCAGCATTATTTATAATTGCCAAGATATGGAAGCAACCTAGGTGTCCATCAAGAGACAAATGGATAAAGAAAATGTAATGTGTTCACACACACACACACACACACACACACACACACAATGGAATACTATTCAGCCATAAAAGAGAATGAAATTTTTCCATTTGCAGCTACATGGATGGATGTGGAGGGCATTATGAGAAGCAAAATAAGTCACACAAAGACAAATTCTGTATGCTATTGCTCATCTGTGGACTCTAAAAAATACAACAAATTAATGAATATAAGAAAAAAGAAACAGACACAGACATAGAGAACAAACCAGTGGTTGCTACTGGGGCAGGAGGGGCAATATGGGGGCGGCTGAGCAGGAGGCACAAGCTACTGGGTTTAAGATGGACTCAAAGATGTATCATACGACATGGGGAATACAGCCAATATTTTGTAATAGCTGTAAACAGAAAGTACCATTTAAACTTGTATTAAAAATAAAAATATAGTTTTAAAAGATTGAGATTAATAAATAATTGAAGTCCTATGCTTCCCTCCCACATCGTCCATGAATTATCTCCCATCGCCCCCAAGTATGTGGATCCTTCACTTTCAAAGCCACCGACCTGCCCCATCCCCCACCTTCAGTGAAAGCAGTAGAAACTATCCCAAATTTATGCCACTTAAAATGTAATGTCTGTTGCTTTTTCTTAGTGCTTATATTTGGTATAAAAGTTAAGAAAATGCATTGAAGTGAAAAAAACTTTAATCACCCATAATTGTACCACCTAGAAATAAACTATTCATAACATCTTGATAGAGATTTAACTGATGTCAGTTTGAAAGTCTTCCTAATAGAGAATGTCCAGAAGCCCCATGAGTCATTTATTCTGATGTTAGCAACTCTTACTTTCCCTTTTTTTAAACATTAGACTCTAATATCTTTCCATTTTCTTTTGACTGGTTGAGAAAAACAGAACCAAAATGTTTAAAAAAAAAAAAAAGCATGCCCAATTCTGTAGGCTTAGCAATAGACTGGAAGGAAAAATTACATTGTGTATATTCTGGACTTCAGTTGTTTCATTTGTAAAATTGTACATTTCCCTGCCTGGATTAAGAGAATTGAAATAGATGAGCTCTTGGTCCCTTAGGGTTTTAAACTCTATATTCTATGGAGCATAGAGCTGAGTATTTAAAAGCTGAGAGTGGGAGGGATGGGGAAGCATGGGAGAGAGAAAGAAGGATGGTCATTCCCCTACCTATGGATTGAACCCGGGTATCCTGCATTGCAGGCAGATTCTTTACTGTCTAAGCCATCAGGGAAGGAATTAGTTACCTCCAAGTTCATTTTCTTCCTGGTCAGGTTGATTTCTTGTGTCATGAGGACTTAACTCAAACGTAATCTGTGAACATTTTTCTTTTCTCTCACAAGTTTATACTGTCGTTAAATTTTAAAAATAAAGACTTCAAGGGTAAGCATGAATCAAATGTGTTTCTTCCTCTCTTCACATCCCCACAATATCTTAAACATGCGTAATGTGGAGTTAGACTGTTAAAGAATATGAAGTAAAATGCATTCGCCTCAAACATTCCTCTAGGGCTGGTTTATGAACTTCAGCTTAGTGACTTGGATCTTTTTCCTTTTCTTTAAAAAGCAAATAAGCTGGCAAAAGAAGAGTGTGGTTTTCTGTGAGACCTCAGAGGGCAAGGCCACTTGGGAGTTTAAATAAAACTAATGGAAGGCAATCTCTTTGCAGGTTTTGGAAGCCCTGGATGAGATGGGTGACCTCCTGGATGTGAAATACTCCCGGAACAGGAAGTCAGCACGCCCGGAACTCTATGATGAGATGAGCTTTGAACTTGAGGATTGAGTTTCCTGGACCTGAATGGACCCTAAAGACTTGGCCAGGAAGACCTCCTTCTTTGTCTCACAAGGAATATAAATGGATTTCTCCTCCTTTCTAAGGACAGTTTTGGTTTCCAAAACAATTTCATTGAACCAAGGGAGACACAGTCGTTGTGTTTTTAATGTCTCTGTAGAGACATTAACGTTCTCCTCCCCCAAGCATCCTGCCACAAACACACACACACCACACACACATTTCTTAGAATATTTGTAATGGCAAAGAGCCTGCGTTTTAGCTGCTACTGTGCAGCCTCTTCGGTCCAGGCCCTTTTAGGAATTCCAGCCAAATGAGAGGGTTTTGATTTTTACTTCAGTAGATCTCACTACGGGTTTGCTAATTTTCTCTGCAGATGGGGGCAAGGGAGGTGGGCAGTAGCTGGACTCCTTCTTACCCATGAAAGAACCAGCTAGAACTCATCCATATCATAGGAAGTTCCAGGTGGGAGGGTAAACAAATGTTGCCTCTACCATTTGTCACATTTGGACTTTTTCCAAGGACAAGTGTCAGAAGCCATATTGAGTGTTTGAAGGGAGAGCGCAGACCTGGCCAGCAAGACCAAAGACGTCTTTACAGGAAACTTTCCTTTTCCTGTTCCTGGTTTCCTACAGTTTTATAGCTGAGCTTTTGAGGTTTGGAAAATTCAAGACTTTTGTTTCATCAGGAAGAGGGAAGAAAGCAAGCAAGCCAATTGTAGGCCTAGACTAAACTGATAAAGGTGTGATGGTGTGAGCGTCCTTGGTGCCTTGTGGACTGAATGTTTCGCATCGCTTTTACTACACTGAGAAACGAGCTGTCCTTTTCCTACTGAGTGTGGAGGACATGGGGAAATTCAAGTTCCTTTAGAGCTGACTTCTAAGACTACACTTGAAGAACGGATCGGTTCAAAAGTGACATTTAAAAGTAAATGCTATTCAGCTTTTCAGTTCTGACCCCTCCATTCAGACCTATTAAACAGTACTGTCCTCTGGCATAAGCACTCCACTTTGGTGCTAAGTGGGCTTTACTTGAGTTGCCTCTGTCTCTCTGTCTCTGTCTGTCTCTATACATCTGCCTGTCTGTCTGTCTCTCCCTCTCTAAATGTGAACACACACTTCTCTGCAAAAGTAGCCCTTTGCTAATTGAATCTAGTCGGTATGGAAAAAAGCCAGTAGAAAACCTTATCTTTAACAAGCCCCCCAGATGGTGCCCAGATTGGGAAACTCTTAAAAAGCAGTGGTGACCTTTTACCAAAGCTTCTGTAATAGTTCAAATGAGTTACAGAACATTCCACTCCATCAAATGACACTCTAAACAAATCACTTCAAGAGAGGTTTGACTTCACATGACACAGATGGACGCGGCTCTCATCCTGTGTGCTGGAGCAGAAACCCCACCCACAGCCCCCCGTGTTCTGGCGGCCCGGATGCTCACAGCTTTTTAAAGGATAAAGGCGATCAGTGTGGAAAGCTTTTTATGGGGGAAACTATTAGCCTAATAGGTACATCAGCTAAAAACTGGATCCCATGATCAAGGTCCCCCTGAATTTTTGTAAGGAGTCCTATAAGCAGAAGAGGACAGGAAGTGGGTCCTGAAAATGCAGTTGCTCCATCCAATGGCTGATTTTGATAACTAAATTCCAACAGAGACTAAATTTCAACTCAGTGAACCAGTGCAGCATTCCTTGTGCAAAGAAAATATACATTGTATACATGTGCCAAGAAAAGGAAGGCACAGAGGTCTTTTCTCTTGAAAACGTATGTTTAAATGAAGTTGATCTTAGTTAATTGTCCAAAATGAATCTTCATCAAGATGACAGAGTGCTGAGTCATTGATTACATTCTCCAACATGAGATCAAGAACCTAGCTCTGTCAGACAGTCTGTACTGAATATGAACTTATGAGAACAACTGTAATCCAAATGGAATGTTTCCTGAGCACATTAGAGGGATTCAGGCCCCAGAGGGTTAATGATATAAGGATATATGTTTTATAGAGTGAGACTGGTTAAGAGGGTACTTGTGAGAATTTTTCATTTTTATAAGAAAAAATCTACTGCTAAGTTAATAAAAGTGTGATTTCAATTCAATAGGTATTATTGGATCTTTACAGCTATACCAGAGCCAAAAATGTCCCTTTGGTTGGCTCTGTTTGGAAAGATAATTTCCTAAAAGAACTGTAATGTCTTACACCCCCAACCCTCCCAACTGTGAAGAATGCATGTGCGCATGCACACACACATACAAGCACATTTTCCCCTTTATTTACAGAGCAAGAATTTAAAGATTCAGAGATGAGAATCTGGCTGACTAATAAATAGATGGAAGATGCTATTTCTAAAAATGACCTTCAGGCAAGCAAAAGAGGAAGGATCCAGACTGATATTTGTAAGGAGGGTATATTTGCATAATAGCAAAATGGCATAGACACCTTCCTAATCTTACGGAATGCAATATCCTGTTGTTGACTATCTTGCCTTTTAGCATGCTTTGGTTTGACAGAGACTATGGGCTTCAGAATGTACTAGTAAGCTTATTAAAATAAAGATCCCTGGGCCCCAAACCAGACTTCCACTGAATCAAAACAGCTCCGGTGCCCAGGAATCTTGCTTTTCAGCCTGTCTTCCCAGGGGATTGTCAACCAGGTCATAATTTGAGAACCAGGGCTTCCCTGGTGGCTCAGCTGATAAAGAATCCACCTGCAATGTGGGAGACCTGGGTTCAATCCCTGGGTTGGGAAGATCCCCTGGAGAAGAGAAAGGCTACCCACTCCAGTATTCTGACCAGGAGAATTCCATTGACTATATAGTCCATGGGGTCACAAAAAGTCCGACAGGACTGAGCGACTTTCACTTTCATTGGGACTGGTAACTCTAGTAACTTCCCAGGAACTTTGTTCTGATTCTCTGTTGGTGATTAAGAGTGTTTATATTGTTAAAGTAAATTAATTATTCTAAACTTTTCACCCCAATGCAACATTTTGTTCCCATTTCAAGGTACCTTCTCTTTCCCCAAAAATGAACCCAGTGTTGAAGAATAACCTGCCATTCATTTGAACAGAAGTATCTCTTCTCTAGCTCTCCTTTGTCTCCTTTGTGTCATTTCTTACAAGATGTTCCTTTTTCTTTTCATGACTTTGTTCCATTGATTGTGGTATCTTGTTTCATTTTTTTCTTCCCACCCCCTGAAAAAAATCTTCGACTTCTGATCATTTATTTATTCCAACAGTAGCTCTCAAGCCAGGTGAAAGTCTATTAAATAGTGTCCAAACATGCAATGCTCCTCGGTGTTTGTCTTCAGAGATAACAAATATTATAAATGAGTTACTCTGACTGAGGAAACCTTGGCTCTCTTAAATATAGGATTTGATTTATGGCAACAATAACAACTGTAATTTGAATTTATCATACTTCCTTGGCAGTTTTTTCCCAGTTTCACTAAGAACAATATATTTGAAGTCTTTTTTCTCAGGATGCTGTATGGAGCTGTGTAACATTTAAGAAATTAAAAGGAGACTGTATTTTAAATGTTTTTAGGTATTTATTGTGGGACATTGTCTTAGGGTGTTGTGGTGTGGTGTTTTGTATGTGTGTATGTATGTGTGTGTTTCACTGAAACATTTGAGGTGACCAACTTCATTATATTCTCCCTGTGATACATTGATTTCTTTAATAAACCAATCACCCAAATTGGCAATATAAAAAAGAGTTAATGTTTTTGTGTTGACTTAGTTTGGGTGACCCACTCTAGTGCTCTTGCCTGGAGAATCCCAGGGACAGAGGAGCCTAGTAGGCTGCCGTCTATGGGGTCACAGAGTCGGACACGACTGAAGCAACTTAGCAGCAGCAGCCTTTAAAAAAAAAAAAAAGACTAAGATTTGCTTTTAAGAATTTCATTGAGAAAAAATGGCCCAGGGTGGCGAGCCATGACTTGCACTGCGTCACCAGAACCAATGGTGCTCATCTCTTCCCAACTCTGTTTTCAGTGACGTCACCTTTGTAGCTGGAAATTGGCCGTGTTGGGAGTATTTACACGACAGAAACTGGCAAACACTACAGATTAGTGGTCTGGAGAGCTGGCTGTTAAATGTTGATCAGGCACACCACTGAGACTGCATACAATGTTACAATATCTAGGTTGGAGGGAGGGAACAGGCTTGGAAATAGAAGTTGCAGCATGATGTCATCATAACAAAGGCTTCAGTAAGCCCCAGAGAAGCTATACAGCTGAGATGGGCCTTTAGAAGTAGCTCAAAAGAAGGCGGGGGGTGCCAGGTCTGTCCCCCCTACCTACTAGTTAAAGGATGCAGGCTACCAGGGCATCCCTGGGGGAGAGTGGTAACTTAGACAAGATAATTCCTTTCAGTCAAGGGAAATTCTTGGGGAAGGACTCAGCTTTGAGCTGATAGCCATCCATCCACTTAAAACTTTTACTTCTAAAATGCATAATTAAATACCACTGAGTCTCTGAAGAGAAAAGTAAATATTTTATATATTTTTAATTTATGTATGTAGTTTATTTTGTTATACATACCTATATATAATAAATATGTTATTTTTAATAACTATATTTATTTATGTTATTCTCTTTAATGACTATTACAAAGAAATTAATGAATACAGTTTAACATACTTTAAAGATGTTGACTTCTTGGATTGTTTGAAAAATTTAGTCAATAAAAAGATGACCTTAACGTTGAAAAAAATTTTATTTCTAATTTACACACTTTAAAAATTTTCATAATGGAAAAATCTAAGCATACAATAAAACAGAACAGTATAACAAACCCACACATGCCTATCACCAAGCTCCAAACATTATCAATTCATGGCCATCCGTTTTCATCTGGTGCCCCCTCCCACCAGATTACTTGAAGGCAACCTCCAGGAATCTTATGACGTCATCAGTATGTATTTCACTGAGTCTCTGTAAAGGGTGGCTATATCTTAATTTGTTGTTTCAACCTCATTAAAAGATAAGTCTTCAGGATAAAAAGAAAAAAGGCACCAAAATGAGTTAAATGTTCTCTGTCTCACATCCTGCACGAGAATTCTCTGGAGTAGAGTAGGAATTATTTTTGAAGCAGATATGTGGTGTCTTTAAAGATAATAAATCAATCATTTGGGGACATTTCTCATGCACCAGACACTGGGGTTAACATTCTGTGTTCCCAGTGCAGGGGGAACAGGCTTGATCCCTCGTCAGGGAGTGAAGATCCTACATGCCACCCAGTCCAGGCAATAGATGGAAAAAATTCCCATTAACCAACAGGATATCATCCTTTAAAAAAAAAAAAGTAACAAAGAGCTCTGACATACATTATCTCCTAGGACTCTCTTGGAGATGAGTAGTGGACTCACAACCACAGTATTCAAGATGTCAGGGGAGGAGCAGGGCCTAAAGAGGACTTTCAAGACTCCGACAGGGTGTTGCTTTTTTCTGCCCTCCTCCTTCTTGAGTCAAGTTTCTTAAAAAGTTATTTCAGCTAAACCTGATATATTAGCAGAGGTAATTCAAGCAGGAGTACGTGAACCCAGCTTACGTACTTGAAAAAAAGGTGATGCCCGGGACAAGGTTGAAGTGAAATTGTCACTCTCATTCTCATTCTACTCCTTGGTCCAGATGACAGGCTCACATCCACTGTCTGCAAGTCAACTGCCCTGAAAGGTTATCACTGATACAAATCAATGAAACATCCGTCATGAGAAGGTAGCAGCAGAAGAAAGAGGGTGTGTTGTGTTTTTTTCCCCCACTATGGCATGAAACAGTGCTCCCTTTCATTCAGTCCAGATGCTGATTTTTATATCAAAAATATTGATTGAAGGGGCTAGTGATTTTGGCTCCCACCCAAGTTTATTCAGGATCTTTCTTAATTAGGTTTGGGTATACTGCCCATGGCCAGCGTAGAGTGTGGCTCCAATCACCATACGCTCTCCACTTCATCATCGGCTGAGGAATAAGGCAAGGAAATTGCTGCTGCTTTGTTTCTCCAATCCCATGAGTTTTCCCCCCCACCCCCTCTGGATTTGAAGTATGCATGGAACAAATGTGCAACAACGACTGAAAGAAGTGTAATGGCTTCATTGAGATGAGCTCAAGCTAGCCTGCTTGACTAGGGATCCCCAGCATGAATAAGGCCCTGTGTGGGAAAAATGAAGGGGCAGCCATGTGAGATCATGGAAGAAGATCTTGACATCTTTTAAATGAAAAATGTTCACCAGGTTGATGCAGCCAATCAGACTATGAGTTGTTTGGGTTTTTTTGAAGGGAAAAATAATCTCTTTAACCAACAACACATGATTTCCTCATAATTTGTCTACTTTGCACATGATTGTAGTTCTCATACAACTATTTTAATAATGTTCATATCAATTTCATATACTTTATACCACTCTTTTAAAAACACTTCTGCATGCATAAATATCAATTAATCATGGTCAATAATTATAGACACCTATGATGAAAAGGGGTTTTCAATATGCATAAAATAGTGTGTTGATCTTAAAAAATACAACCCAGATTCCCAAAAAAATATTTTCAACTAAATATCTAAGAGTTTTAACTAAAAAAAAAAAAAAACCCTAGGCAAAACTTCAAAGTATATATTTGTAAGATTTTTTATTAAAGGGACAATTCATTAAGTTGGATCAACTAAGTAGGATGAACCAAATGTCAAAGATTGTCCACACAGATACTTCTATAACTCCTATAGGTGTTACAGGTACATTACATGGAAAATTAAAATACTATATTAAAGTGGGTCTATTTCTACTATAATGAACATTAACTCACTGAAAAATTGTATGTTTTACAGGAAATTTCATGTACTATTTCAATCAGTCAGTCAGCTCAGTCCCTCAGATGTGTCCAACTCTTTGCAACCCCCTGGACTGAAGCACGCCAGGCTTCCCTGTCCATCACCAACTCCCAGAGTTTACTCAAACTCATGTCCATTGAGTCGGTGATGCCATCCAACCATCTCATCCTCTGTCGGCCCCTTCTGCTCCTGCCTTCAATCTTTCCCAGCATCAGAGTCTTCTCCAATGAGTCAGTTCTTCGCATAAGGTGGCCAAAGTAATTGGAGTTTCAGATTCAGCATCAGTCCTTCCAATGAATATTCAGGACTGATTTCCTTTAAGACTGACTGGTTTGATCTCCTAGCAGTTCAAGGGACTCAAGAGTCTTATCCAACACCACAGTACAAAAGCATCAATTCTTTGGTGCTCAGCTTTCTTTATAGTTCATACATGACTACTGGAAAAACCATAGCCTTGACTAGATGGACATTTATTGGTAAAGTAATGTCTCTGCTTTTAAATATTCTGTCTAGGTTGGTCATAGCTTTCTTCCAAGGAGAAAGCATCTTTTAATATCATGGCTGCAGTCACCATCTGCAGTGATTTTGGAGCCCAAGAAAATAGTCTCTCATTGTTTCCATTGCTTCCCCATCTATTTGCCATGAAGTGATGGGACCAGATGCCATGATCTTAGTTTTTGGAATGTTGAGTTTTAAGCCAACTTTTTCACTTTCTTTTTCATCAGGAGGCTCTTGACTTTCTGTCATAAGGGTGGTGTCATCTGCATATCTGAGGTTATTTATATTTCTCCTGGCAATCTTCATCCAGCCCAGCATTTCACATGACATACTCTGCATATAAGTTAAGTAAGCAGAGTGACAATATACAGCCTTGATGTACATCTTTCCAATTTGGAACCACTCAATGTCTAATTCCAACTGTTCCTTCTTGACCTGATACAGATTTCTCAAGAGACAGGTAAGGTGGTCTGGTATTCTCATCTCTGTAAGAATTTCCCACAGTTTGTTGTGATCCATACAGTCAAAGGCTTTAGTATAGTCAATGAAGCAGAAGCAGATGTTTTTCCAGAATTCTCTTGCTTTTTCTGTGATCCAACGGATGTTAGTAATTTTGGTTCCTCTGCCCTTTTAAATCCAGCTTGAACATCTGGAAGTTCTTGGTTCACGTACTATTGAAGCCTAGCTTGGAAAATTTTGTGCATTACCTTGCTAACGTGTGGGATGAGTGCAATTGTGGGATAGTTTGAACATTCTTTGGCATTGCCTTCCTTTGGGGTTGGAATGAAAACTGACCTTTCCCAATCCTGTGGCCATTGCTGAGTTTCCCAGATTTCCTGGCATATTGAGTGCAGCACTTTAACAGCTCAGCTGGAATTCCATCACCTCCACTAGCTTTGTTCATAATGAGGCTTCCTAAGGCCTACTTGACTTCACACTCCGGGATGTCTGACTCTAGGTGGGTGACCATACCATTGTGGTTATCTGGGTCATGAAGATCTTTTTTGTATAGTTCTTCTCTGTATTCTTGCTACCCCTTCTTAATATCTTTTGCTTCTGTTAAGTCTCTACCTTTTCTGTCCTTTATTGTGCCCATCTTTGCATGAAATATTCCCTTGGTAACTCTAATTTTCTTGAAGAGATCTGTAGTCTTTCCCATTTTAATGTTTTCCTCTATTTATTTGCACTGATCACTGAGGAAGGCTTTCTTATCTCTCCTTGTTGTTCTTTGGAACTCTGCATTCAGATAGATGTAACTTTCCTTGTCTCCTTTGCCTTTTGCATTTACTACTTAATAATAGCCAAATAGAAAAGAAACACACCAGCTATTTAAACTATTAATATGTTCCTTGATTGTGAATCTAGATGGAAGATCAGGGATTACCAGATATCTGAAGAAAACCAATAACACCAAAATGAATAGCAAAGATGAAAAAAGAAAAAAAAATTCACCAATAACAACAGACAATCATAGAATAGGGAACTTATAAAATATTCTAATTATTACTCTTATGGGTCAAGTTGATTGTGTAAAGATATCACATATCTAAAACAAAAAGAGGTTGATATGAAAAGGAACCAGAGTTCATAAAATTAAAAATAGTATTTAAATGTTTGGTGAAAACAAATTAATAGAGCAAATTAAAAAAGCAACTTTAAAATTTAAATCTCTCTCAGAATATAAATCCAAGGACGAAAGAAATGGAAAACATGAGAGAAAATTTTAACGACAAAGGAGCAGAAGAACCAATATCTATCTAACAAAATGTTGAGAAAGAAAGAATAAGGAAAACTTAAGGCAGGGGGGAAAAAAAGAATATTAAAGAAATAATATAGAACTATTTCCCTGAGGCTGAACCAAAACAGATGGTAGGAAAAGCCCAATAAGTACTGAGTTGATGAATAAAAATAGATTTTCACTTAAAAGCATCTTTGTGAAACTTGGCCACAACAAGGATAAAGAAAACTAAAAATTTTCCAAATAAAAAAACATAACAATCTCACCTACAAAAGTAAAAGTAATAGATTTTACTTGTGAATATTACAAATGTGTCCTCCAGAAAGTTTGTTCCAATTTTCATACACATCAAGTAGTCTATAAAAATATTCATTTCCACCTCTGGGTCAGTGCTGAATATTACCATTTCTATAATCTTTGTCAACCTGATGGAGAAGAAAATGGGTTCTTACTAATGTCTGACTCCCATTTACTAGTGACACTTTTTTCTCATGTATGCGTGGCTGTTTGTATTGGTCTCTTATGCGTTTTTGGTTTGTATCCCCTGCTGCTTTTTCTTCAAGGATGTCTCATTAGCATTTCCTGATGCTGGAGGAGAATGAAGAAATGACTTCGATTTCAGAGGGAAATAGTTTTGAGTCTAAAATCCTATATCCAGTAAAATACGTCTAACCAAGGTAGGGGGAAATAGGGACTTTTTTAAAGATTTTTTTTTTTAATATAGGCCATTGTTAAAGTCTATTGAATTTGTAACAATATTGCTTCTGCTGTTTATGGTTTTTGGGCCATTGGGCATATGGGATCTTAGCCCCCCAACCAAGAATCGAATCCATACCCTGTGCACTGGAAGGTGGAGTCTTAACCACTGGATCTTCAGGGAAGTCCCAAAATAAGGAGTCTTTAACATAAAAAGTTTACAAAGTTTACTTGCTCAGTACCTTTTCTTTACAAAATTTCTTATCTAATAGTCCCATAAACACATCCAAGCAAAATAAAGACAGGGTATCTAGAAAAGAACAGAATTAACCCAGGAGTATAATAATAATAAACCAAAATAATATTTTATTAGTTAAAGTAGATTAAAAGTTGTAAGAAAGGTGATGGGCTGGTTTTTTTCTGGTAGAGAAGTCAAAATCCATGTCTCTAGGTGGCAAGCTCCTCCTCATGTTTCCAGGACACAGCTACCCACCGTGGCTCCACGAAGTCCTAGGACCTTGTCATGTCGTGTGTGGTTGAGGCTGCAGATGTCAGCCTGTGAGAAAGGAAAGCTGAGCATAGAAGAGGCCCAACTCCTAGCACCATTTGATAGTCGACTTAACCTTGACCCTTTGGATGTCTTCCAAGAAGGATGACAGGCCCTGCTTCCACAATCCCAAAAGGAGCATCCAGAGACCAATAAGAAGTAGAATTGTGTGGTCACTCACCTAGAGGCAGACATCCTGGAATGTGAAGTCAAGTGGGCCTTAGGAAAGCATTACTACGAACAAAGCTAGTGAAGCTGATGGAATTCCAGCTGTGCTATTTCAAACCCTAAAAGATGATGCTATAAAAGTGCTGCACTCATAATGCCAGCAAATTTGGAAAACTCAGCAGTGGCCACTGGACTGAAAAGGTCAGTTTTCATTCCAATCCTAAAGAAGGACAATGCCAAAGAATGATCAAACTACCACACAATTGCACTCATTTCACATGCTAGCAAGGTAATACTCAAAATCCTTCAAGCTAGGCTTCAAAAGTACATGAACTGAGAACTTCCAGGTGTTTAAACTGGATTTAGAAAAGGCAGAGGAGCCAGAGAGCAAATTGCCAACATCTGTTGGATCATAGAAAAACAAGGGAATGCCAGAAAAATATCTACTTCTGTTCACTGACTATGCTAAAGCTTTTGCCGCCAAACGTCCATCTAGTCAAAGCTATGGTTTTTCCAGTAGTCATGGAAAAACCATGTGGATGTGAGATTTGGACTATAAAGAAAGATGAGCACTGAAGAATTGATGCTTTTGAACTGTGGTGTTGGAGAAGACTCTTGAGACTCCCATGGACTGCAAGGAGATCCAACCAGTCCATCCTAAAGGAAACCAGTCTTGAATATTCATTGGAAGGACTGATGCTGAAGGTGAAACTCAAACTTTGGCCACCTGATACAAAGAACCAACTCATTGAAAAAGACCCTGATGCTGGGAAAGATTGAAGGCAGGAGGAGAAGCGGATGACAGAGGATGAGATGGTTGGATGGCATCACCGAGTCGATGGACATGAATTTGAGCAAGCTCCGGGAGTTGGTGATGGACAAGGAAGCCTGGCGTGCTGCCTTCCATAGAGTCACAGAGTCGAACACGACTGAGCAACTGAATTGAAAGCCTTTGATTGTGTGGATCACAACAAACTGTGGAAAATTCTTAAAGAGATGGGAATACCACACCATCTTACCTGCCTCCTGTGAAACCTGCATGCAAGGTCAAGAAGCAACAGTTACAACCGGACATGGAACAATGGACTGGTTCAAAATTGGGAAAGGAATTCATCAAGGCTGTATATTGTCACCCTGCTTATTTAACTTATATGCAGAGTATATCATGCCCAGGCTGGATGAAGCACAAGCTGGAATCAAGATTGCTGGGAGAAATATCAATAACCTCAGATATGCAGATGACACCACCTTAATGGCAGAAAGCCAAGAGGAACTAAAGAGTCTTTTGATGAAGGTGGAAGAAAAAAATGAAAAAGTTGGCTTAAAACTCAACATTCAAAAAACTAACATGACAGCCACTCCCATCACTTCATGGCACATAGATGGGGAAACGATGAAAACAGCGACAAACTTTATTTTCTTGTGCTCCAAAATCACTATGGAAAGTGACTGCAGGCATGAAATTAAAAGAGGTTTGTTACTTGGAAGAAAAGCTATGACAAACCTAGACAGCATATTCAAAAGAGGCATCACTTTGCTGACAAAGGTCTGTATAGTCAAAGCTATGGTTTTTCCAGCAGTGATGTGAGAGTCAAACCATAAAGAAGGCTGAGCACTGAACTGTGGTGTTGGAGAAGACTCTTGAGAGTCCCTTGCACTGCAAGGAAATCAAACCTGTCAATTCCAAAGAAAATCAACCCTGAAAATTAGTTGAAAAGACTGATGCTAAAGCTGAAACTGCAATACTTTGACCATCTGATTCAAAGAGCTGACTCATTGGTGAAGATCCTGATGCTGGGAAAGACTGAGGGCAGGAAGAGAAGGAAGCGACAGGATGAGCTGGTTGGATGGTAGCATCAGTTCAATGGACATGAGTCTGAGCAAACTCCAGGAGATAGTGATGGACAGGGAGGCCTGGCATGCTGCAGTCCATGGAGTCACAGAGACTTGGACACGACTGAGCAAGTGAACTAGAACAACACCCTGATTTCTCAGTCCCTAGAGATCCAGCCCTCCTCCCCCAGTACTGCTCCAATACCCACCCTATTTACTCCTGACTGATACATGAGACCTTGTAAGCTCCATCCATAGACTGGTCCTAGAGCCCGAGTCAGGTCCCCACAGCTAGCTGGTGAACAGGTCAGCCTGTCCCTTATCTCATGTCTTGTTCTCTTTTCATTCACTTCATTCCTCAGAACCAACATGTGCAACACTCTCAGCTAAGGCATCTTTGGAAAGGGTGATCTGAGCCCCGCTGGAGGAGGGGGCACTGCAGTGGCGGGTGTCCATCCACATGCAGCTCTCCAGCAGTGGGAACACTGTCCCGGCCACCAGAACTCTGAGCGTGCTAAGTCTGGCCCATATGCTCCTCAGGATATGAAAGGAGAGGTGGTAGTTTTCTCACCTCTATGATCTTCACTCTGCCTCTCAAATTGTCACACCTCACTTTGGGACCCTCCTGTGTTTCATTAGTGATGGGGAAAGCCAGCCAACTGGGGATTAGATAGGTTTGTTTGGGGTTGGTTCTTTTAAAATTCCACATTCACAGGGGAATAGCCCGGGGTCAACTCTTCAGTGAAATGCTGGAAACAAGAAAATATGGTGCACTTTATGGCTTGTTTATCCATCTGCATCTTCCCTGGTGCATGTTTCTGGGGTCTCTCCCCCTCCTAGGTTATGACCTTTCAGGATTTTGCAGATTGTTCAAAGCTACTCTCAGTGACAGTTTAAGGACAACAAGAGGTAGCCACTAAAAATAACAGTGTGCACAGCAATTCATCCCTGCCCCATCCCTGAGCAGTGTCTTCCTCCATGTTGACCTTTCAGCTTTAAATGTGAATATAAGTGAGCCATGTGAAAATAGCATCTGTGTGTAGTAGGGCCTCCCCTTGCAGAAGTAAGAATGAGGTAACGTGCTTTTAGAAAACTCTTGTTCAGCAAAACTCCAGGAGCGTTCTTGTCTAGTTCTTTTAAATGTGTACTTCCAACGTTTATGATGAGACAGATGTTCTATTAAAAGGAGAAAGTACTAGAAACAAGCATCTAACAGCGAGCTTCATACTTTGAAACTTGCTGTTTTTGCCCCTGGAAAAAATTTAAAGATGCTTAAAAGGAGAGACACGTGAGTTGAACACAGATTTAGTTAACCAAAGAGATAAGAAATTATTACGAAGCTGTCCTGTGTTCACTATCGTGCCCTTGAATTATTCTGATATTCCCATGGGGACAAACTTTAGTCCTGGTCTAAGTCACCAGGCACACTGATCACTTCCTGCTTTAAGCACCTGCCTCCTTCTGTCTAAGGGTTTTCTGTGTATTCAGGAGCCCCCAAACACACAAAGCAAGAGTTGACACCCCAAGAGCAGCCCTCCTCAGTGGGTGATGAGAGTCAGCAGATGAGCACCTTGATTCCTTTCCCATCTGGGGGCATCATTTGAAGGCAAGTTCTGCACAGTCTCTGAGAGTGCCCTCAACAGGCTAGAGCTCCAGCTGCTCACTGTGGTAACCTGCTCGTCAATGAACATTTTATTGGCTGTCTTCTTGCCTACATGTCCCTTCCCCATGCTCTCATCTCCCAAATAAACTCCAACTGTTCAAACACTTGTCCCCGAGTCTGCTGTCAGGTGAACCCAAGCAAGATACCTCTTCCCTTTGGCCCACCAATATCTAAGTTTGAGGTCTGTGATCTTACTGAAGTCATAAGAACTTGTCCCGTCTAGTATGACATTATTACAACCTTCTCCAAGAAACCAAAAATTGACATTTCCAGAGGACCGTCTTGCCACAGATGTCACCAATTACACAGAAAGTGCCCAGGCTAGGTCAGATGGATCTCAGCTCACTCACAGAGAGAGGAATGAAAAATAAATGCCAGGGAGGGAGACAGGAATCCTTGGGAAAATATATCTCCAAACATTTTCCACCACAAGTACCTACTCTCCATGGGTAAAAGCATTGCAAGAGTCTTATCCTGTCTGGAGAAGGTGTCTGTCTCTCCCTCCAGTCCCCTCTAGTCTTCTTGTTTTATCTAGTGTGGGGGAAGCAGGGAGAGGCAAAGTCAACAGGGGGTAGGGCTCCAAAGGAATAGCTCAGGAATGCTACAGCCAGGGAAGGAAGAGAGAGCAGAGGAAGAAGTAGCTGTACCACTAGGAATTCACTTGTGAAGTCACAGCTCAAAGGCACAGGATGGCTATGGCATTGGGATTTAATTGCAAGATTATAAAACATTCCCCCTTCCTAGCATATTATCACCATTAAGACTCCAGTACAAGACAAGGGGGTTACAACTGAACATGCTTATCCAGAATTCCTCTGAGAAGAAACACTGAGGGAAGCCCAGTGAAGTGAAGTCACTCAGGCATGTGTGGCTCTTTGCGACCCCATGGACTGTAGCCTACCGGGCTTCTCCGTCCATGGGATTTTCCAGGCAAGAGTACTGGAGTGGGTTGCCATTTCCTTCTCCAGAGGATCTTCCTGACCCAGGGATGGAACCCAGGTCTCCCGCACTGTAGACAGATGCATTACCATCTGAGCCAAAGCCCAGGGTTAAGATAAAAACCAGAACATCAGAGTCATTTAAGACCTCTTGAACCTATAGCTACAACAAGCCTTACACAAACTCCTAAACAGAAAAACATCAATCCTCGCACTAAAGGCTTATTTTCCCAAGGTCCTAGAGGCCAATAAAGCATACAAAAAGAAAAAAGAAAAAAAAAAAACTAGTCTGAAGAAGAAAGCAATCATTAGAACAAGATCTATATATAACATAGATATCTGAATTATAAGGCAGGGAATCTAAGGCTTCTCTGGTGGCTCAGTGGTTAAGAATCCACTGACCAATGCAGGAGACACAGGTTTGATTCCTGGTTCAGGAAGATCCCACATGCCACAGAGCAACTAAGTCCATGTACTACAACTATTTGGCTCCCCAGACCACACTAGTAGTAAAGAATCCACCTGCCAGTGATGGAGATGGAAGAGATATGGTTTCAATCCCTAGGTCAGGAAGATTCCCTGGAGTATGAAATGGCATTCCACTCCAGTATTCCTGCTTGGAAAATTCCATGGGCAAAGGAGCCTGGTGGGCTACAGTCCATGGGGCCACAAAGAGTTGGACACCACTAAGTAAGTGATATGTGCACTATATATGATTAGTATAGGACTTACCTGGTGGCTCAGATGGTAAAGCAGCTGCCTGCAATGCAGGAGACCCAGATTTGGTCCCTAGGTTGGGAAGATCCCCCAGAGAAGGGAATGGATGCCCACTCCAGAATCCTTGCCTGGAGAATTCCATGGACAGAGAAGCCTGGTGGGCTAGGTCCATAGGGTCACAAAGAGTCGGACATGACTGAGGGACTAACATGCACGCATGATTAATATATTAAAGGTTCTAAGGGGAAAAGTAGAAACAGGTAAGAACAGATGGGTAATATAAGCAGAGAGATAAGAACTCTAAGAAAGAATCAAAAGGAAATGTTGGGGGAAAAAAATTATAACGCAAATAAAGAACACATTTGATGGGCTAATCAGTAGACTTGACATGACTGAAGAATGAATCAGTGAGCTTGGAGACAGAAATTTTCCAAAGCAGAACATCCAGAACTGCAGGGCAATTTTGAAAGGTGTAACAATATACAAGTAACTAAAGTACCAGAAGAAGAAGGAAATGATAAGGCATAAGAATTATTTGAAGTTATAGTGGCTTAGAACTTTCAAAAACTAATGACAAACACTAAATCATCACAGATCCAGGAAACTCAGAGATAAAGAATAAATACAAACAAAACAAATGAAACCCTTTTGTATATCATATTCAAACTGAAGAAAAAGACAAAAAAAAAATCTTGAAGAAGCTAGAGGGGGAAAAAAATACCTTACCAAGAGAAGAACCAGGATAAGAATTACAGGTGACTTCTCATCAGAGACCATGCAAAGAAAAGGAAGGTGATATGAAATATTTGAAATGTAGAAAGAAAACACACCACCAACCTAGAATTCTGTATCCAGTGAAATTATCCTTCAAAAATTAAAGAGAAATAGAGACTTTCTCCGGAGAAGGCAATGGCACCCCACTCCAGTACTCTTGCCTGGAAAATCTCATGGATGGAGGAGCCTGGTAAGCTGCAGTCCAAGGGGTCACTAACAGTTGGACACGACTGAGTGACTTCACTTTCACTGTTCACTTTCATGCATTGGAGAAGGAAATGATGACCCACTCCAGTGTTCTTGCCTGGAGAATCCCAGGGACAGAGGAGCCTGGTGGGCTGCCGTCTATGGGGTTGCACAGAGTCGGACACAACTGAAGTGACTTAGCAGCAGAGACTTTCTCTAACAAACAAAAATGAGGGAATTCATCACCAGTGGACCTGGTCTGCAAGAAATGTTAAAAGTTCTTCAGACAGAAGGAAAATAATATAAGTAGGAAACTCAGATCTGGATAAAAACAGGATTGTCAGAGAAGGAATAAGAAGAGATAAAGTAAACTATATCATTCTTATTATTCTTAAATCAGTTTGAATAATCACTTTTTAAAAATAATAATAGTAGCAATGAATTACAGTGAAAATAGCATATAGATAAGTGAAATTAATAACAGCAATGTCACAAGGGATAGGAGAGATAAGTTGGGAACATTCTGCTAAAAGGTACTTGGACTTCATGTGAAGTGTTATAGTGTTATCTGAAGGTGGACTTAGCTTTTTTTAAGATATATTTTACAGCCCAGGGAAACCACAAAAATTATTTCAAGTATAACTGATATGCTAAGAAAGAAGATAAAATAGGACTGATCATGTAAAATGCTCAATTAAAACAGACAAAGAATTACAACAGAAAGAAAAAGAGAAGGGAGAAGAGGCAAAAAAAAAAAAAAAAAAAAGACATACAATGAGAAGAACACAAACATGGTAGATGTTAATCCAATTATATCAATAATCACTTTAAATGTGAGTGCTCTAATATGCCATTTAAAATACAGAGATTGTCACTCATGGATACCAAAGGGGGAAGGGAGGGTGGGATGAACTGGAAGATTGGGATTGATGTATATATACTGCTGCTGCTGCTGCTAAGTCGCTTCAGTCATGTCCGACTCTGTGCGACCCCACAGACGGCAGCCCACCAGGCTCCCCCGTCCCTGGGATTCTCCAGGCAAGAACACTGGAGTGGGTTGCCATTTCCTTCTCCAATGCATGAAAGTGAAAAGTGAAAGTGAAGTTGCTCAGTCGTGTCCGACTCTTCTCGACCACACGGACTGCAGTGCACCAGGCTCCTCCATCCATGGGATCTTCCAGGCAAGAGTACTGGAGTGGGGTGCCATTGCCTTCTCCGGTATATATACTGCTAAGTATAAAATAGATAACTAATGAGAGCCTACTGTGTAGCATAGGGTACGCTACGCAGAGCTCTCCGGTGACCTAAGTGGGAAGGAAATCTAAACAAGAGGGGATATACGTATATGTATAGCTGATCCACTTTGCTGTACAAGAGAAACTAACACAACATTGTAAAGCAACTATACTCCAATAAAAATTGTTTTAAAAACAGAGATTGTTATAGCATTTGGAAGATCAAACAGGTGGTGACTGGAAGAGCTCAGATATGCTCCCAAGACTGAATCCACGAAACAGGTTCTTTCTGCTTCACCAGAGCAGTGGTTTCTTTTATTTAAAAAAAAAGCACTGACATGTTTGATATACAAATATCTCCTGAGCTAAGTTACATCCGTCAGAACATAAGAACAAAAACATAGAGTAGAAATCTGAAATAAGCCTAGATATTTAAAAAATTGTTAAGTGATTGCGTATACCAGTTTGAAATGCATGAGGCTGCAGGTAAAATAATACTCAGTAAACACCGGCTTAAATAAACAGGGCTTGGATTTCTCCTCTAAAAGAAAGTCCAGAGACAGGCAGTTTCTGGCAGAGGTTCCACTGCTCAACGGTACCATCTGGGAGCCAGACTATTCCTGTCCTTTCACCCCCACTTTCCTTGGCTTCTGTCCTCATGTTTTTTGCCTAATTATCACAAGCTGGCAACCTTAGCTCTGGACTTCACATAATTGCCTAAGACAGGGGAAGGAGGAAAGGGAAAGAGCCATCCTGGTAGAATTTGCCCCATTTTTAAAAGAAAAAGAAATGGAACTGAAAGTCTCTCTGAAGAACCTGTTTACATCTTATCGGCTGAAACTGTATCACATAACCACCTGTAGCTGCAGGAGGCTAAGAAAACGAGTATTTTGCTTTTCCAAGCTATTGCAGTGAGGTAGGTGAGGGAAAAGAAGGCAGGAAAAAGCCCTGCATAGTGGCCAACATTGCATATCCAAATAAAAGGAGAATACCTGATTTTCTAGCTATCATTAGTTTCACTTTCTTCTTTTGTTTTCCTGAATGTATGGTTTCTTGGGGGGAAAAATGGCTCCAATGAATATTCTCCATATAAGGCATAAGTTTACTTAAAAGTGAAATATCTTTCTTTTTCCTCTATTTAACTTCCTTGCTGGTCTCCAAGCTATAACCTGGACTGTATTGAAGCTTTCATGGATTATGATTATACACTTCAAGTGATAAGATATAATAATTTAGGTGAACATGTTGTGCAACTGACAAGTAAACTCCCTCTAGGTTCTGCATATAGGAAGTTTAAGTTATTTCATCCTAGGATGATGAGGGGCATTTGGTGTGCAGCACCAAGCGAGGTGCTCTCAGAATGTTCTCAACTGCATTTTTGAAAATCCAACTCCAGATGACATTTTTAAATAATAAATGGAGTTCCTCAGCTTCAACAGTTTTATCCACTTAATCAAGAATGTGACCAAGGACCCCGTTTTTGTTTTTCACTTTGGGGGGTCTTTTTTATCTGTCTTTTCTACCATCAATGCCATTGGCTTCACTCTAAGGCTGAGTTGCCTCGCGCTCACATGACAGCTGTCAGGAACTACAAGACAATGTATTTTCTGATACACATGTAAAATATAAAATCAATAAAGAGATAATTTTTCTTATCCTGCCCATTTAGTTTGCCACAGTCCTTCACTTTGCTCTAACTGAATTGAATCAATCATTGTGTCTACTAAGGACACAAAAGTCTGGCTGCCTTCAGCCAACTGAAGCCCATCCCCATAGCTGGGGATGGAGTCAGTCCCACACAAACTGCAAAGCATAGTTGCAGAGTGGGAGAGAGAAGACAAGGAGGCGCTGGGGAGGCAACAACCATTTTCAGTAGAGCCAGATTCCTGCACTGCTTCCTTACCATCTGTGAAAATGGGTCCCTGTGAACCTCAGATCCCTCCTCTATATGAACGGTAAAACCTGCTCACCATCCCAACCCATCCCTCAAGTCCTTGTAAAGATTAAGATAACATAAATAAAGGTCCTTTGTAAACAGTGAGGTATTCAGTGCTACAAGGTACACAAATTATCAAGTGCTAAAAGTAAACCACTGGATGGATTTCCACTATACATACTGAGCAGCTGCTTTCATTGACCTGCATCACTTGGCCTTTCCCATTCCTGCTCACACCATCCACCTTGCAACTAGCCACAACTCAGTTCAATTCAGTCACTCAGTTGTGTCCAACTCTTTGCGACCCAATGGGTTACAGCATGCCAGGCTTCATTGTCCATCACCAACTCCTGGAGCTTGCTCAAACTCATGTCCATCGAGTCGGTGATGCCATCTAACCGTCTCATCCCCTGTAATCTCCTTCTGCTCCTGCCTTCAATCTTTCCCAGCATCAGGGTCTTTCCCAAAGACTTAGCTCTTCACATCAGGTGGCCAAAGTATTGGAGTTTTGACTTTGGCATCAGTCCTTTCAATGAACACTCAGGACTGATCTCCTTTAGGATGGACTGGTTGGATCTCCTTGCAATCCAAGGGACTCTCAAGAGTCTTCTCCAACACCACAGTTCAAAAGCATCAATTCTTCGGTGCTCAGTTTTTTTTGTAGTCCAACTCTCACATCCATATATGACTACTGGAAAAACCATGGCTTTGACTGCTGCTGCTGCTGCTGCTAAGTCGCTTCAGTCATGTCTGACTCTGTGCAACCCCATAGACGGCAGCCCACTAGGCTCCCCCATCCCTGGGATTCTCCAGGCAAGAACACTGGAGTGGGTTGCCATTTCCTTCTTAGATGGACCTTTTTCGGGAAAGAATGTGTCTGCTTTTTAATTTGCTGTCTAGGTTGGTCATAGCTTTTCTTCCAAGGTGCAAGCATCTTTTAATTTCATAGCTGTAGTCACCATCTGCAGTGATTTTGGAGCCCAAAAAATAAAGTCTCTCACTGCTTCCATTGTTTCCCCATCTATTTGCCTTGAAGTGACGGGACCAGATGCCATGATCTTCATTTTCTGAATGTTGAGGTTTAAGCCAACTTTTTCATTCTCCTCTTTCACTTTCATCAAGAGGCTCTTTAGTTCTTCACTTTCTGCCATAAGGGTGGTGTCATCTGTATATCTGAGGTCATTGATATTTCTCTCAGCAATCTTGATTCCAGCTTGTGCTTCATCCAGCCTGGCATTTCATATGATGTACTCTGCATGCAAGTTAAATAAGCAGAGTGACAATATACAGCCTCAACTGTTGCTTCTTGACCTGCATTTCTCAGGAGGCATGGCACGTGGTCTGGTATTCCCATCTCTCAGAATTTCCCACAGTTTGTTGGGATCCATACAGTCAAAGGCTTTGGCATAGTCAATAAAACAGAAGTAGATGTTTTTCTGAAACTCTCTTGCTTTTTTAATGATCCATCAAGATGTTGGCAATTCGATCACTTTTCTAAATCCAGCTTGAACATCTGGAAGTTCACGGTTCATGTACTGTTAAAGCCTGGCTTGGAGAATTTTGAGCATTACTTTCCTAGCATGTGAGATGAGTGCAATTGTGTGGTAGTTTGAGCATTCTTTGGCATTGCCTTTCTTTGGGATTGGAATGAAAACTGATCTTTTCCAGTCCTGTGGCCACTGCTGACTTTTCCAAATTTGCTGGCATATTGAGTGCAGCACTTTCACAGCATCATCTTTGAGGAATTGAAATAGCTCAACTGGATTTCCATCATCTCCACTAGCTTTGTTCATAGTGATGCTTGCTAAGGCCCACTTGACTTCGCATTCCAGGATGTCTGGCTCTAGGTGAGTGATCATACCATCGTGGTTACCTAGGTCATGAATATATCTTTTTTGTATAGTTCTTCTGTGTATTCTTGCCACTTCTTCTTAGTATCTTCTGCTTCTGTTAGGTCCATACCACTTCTGTCCTTTACTGTATACTTCTTTGCATGAAATTTTCCCTTGGTATCTCTAATTCTCTTGAAGAGATCTCTAGTCTTTCCCATTCCATTGTTTTCTTCTATTTCTTTGCATTCATCACTGAAGAATGCTTTCTTATCTCTCCTTGCTATTCTTTGGAACTCTGCATTCAAATGAGTATATGTTTCCTTTCCTCCTTTGCCTTTCACTTCTCTTCTTTTCTCAGCTATTTGTAAGGGCTCCTCAGACAACCATTTTGCCTTTTTGCATTTTTTTTTCTTGGGGATGGTCTTGATCCCTGCCTCCTGTACAATATCACGAACCTTGGTCCATAGTTCTTCAGGCACTCTGTCTATCAGATCTAATCCCTTGAATATATTTGTCACTTGCACTGTATAATTGTAAGGGATTTGATTTAGGTCACACCTGAATAGTCTAGTGGTTGTCCTTACTTTCTTCAATGTAAATATGAATTTAACATTAAGGAGTTCATGATCTGAGCCACAGTCAGCTCCTGGTCTTGTTTTTGCTGACTGTATAGAGCTTCTCCATCTTTGGCTGCAAAGAATATAATCAATCCGATTTCAGTATTGACCATCTGGTGATGTCCATGTGTACAGTCTTATCTTGTGTTGTTGGTAAAGGATGTTTGCTATGACCAGTGGGTTCTCTTGGAAAAACTCTGTTTTTAGCCCTTGCCCTGCTTTGTTTTGTACTCCAAGGCCAAATTTTCCTGTTATTCTAGGTATATCTTGATTTCCTACTTTTGCAAGGGCAAAGGAGAAGCCTCGGCAAGATGGTAGGAGGGGCAAAATCACATTTAGAATCAAAGCTCATACCCACTAGAGACACTTAGAGGGCTCAGACAAAACCTTGTGCATGCCAGGAGATCCCATAGAGACTGAGCCAGACCTGCCTTTGAGTGTTTGAGTGTCTTCTCAGCAGAGGCCGGCCATGGGGCCAGGGGCTCTGGGCACGGCAGACCTTGGTGTGTCATAAGTCTTCTTGAAGGAGGTTGCCATGAACCCTGAGCAGACACCCCACAAACTGCAGAACAATTATACCAAAAAAATTCTCACACTGTTAAGAAAGTTCTAGGACCCACAACAGATTTCCCAACTTGGGATCTGGCAAAGGGACTGAGACCCCCCCAGGGAATTTGACTTTGGAGGCAAGTTGGGATTGGATCACAAAACTTACACGGGACTGGGGAAACAGACTCTTGGAGGGCACAAACAAAATCTTGTGTGCACCAGGACCCAGGAGAAATGACCAGTGACTCCACAAGAGACTGACTCAGACTTGCCTGTGAGTGTCCAGGAGTCTCCACCGGAGGCGTGAGTTGGCGGTGGCCTGCTGCAGGGTTGGGGGCACTGAGTGTGGCAGTGGGTGCACAGGACCTTTAGAAGGAGGCCACCATTATCTTCGTTATCTCCACCACAGTTTGGTCTCAGATCAAACAACAGGGAGGGAACACAGCCCTGTCCTTCAACAGAAAATTGGATTAAAGATTTACTGAGCATGGCCCACCCCTCAGAACAAGACCCAGTTTTCCCCACAGTCAGTCTCTCCCATCAGGAAGCTTCCATAAGCCTCTTATCCTTATCTTTCATAGGGCAGACAGAATAAAAATCACAATCACAGAAAACTAATCAAACTGATCACATGGACCACAGCTTTGTCTAACTCAATGAAACTATGGGCCATGTCGTGTAGGGCCACCCAAAATGGGTGGGTCATGGTGGAGAGTTCTGACAAAATGTGGTCCACTGGAGAAGGAAATGGCAAACCACTTCAGTATTCTTGTCTTGAGAACCCCATGAATAGTACCCAAAGGCAAAAATATATGACACTGAAAGATGAATTCCCCAGGTTGGTAGGTGCCCCATATGCTACTGGAGAAGAGTGGAGAAATAACTCCAGAAAGAATGAAGAGACAGAACCAAAGCGAAAACAATGCCCAGTTGTGGACATGACTGGTGATGGAAGTACAGTCTGATTCTATAACGAACAACATTGCATAGGAACCTGAAATGTTAGGTTCATGAATCAAGGCAAATTGGAAATGCTCAAACAGGGGATGGAAAGAGTGAATGTCAACATTTTAGGAGTCAGTGAATTAAAATGCACTTGAATGGGCAAATTTAACACAGATGACCATTATATCTACTACTGTTGGCAAGAATCCCGTAGAAGAAATGGGGTAGCCATCATAGTCAAAAAAAGAGTCTGAAATGCAGTACTTGGATGCAATCTCAAAAATGACAGGATGATCTCTGTTCATTTCCAAAGCAAACCATTCCAAGGCAAACCATTCACTATCAGATGAGATCAGATCAGATCAGTCGCTCAGTCGTGTCCGACTCTTTGCGACCCCATGAATCGCAGCACGCCAGGCCTCCCTGTCCATCACCAACTCCCAGAGTTCACTCAGACTCACGTCCATCGAGTCAGTAATGCCATCCAGCCATCTCATCCTCCGTCGTCCCCTTCTCCTCTTGCCCCCAATCCCTCCCAGCATCAGAGTCTTTTCCAATGAGTCAACTCTTTGCATGAGGTGGCCAAAGTACTGGAGTTTCAGCTTTAGCATCATTCCTTCCAAAGAAATCCCAGAGCTGATCTCCTTCAGAATGGACTGGTTGGATCTCCTTGCAGTCCAAGGGACTCTCAAGAGTCTTCTCCAACATCACAGTTCAAAAGCATCAATTCTTTGGCGCTCAGCCTTCTTCACAGTCCAACTCTCACATCCATACATGACCACAGGAAAAACCATAGCCTTGACTAGACAAAACTTTGTTGGCAAAGTAATGTCTCTGCTTTTGAATATGCTATCTAGGTTGGTCATAACTTTCCTTCCAAGGAGTAAGTGTCTTTTAATTTCATGGCTGCAGTCACCATCTGCAGTGATTTTGGAGCCCAGAAAAATAAAGTCTGACACTGTTTCCACTGTTTCCCCATCCATTTCACATGAAGTGATGGGACCGGATGCCATGATCTTCATTTTCTGAATGTTGAGCTTTAAGCCAACTTTTTCACTCTCCACTTTTACTTTCATCAAGAGGCTTTTCAGTTCCTCTTCACTTTCTGCCATAAGGGTGGTGTCATCTGCATATCTGAGGTTATTGATATTTCTCCCGGCAATCTTGAGTCCAGCTTGTGTTTCTTCCAGTCCAGTGTTTCTCATGATGTACTCTGCATATAAGTTAAATAAACAGGGTGACAATATACAGCCTTGACTAACTCCTTTTCCTATTTGGAACCAGTCTGTTGTTTCATGGCCAGTTCTAACTGTTGCTTCCTGACCTGCATACAAATTTCTCAAGAGGCAGATCAGGTGGTCTGGTATTCCCATCTCTTGAAGAATTTTCCGCAGTTTATTGTGATCCACACAGTCAAAGGCTTTGGTATAGTCAATAAAGCAGAAATAGATGCTTTTCTGGAACTCTCTTGCTTTTTCCATGATCCAGCGGATGTTGGCAATTTGATCTCTGGTTCCTCTGCCTTTTCTAAAACCAGCTTGAACATCAGGAAGTTCACGGTTCACATATTGCTGAAGCCTGGCTTGGAGAATTTTGAGCATTACTTTACTAGCGTGTGCTGCTGCTGCTGCTAAGTCGCTTCAGTATATCCGACTCTGTGTGACCCCATAGACAGCAGCCCACCAGGCTTCCCATCCCTGGGATTCTCCAGGTAAGAACACTGGAGTGGGTTGCCATTTCCTTCTCCAATGCATGAAAGTGAAAAGTGAAAGGGAAGTCGCTCAGTCGTATCTGACTCCTAGCGACCCCATAGACTGCAGCCTACCAGGCCCCTCCATCCATGGGATTTTCCAGGCAAGAGTACTGGAGTGGGTTGCCATTGCCTTCTCTGACTAGCGTGTGAGATGAGTGCAATTGTGTGGTAGTTTGAGCATTCTTTGGCATTGCCTTTCTTTGGGATTAGAATGAAAACTGATCTTTTCCAGTCCTGTGGCCACTGCTGAGTTTTCCAAATTTGCTGGCATATTGAGTGCAGCACTTTCACAGCATCATCTTTCAGGATTTGGAATAACTCAACTGGAATTCCATCACCTCCACTAGCTTTGTTTGTAGTGATGCTTTCTAAGGCCCACTTGACTTCACATTCCAGGATGTCTGGCTCTAGGTCAGTGATCACACCATCATGATTATCTGGGTCGTGAAGATCTTTTTTGTACAGTTCTTCTGTGTATTCTTGCCATCTCTTCTTAATTTCTTCTGCTTCTGTTAGGTCCATACCATTTCTGTCCTTTATCGAGCCCATCTTTGCATGAAATGCTCCTTTGGTATCTCTGATTTTCTTGAATAGATCCCTAGTCTTTCCCATTCTGTTGTTTTCCTCTATTTCTTTGCATTGATCACTGAAGAAGGCTTTCTTATCTCTTCTTGCTATTCTTTGGAACTCTGAATTCAGATGTTTATATCTTTCCTTTTCTCCTTTGCTTTTTGCTTCTCTTCTTTTCACAGCTATTTGTAAGGCCTCCCCAGACAGCCATTTTGCTTTTTTGCATTTCTTTTCCACGGGGATGGTCTTGATCCCTGTCTCCTGTACAATGTCACGAACCTCATTCCATAGTTTATCAGGCACTCTATCTATCAGATCTAGGCCCTTAAATCTATTTCTGACTAAAAAATCTATTTAAAGGCCAAGGGCGGCGGCCGGGAGGAGCAACCCCACGCCCAAGGCCAGGGGCGGTGGCCGGGAGGACCAACCCCACGTCCAAGGAGCCATGGCTACACGCGCACAGGAGGGCCTAGAGGAGCTATGCCACGTTGAAGGTCAGGAAGGGCGGCGGTGAGGAGATACCCCTCATCCAAGGTAAGGAGCAATGGCTGTGCTTTGCTGGAGCAGCCGTGAAGAGATACCCCTCGCCCAAGGGAAGAGAAACCGAAGTAAGACGGTAGGTGTTGCAAGAGGGCATCATAGGGCAAACACACTGAAACCATACTCATAGAAAACTAGTCAATTTAATCACACTAGGACCACAGCCTTGTCTAACTCAATGAAACTAAGCCATGCCCGTGGGGCAACCCAGGACGGGCAGGTCATGGTGGAGAGAGCTGAGAGAATGTGGTCCACTGGAGAAGGGAATGGCAAACCACTTCAGTATTCTTGCCTTGAGAACCCCATGAACAGTATGAAAAGGCAAAATGATAGGATACTGAAAGAGAAACTCCCCAGGTCAGTAGGTGTCCAATATGCTACTGGAGATCAGTGGAGAAATAACTCCAGAAAGAATGAAGGGATGGAGCCAAAGCAAAAACAAATACTGTGGATGTGACTGGTGACAGAAGCAAGGTCCGATTCTTCTATCTAATATTGTATTAATTATACAATATTGTATCTAATATTGTATAATTAGATAATTATACAATATTCTAATATTGTAAAGAGCAATATTGCATAGGAACCTGGCATGTCAGGTCCATGAATCAAGGCAAATTGGAAGTGGTCAAACAAGAGATGGCAAGAGTGAATGTCGACATTCTAGGAATCAGCGAACTGAAATGGACTGGAATGGCTGAATTTAACTCAGATGACCATTATAACTACTACTGCGGGCAGGAATCCCTCAGAAGAAATGGAGTGGCCATCATGGTCAACAAAAGAGTCCGAAATGCAGTACTTGGATGCAATCTCAAAAACGACAGGATGATCTCTGTTCGTTTCCAAGGCAAACCATTCAATATCACAGTAATCCAAGTCTATGCCCCAACCAGTAACACTGAAGAACCTGAAGTTGAACAGTTCTATGAAGACCTCCAAGACCTTTTAGAACTAACACCCAAAAAAGATGTCCTTTTCATTATAGGGGACTGGAATGCAAAAGTAGGAAGTCAAGAAACACCTGGAGTAACGGACAAATTTGGCCTTGGAATACAGAATGAAGCAGGGCAAAGGCTAATAGAGTTTTGCCAAGAGAATGCACTGGTCATAACAAACACCCCCTTCCAACAACACAAGAGAAGACTCTATACATGGACATCACCAGATGGTCAACACCGAAATCAGACTGATTATATTCTTTGCAGCCAAAGATGGAGAAGCTCTATACAGTCAGCAAAAACAAGGCCAGGAGCTGACTGTGGCTCAGACCATGAACTCCTTATTGCCAAATTCAGACTTAAATTGAAGAAAGTAGGGAAAACCACTAGACCATTCACTATCACAGTAATCCAAGTCTATGCTGACCAGTAATGCTGAAGAAGCTGAAATTGAATGGTTCTATGAAGCTCCACAAGACCTTCTAGAACTAACACCCAAAAATGATGTCCTTTTCATTATAGGGGACTGGAATGCAAAAGTAGGCCACACCTATGGCTGAGGCTTTTCTCTGGGCACCAGAGCCCTCTTCACATATGTGGGTGTCAGGTCCCAACTGCTGGGAACTAACATTCTCTCCTGCAGCTCAGGAGCAGCCCAGCCTGTGTCTGATGCAGTTGGGGAATAAATTCCTTGCTCCTGTGGTGGGATAATTCTGGGGCTTGTTCTGCACAAATACCAGAGTGGTGTCTCCAGTCGTCTGCTCTGGTAACTGGCTTGCTGATGCACCTGGTTTTGGCTTTCTTCCCTCCCTGTCTCATTCCTCCCCTGAACCCCTGCTCCCTGGGATCACCCCCAAATAACCTCCTTGCACTGACAACCTTTTCTTAGAGTCGCCTTGTAGAGGAATCCACATGAAGACATACACCAAAATCATATCACACAAACATGAGAATGCTTATTTGACACAAAAAGCATATTTCAGACATTGTATTTTAAAACATATGTAATGATTCTCTTAAAGTAATTTCTGTGTGACTTTTCATTTTCTATGTATAGAGTACCTTTGTTGCTGATTAATTCATTATGTTGCTAAACTCACTGAGGGGTCAAACATAGCCTGACTCCAGAGAAAGATGAAACACAAGCAATGGTCCCCAGATGTATTTTTTACAAAGTCCTGTCCTGAAGACAGATAATGCCATTAGAACCCAGAAGTTACAATTAGTATATTTATCAGTAAAATACACACTAGACTGTGATGAATTTGCATGTTTGAAGGCAAAAGAAAAAAAAAATTTGTTCAAGATGCATCCACTTACCCACTGCTTTTTTAAAAGAAGTTTTGTTTTGCACTAAGTTCATTTTTATTGTAATCAAGTGATTAAACTGAACTGCAGAGATCATTTCACTTAGGCTCATAAGAAATAACAGCTTGTTGTGTTATGTAAGCATTCTGAAAAATCAATTTGGTTTTAAGCCATTTAGCAGAGTTGCATACAAGTATTATAAATGGAATGTCTAGCCATATTTGCTTCCTTATTTTCCAATTGAGTTCAAATTTGTTTTAAAACTTAGCTCTGCCTCAGAGCCTTTGTACTTGATGATCCCTTTATCTCTGCATGACTGGCTCTTTCTCATTACTTGGGGGGTAGAGAGTCCTTCTTCACCTATATGGTCATGTATAGAAGCCACTAGTCTATGTGGATGTCGAGTACTTCATAGGTGCCATCAGTTCAGTTCAGTCGCTCAGTCGTGTCTGACTCTTTGAGACCCCATGAACCACAGCACTCCAGGCCTCCCTGTCCATTACCAACTCCTAGAGTCCACCCAAACCCACGTCCATTGAGTCGGTGATGCCATCCAACCATCTCATCCTCTGTCGTCCCCTTCTCCTCCTGCCCTCAATCTTTCCCAGCATCAGGGTCTTTTCCAATGAGTCAGCTTTTCACATCAGGTGGCCAAAGTATTGGAGTTTCAGCTTCAACATCAGTCTTTCCAAAGAACACCCAGGACTGATCTCCTTTAGGATGGACTGGTTGGATCTCCTTGGAGTCCATGGGACTCTCAAGAGTCTTTTCCAACACCACAGTTCAAAGGCATCAATTCTTCAGGGCTCAGTTTTCTTTATAGTCCAACTCTCACATCCATACATGACCACTGGAAAAACCATAGCCTTGACTAGATGGACCTTTGCTGACAAAGTAATGTCTCTGCTTTTCAATATGCTGTCTAGGTTGGTCATAACTTTCCTTCCAAGGAGTAAGTGTCTTTTAATTTCATGGCTGCAATCACCATCTGCAGTGATTTTGGAGCCCAGAAAAATAAAATCAGCCACTGTTTCCCCTGTTTCCCCATCTATTTGCCATGAAGTGATGAGATTGGATGCCATGATCTTAGTTTTCTGAATGTTGAGCTTTAAGCCAACTTTTTCACTCTCCACTTTCACTTTCATCAAGAGGCTCTTTAGTTCTTCTTCACTTTCTGCCATAAGGCTGGTGTCATCTGCATATCTGAGGTTATTGATATTTTTCCCAGCCATCTTGATCCCAGCTTGTGCTTCATCCAGTCCAGTGTTTCTCATGATGTACTCTGCATATAAGTTAAATAAGCAGGGTGACCATATACAGCCTTGATGTGCTCCTTTCCCAAATTGGAACCAGTCTGTTGTTCCATGTCCAGTTCTAACTGTTGCTTCCTGACCTGTATACAGGTTTCTCAGGAGGCAGGTCAAGTGGTCTGGTATTCCCATCTCTTTCAGGATTTTCCACAGTTTATTGTGATCCACACAGTCAAAGGCTCCGGCCATACCGAAGCCATTTACATAAAACATACATTGGGTGTTAAAGACTTAGGATAAAGAAATCTAAGAAGCATCTCATTAATAATTTTTATATTGATTATATGTTGAAATGCTATTTTGGATATATTGAGTTAAATGTGTATTATTAAAATTAATTTTGCCTGTTTCATTTTACTTTTCCTAGCATGACTGCTAGAAAATTTTAATGCTACATGCAGCTCATATCTTGTCCCATGTGATATTTCTGTTGTTCGGTGTTGACCTAAAGTTGGGCCCACACTAACCTCAATACTCTGCTTCATTGTCCTCACAGCACTTTATCACCCTTGTGTGTGTGCTCAATCACTCAGTCATGTCTGACTCTGAGACCTCTAGCACAGTAGCCCACCAGGCTCCTCTGTCGATGGAATTTTCCAGGCAAGAATACTGGAATGGGGTGCCATTTTCTACTTCAGGGATCTTCCCAACCCATGGATTGAACCCACATCTCTTGCATCTCATGCATTGGCAGGCGGATTCTTTACCACTGCACCACCCAGGAAGCCCCTTATCACCCTTACACAAGCCAGTTCTAAATTGTGCTGTGCTGTGCTTAGTTGCTCAGTTGTGTCTGACTTTTTGCAGCCCAAAGGACTGTAGTCCAACAGGTTCCTTTGTCAATGGGGGTTCTCCAGGCATGAACACTGGAGTTGGTTGCCATTCTCTCCTCCAGGGATCTTCCCAACCCAGGGATGGAACCCAGGTCTCCTGCATTGCAGGCAGATTCTTTACCATCCAAGCCACTAGGGAAGCCAATGAATACTGGACTGGGTAGCCTATCCCTTCTCCAGGGGATCTTCCCAACTCAGGAATCGAACCGGGATCTCCTGCATTGCAGACAGATTCTTTACCAGCTGAGCTACCAGGGAAGCCCAATTCTAAACTAGTTACTTGTAAATAATGCCATTTTCAGTAATATAGATAGACTTAGATATCATCATAGTAAGTAAAGTAAGTCAAAGACATAGCAGATGATATCATTTATTTATATGTGGAATCTAAAAAGATAATACAAATAAACATGCTTACAAAATAGAATTAGACTCACAGACATAGAAAACAAAGTTATGGTTACCAAAGGGGAAAGGTGGAGGAGGAATTAATTAGGATCTTGGGATTAGCTGATACACACTAGTATATTAAAAATAGATAACCAAGGACCCACTTATAGCACAAGGAACTATATTCAATATCTTGCAATAACCTACAATGGTAAAGAATCTAAAAAATTACATATATATGTACTTTATAAAGCTGCTGCTGCTGCTAAGTTACTTCAGTCGTGTCCGACTCTGTGTGACCCCATAGAAGGCAGCCCATCAGGCTCCCCCGTCCCTGGGATTCTCCAGGCAAGAACACTGGAGTGGGTTGCCATTTCCTTCTCCAATGCATGAAAGTGAAAAGTGAAAGGGAAGTCACTCAGTCGTGTCCGACTCTTAGCGACCCCATGGACTGCAGCCTACCAGGCTCCTCCATCCGCTGGATTTTCCAGGCAAGAGTACTGGAGTGGGGTACCATCGCCTTCTCCACTATATGCTGCTGCTGCTGCTAAGTCGCTTCAGTCGTGTCCGACTCTGTGCGACCCCAAAGACGGCAGCCCACCAGGCTCCCCCGTCCCTGGGATTCTCCAGGCAAGAACACTGGAGTGGGTTGCCATTTCCTTCTCCAATGCATGACAGTGAAAAGTGAAAGCAGCCCATCAGGCTCCTCCATCCATGGGATTTTCCAGGCAAGAGTACTGGAGTGGGGTGCCATCACCTTCTCCACTATATAAAGCTATATATATATATATATATATGTATAAAACTGAATCACTTTACTGCACACCTGAAACATTGTACCTCAGCTATACTTTAATTAAAGACATAAAGTACTTGTATAGTACAATTATACAAGTAAACTCTGAATTGTTAACTTGTATACTGTAAGCTATGGACTTCCCTGGTGGCTCAGATGGTAAAGACTCTGCCTGCAATGCAGGAGACCCAGGTTCGGTTCCTGGGTCGGGATGATCCCCTGGAGAAAGAAATGGCTACCCACTCCAGTATTCTTGCCTGGAGAATTCTATGGACAGAGGAGCCTGGTGGGCTACAATCCATGGGGCTGCAAAGAGTCGAACATGACTGAGCGACTAACAGTTTCGCTTTTATACTGTAACCTCCAAGGATCTGGTCAGTCAAGCGTACCCTACACCAGTGTCCAGCACACAGTATAGCTGAAAACATATTTTATGACATGAATAGATGAAGAAATAAAGGAATGAATGGCCCAGGCACTCTGTCGTCTTAAGAGGTCCCCTGTCAATCACAACTCAACTTCATTCAGTTTCCACCAGTTTGATGCTCTGGACAGGATCTCCCTAGAGGCAGAGAAAGAGCAGGCGCACAAAAGAAGCAGAACTTGCTCACTGGCCATTTCTTAATTCTATTTCATGGTTTTCTTTATGAAATCACAATCAGAAATACAATACATTTGGCTCATCTGGTAAGAATGACCAACACACCCAAGGCAGACCTAGTTGAGCAGAGGATTTGCCAGTTATTAGGAAGCTAATGACTCAGTAACTAAGGCAACTGACTGGGATCAAAAAGACTTCAACTGACCTTCTGCTTGGCCAACAATCATTACAACAATCAAGAAGCTGGAGGTACTTGGTTGGGCTGGAAGTCACCACTAATTGCTGGCCTCTGAGTCCTATAACTACCATCAAATGGCTACCAGTGATATAATTAAACTTCACAGTTGACAACCCCATTAGGAGGAATGGGAAAGTTCACACTTGACTCACTACTATTATTTTTAGATTGCCTTTCTAAAGACTCAAAGACTTTGTCCAGACCAAGTCAAAGTCTACTTATCTTTTGCTCACAGAATTGGCTCTGTCCTGTGCAGAAAGTCATGAGTCTGGAGTTAGGCAACCATTGTGCTCTATAAGTTATATGATACATTGAACTGTTTTCTCCTTATTATCCTAGAATAGAGATTTCTATATTCAAAGAACAGGAAAGGTATGCAGTGTTCAACTCACACCCAGAGAGCCTAGGGTTCAAATTTTATCCTGGCCAATGATTTACAGGCAGGTTTTAAACACATTTTTAACCTCTTTCTGTCTCTCTTTCCTGATTTTGGATATGCCCACACCAAAATACTTTAGTTGCCGTGTAAATTAAAAAAAAAAAGAATTTGATTCTCATTTATATCCTAATTATGCCTTTCTAACACAGAAATTATTTCCAAAAATTAATTGAAAATATCATCTTGTGTGAATATATAAATAGCAAAGCCTGGAAAATTTCAGTCTAATTAATATTTTGATATTATTCTAAATATATCACAAATATTCAATTATTTGGGAATGTCTGGATTTTTTTATTTTTCAAATTATGAAAGTATGATAACACATTTACAGGAGACTTGGAAAATACAGAACAAAGTTATATATCATTCCACTATAGATCACAACTATTTTTTAAATAGATAAATTAAGATTTTTGGTTGGAGTTTCAATATCAAACTTTCAAAAATTAACAGAATGAATATATAGAAAAGCAGAAGGATATACTAGACCTGAAAAGCACCATGAACCATTCAACTTAATTAATGCAATAATATATGTGATTTTCACACAACTGCTGCTGCTGCTAAGTCGTGTCAGTCGTGTCTGACTCTGTGCGACCCCATAGATGGCAGCCCACCAGGCTCCCCCGTCCCTGGGATTCTCCAGGCAAGAACACTGGAGTGGGTTGCCATTTCCTTCTCCAATGCATGAAAGTGAAAAAATAAAGAGAAGTCGCTCAATTGTGTCCGACTCCTAGCGACCCCATGGACTGCAGCCCACCAGGCCCCTCCATCCATGGGATTTTCCAGGCAAGAGTACTGGAGTGGGGTGCCATCGCCTTCTCCGTTTCACACAACAGTAGGATACTAATTCTATTCAAGTTCCCATAGACTACTGTATCACATATTTATTTCCTGGATTCTTTTTTTTTTTACAACGTAGTACTTCTTTATATTCTCAGAATTGGATTAGAACGTCTAGTGGAAATATCTGAATTCTTAAATGCTTTGGTTTTAATTAGATTCTCATTATTATATAGATGTGACCTGGTAAAGGGGTACTCTCTTTTCCTACCTTATACCTCATGCTTTAGACGCTCAGTCACATCCAACTCTTTGCAACCCCATGAACTGTAGCTTGCCAGGTTCCTCTGTCCTGTCCTTGGGATTTTTCAGAAAACAATACTGGACTGGAGGAACTGGTTTGTCCATTCCTCCTCCAGGGGATGGTCTCCACCCAGGAATAGAACCCAGGTCTCCTGTGTTTGCTGCATTGGCAAACAGGTGGATTCTTTACCACTGAGCCACCCGGGAAACCTTATACTAAATGTCTGGAAATCAGCCCCACTCTCTCTGGTTTTTGTTTTGTTTGCTTTGCTTTTTTGTGGGTTTTTGCTTTTGTTCTCTTTTTTGCCATTAACTCCACCTCATTCACAGACCTACATATTCATTTTCATTCTTGGTCTTGTCATTTCCCTCTACTAAAACGTTCTTCCTTCCTGCCTCCCCCCTACCCCTACCCCGTTTCTCTGTCCTGCCATTGGATGCTTGCTCAGTGTCTTCCTCCTTCCTGAAAACTGCCTGTGTTAATTGGCTTCTATTTGAATAACAACAGCACAGATAGTTTAATTCATTTTCCCCCTCCTGCCCTTCCTTCTTTCTTATTCCTTTCCTTGCTCCCTTCCTCCCTGTATTCAAAAAATATGTCTTGTGCTTCAACTCTTCACTAAGGCCCAAACAGTGAGTGAAACAGACCTGGCTCCTGCTCTGTGCAAGCTCCTCTCATGAAAGAAACAGGAATGCGTTTATCTCCACAGCTCATTCACCAGCCCTCTTGAGGCGAGGAATCCTTTGCATGCCGCCAGACAGAGGAGGTTCTGAGGAATGCCTCTTAAACTGACGAAGACTCTACAAATGAATTAATATTTGTGTTCATGACTGATGTGTGTGTTTGCCTCCTCAGCTCTAGTTCTGATTTTCAGTAGCCCACCAACCCTGAGGAAGTCTCCTCAGCCTTTCTGGGGAATACAGAGGAAGCGAAGAGGGAAGAGCCTGTGCTCAAGAAGCTGCCAAGATGGTGACCAATCAGGGATTTACAAGTCAAGACATCACTTGCACTCCAGTTTCCAAGACTTTTTCTTCTGAGCCAGGATGGCTCTGCTGTAGATTAACTCTGTTAACAATGGTGTTGATTCCACTCGGTGGATAGCCCAGTCCCAAGGCCTGAATTGAGAACTCATACACTTGATGCAGCTTTATTTTTGAACTGTAGTGCTGAAGAAGACACTTGAGAGTCCCTTGGACTGCAAGGAGATCTAACCAGTCAATCCTAAAGGACATCAACCCTGAATATTCATTGGAAGGACTGATGCCGAAGCTGGAACTCCAATACTTTGGCCACTTGATGCGAAGAGCTGATTCATTTGAAAAGACCCTGCTGCTGGTAAAGATTGAAGGAAGGAGGAGAAGGCGGGCCACAGAGGATGAGATGGTTGGATGGCATCACTGATTCAGTGAACGTGAGTTCGAGCAAACTCTGGCAGATAGTGAAGGACAGGGAGGCCTGGCCTGCTGTAGTCTGTGGGGTCCCAAAGAGTCAGACATTACTGAGCGACCAGACAGCAACAGTCACTAGCAGCGATAAAATCCAGTTTCACAAGCTTGTGAATTTACCCTTTCAGATTCCAGTGTCTCTCTTCAAAATGATTTCAAAGAAAGTAGCAATTTTCCCCTTCTCATAAAATATGAGCTGATTTCCCAAAACTCAAATAAAAGTCATTAAAAAAAAAAATTTCACGAAAGGCCTGCTGGCTCCTGCACTGACATTTTTGCGTTTGCATCCTTCCTGAGTTCCAAAATCAAGCTAACAAGCTGAGACAGAAACCATAGAGATAGAAAGAGTCCATTAAAATGGTCATTTGCACCATAATCTGTGTTAAGGAAATGGGACTCCCTGTGAATGCTGTTGGTTGTTAAGATGATGCATCTGATTCATTAAACTGTAATTTTCCCAGAGTAGCGATCTACTAGGGGTGTCTTCTCTACCTCAGTGAGCACTAAATATATTCCTAGAAGATGGTCAACCCCCATACTAAATAATAAACAGTATCATAAGAACGTCACTATAAACTGTCACTTTCTAGTAAAAGCTCCTCTCTCTCTCTCTCTCTTTCTCTCTTTGGATACCAATCAAGGAAACAGTGGAAACAGTGTCTGAGGCTGGAGAAGAGCATAGTATTTAGGACATGTTTTGCTAATTTTACCATAAACCCAGTTGACTCAGTTCATCTACAGCCAATGTATAGTTTCAAAGAGAAAGGAAAAAAAAAAAAAAGCCTGAAAATACTAATAAAATGACCAAAGGAGGAAAATGACATTTCAGTTAAATTTCCACCTTCTCTGGACTATGTTCAGGGCTGCTCCCCAGGCCTCAGCGAAGGGGAGGGGTTAGCATCGAGCTTCATTAGCCATAATGAAAATTACACATACTTTCAAAGAGGCTTTTATCCCCCAAGCTTGAAGTGCTCTATAAACACTAATTAATTTAAGCTCTGGCCAGTCCAGTGCCATTATGTCTTTTGTAAAGAAGGGTAAACAGAAGTGCAGGAAGTTAAGTAGTTTCACTAGGCTCCTTTGCCAGCTGGCTGCAGAACTGTGAACAAAATCAGGTCTGAATGACAGCCTCCCACCCCAGTTACAGGCCACAGAGGCTCAGGTGAGGGAGGGAAGAGGAGATCCTGCAAAATTAGGGAAGGTGAGGAAGTGGCTAAATTTTAACCAAAGATGCAGGGAAGCAGTGCAGCTGATATGATGGACATCAGCATACAGATCACTGACTCCCTTTGTTTTTGAGGTGGGGCTTCTCTAAATTTAACGTGCAGATAAATCTCCTGGGGTGCCTTGCTGACCTGTGGATCGTGGTTTGGCAGGTCCCTGGAGAGGCCTGAGGGTCTTTATGTCTAAAGAAGCTCTCTGGTCTTGCTGTGATTTATGTCTAAGAGTGTTTTTCCTATGTTTTCCTCTAAGAGCTGGATAAAGAAGAAGTGGCACATGCGTATACAGTGGAATATTACTCAGCCATAAAAAGGAACCAAATTGGGTATATTATAGAGATGTGGATGGACTTGGAGTCTGTCATACAGGGTGAAGTAAGTCCAAAAGAGAAAAAATATTGTGTATTAACACATACGTATGGAATCTAGAAAAATGGTACAGGTGAACCTATTTGCAGGGCAGGAACAAAGACACGGATGTAGAGAGCAGACATGTGGACACCAGCGTGGGACAAATGGGGAAATGAGGATCGACAGATACACGTTACCGTGTGTAAGACAGAGGGCTAGTGGAAAGCCGCTGCACAGCACAGGGAGCTCAGCTCAGTGCTCTGTGATGACCTAGGGGGTGGGGTTGAGGGGGTGGGAGGGAGGGACAAGAGGAAGCAGACACATGTATGCATATAGCTGATTAACTTCTTTGTACAGCAGAAACTAACAACATTGTAAAGCAACTATACTCCAATTATACAAATAAATAAACTTTCGGGTGATAATGATGGATGCTGCTGGCCATGGACCACACTGTGTGACAATTTCTTTTTTTATTGTTAAAGTTTTTTTTTTTCACCCAGTTCTGTACTACTTGACTTTTTTCAGTAACTGTGTTATCTTTTTTTCTTTTAAAAATTGTCACATGATATTTGTAGTGGGGGGGGTGGTTACATAGATCTTGAAGTGCTTGATTCTATGAGTTCTAATGAATCCATGCACCTAGATGACCCACAGTCCTATCAAGATGGAGGTCATTGCCATTTCTGCAGGAATTCACAGACCCATTCTTTGTAGCCATGGTATAGGACGTTTCTGTAAAAGGTCAAAATAGAAAGGGAAATTGGAACTTCTAAAATGAGAAGCATGTTACTACTCTAAGCCTTTTAAGTTAAGAAAAGAGAGTCATCACAACCCCACTCATTTCATTGTGACTTCCTTTGGAATTTGGAGGCAGGACTGCAAACACATTATGTTGCAAACATCAGGCTGGAATCTAGGTCACCTGCCCTTTGATTCCAACACAGAGAGACTTCCAGTCCTCTGAGCAGGTCTGCCTTCCCTCTTCCTACAAAATGTGCAAGAGGAATTTCACTTCATGACATTTATTATTCAGTATTGGTATTTGTAGTATTTCTCAGCCTTTCCTTAAAGAGGATACACTAAAAAAAAAATTTTAATGATTTTTAAAGAGCAAGAACTAGACTGAGGCAAATTTGCACTGCAGTGGCACCCCACTCCAGTATTCTTGCCTGGAAAAGCCCGTGGATGGAGGAGCCTGTTGGGCTGCAGTCCATGGGGTCGCTACGAGTTGGACACAACTGAGCGACTTCACTTTCACTTTTCATTTTCATGCATTGGAGAAGGAAATGGCAACCCACTCCAGTGTTCTTGCCTGGAGAATCCCAGGGACGGAGGTAGGCTGCCGTCTAAGGGGTCGCACAGTGTCAGACACGACTAAAGCGACTTAGCAACAGCAGCAGCAAAGCAAGGGACAATATAGGTAAGATGAAAAGAAACAAACCCCAGGGACTTTTTAAACAATTCTAAACTACCAAGATGAAAAAGAAGGCATCTAATCAGTCATTCAGAGTTTTCTTTTTTCTTCCATGAAGATAAACATCTGGACATTTGGGAACATTTGGATAATTAACTCAGTTTTTCATCATAAACAAATTAACTGGTCAACTTTTACTGAGAGCAGGGTTATCTGAAAAGTATAGTGCTAGGTTCCTGCCTGGGAGTCACAACTACTGGGCCAACATGCCACAGCCACTAAGCCCAAGCCCCCTAGAGCCCGTGCTCTGCAACAGAAGAAGCCGCTGCAATGAGAAGCCTGCACGCCACAGCTAGAAAGTGGCGCCTGCTCGCCACATCTAGAGGAAAGCCCATCAGCAGTGAAGAGCCAGCACAGCCAAAGATGAGTAAATAAATAAAATTAGCTTTATTTTTAAAAAGAAGAAGTTGCCAGAGAGGAGGTGAAAAGTTCGATAAAGGGCATACCATCAGGGCAGACCAAAGGAAAGCTCCCAGAAGAGTAGCCTTTGAGGTGTGACCTCAGGGACAGCAGGTGGACAGGGGAGGCAGTGGGTAGTCTGGCAAAAAGAAACAGACAAGTAAAGGAATAAAAGTGGGAAGACACAGATGCAAGTGTTGGGAAACAAATCCTTGTTATCTTGTCAAAGGAGGAAAAAAGCAAAGTGAGGGTTATTTTCATTTGAAAGTGGTAGTTACAGGAAAATGCAAGTCTGGGTTTAAAGAAGTCTTCATGCATAGCCACACTTTCATCTTTCATTAGGGAAATGTTATAGAGAGCCCACCATGTGTCCGCACTGTGCTAGGCTTTGGGTGGGCTCTAATGGAATAGACGTGGCTTCTGAGCTCAGGGAGCTTACAGACTCACTAGGGAAGCAGACAAAAAAAACCAGTAAGTAAACTAATACACATTTACACATACTGAAAAATTCTGTAAATGAAGGAAATGCAGACTTGTGGAAAAGACATACAAAAGGAGGGACATGTTTTATATAGGATGATCAAGGAAGACCTCTCCAAGGAGGTAACATTTCAGCTAAGATCTGTAGGGCTTCAGGACTGAGAGTTGGAAGGATGGTGACTTTTGGCTGGGTTGTGACAGTCTCTCATTGTCTGAGCTCTTGCAAGAAGAAGTCTTTCTTCTTTCTGGTGGACTCTGCTACTGTTGTCCTAGGGCATGAGAGCTCCCCCTTCTGGCCTCCTGATTCTATTTTAATTGAGTTTCTTTTTAACGATTTTTAAAGCCCCAAGACAGAAAAGAAAGAACGTATTCCAGGAACTGTCAGAAAAACAATGACTCTGGAAGTTAGGAAGGCAGGCATAGAATGGCCCAAGATCAAGTGGGGCAAACAGGTGAAGACCAGACCTTGTAGTCTTGTGGGCCTTGGCAAGGAATTTGCATTTAATTCTATGCAAATCCCAACCCCAGTTGGGTTTTAAGAGAGGAGTCACACGGCTTCATTTGCATTTCTATAACCAAGTCCTAGAGATATAATATGAAGCATAGGGCCTATAGTTATAATACTATATGGTGGGTGTTAAAATCTGCTGAGAGGGTAAATCACAAAAGTGTTCTTATCACACACACTCACAAAATAATAGTAACAATGATAAATAAAGGGGGTGGGAGGAAACTTCTGCAGATGATGACTGACTATGCATATAGCACATGGTTTTACAGTCATAATTCAATGAGATTTTTTTTAATGGAAAAAATAGAGTTAATGTATTCTGGGGAAAAAAATGTAAGGCCATTCCTTCTATTGTGAGAAAAGGGGATTACAGAAGGGGAAAAATGAAAATAAAGTCAAGACTTTTGGAGGAGCCTTGCTGAGAGCCAACAGAGGTCTAGCTGAAGGGCTGGCATTGGGGGTGAGAAGCTGGTGAATTTCAGATGTATTTTTGGAGATTAAGATCCAGCAGGGCTTGGTAATGGACAGGCTATGGAGAGTGAGGGAAAGGAGAACTGTAACTGGGTGGATGGTAGAGCTTAATTTGATGCTACTTTGGATTTTCCACACCATAGCTTCCTGTATTAGTATACATCTTTGAAAAGTGAAAGTGGCTCAGTCGTGTCTGACTCTTTGTGACCCCATGGACTATACAGTCCATGGAATTCTCCAGGCCAGAATACTGGAGTGGGTAGCCTTTCCCTTCACCAGGGGATCTTCCCAACCCAGGAATCAAACCCAGGTCTCCCACATTGCAGGTGCATTCCTCACCAGTGGTCACAAAGTAAGCCCAAGAATATTGGAGTGGATGTGGTCATGTATGGATGTGAGAGTTGGACTGTGAAGAAGGCTGAGTGCCGAAGAATTGATGCTTTTGAACTGTGATGTTGGAGAAGACTCTTGAGAGTCCCTTGGACTGCAAGGAGATCCGACCAGTCCATTCTGAAGGAGATCAGCCCTGGGATTTCTTTGGAAGGAATGATGCTAAAGTTGAAACTCCAGTACTTTGGCCACCTGATGCGAAGAGTTGACTCATTGGAAAAGACTCTGATGCTGGGAGGGATTGGGGGCAGGAGGAGAAGGGGATGACAGAGGATGAGATGGCTGGATGGCACCACTGACTCGATGGACATGAGTCTTGAGTGAACTCCAGGAGTTGGTGATGGACAGGGAGGCCTGGTGTGCTGCGATTCATGGGGTCGCAAAGAGTCAGACATGACTGAGCGACTGAACTGAACTGAACTGAAGCCTCTCCCTTCTCCAGGGGATCTTCCTGACCCAGGAATTGAACAGGGGTCTCCTGCATTGCAGGCAGATTCTTTACCAAATGAGCTATCAGGGAAGTCAATGCATCTTTAAACACTATCAATTAAAAAGAAAATGCAATATCCAATTCTCCTATGAATTCTTAAAATGCTATAAATATGCTACAGAAAGTTAACTATCTAAATGTTTAAGGGCAAAGAAAGAAAATAAGGGGAAATACATGCAGATTTCATCCTGAGTGATCAGAAATATAACAAATATGAGTTTAGTTTTCTGATGTGATAACCTGTGAAAATTTAAATGTGAAGAAAAATTGGGGATGAAGGAATAAAAAATTGTGGGCTTTTTTAGATGATAAACTTTTTGAAGATTTCCACCCCTCCCAACATCTCTCCTGTCCCCACAGGCCAGACAGAGTCAGTAATGTGCTGATCATCATTTATTTTGGAGGCGGGGGTGGGGGAGGCTTGAAGTAGGGAATAGAGAGTGGCGGAGCCCTGATTTGCATATTTACTGATTTCTATGGGATGAGTATGCCTTCCATGGCCGATTTCAACTACCAACATAAATAACATCACTGAACACAGAATTGGGAGGAGACGTACAGAAGCACACCATTATATAGTATTTTCAGCATATTGCTACAACAGATATGAATAAACTCAACAACATAGGCAATCGTAAAATGGAAGATAATGAGGAAATAAGTTTTGAGCATCACCTTTGCTCTTATTATAACTTACTTAACTGTTCAGTCGCTCAGTCGTGTCTGACTCTTAATTAGTCAGACCTATTTAATTGTGCATTTATGTAATTTAATTCCTAAAAACAGCCATGTTTAAAAGTAAGCCCGTAAAGTTCCTAGTAATTAAACATTTGACTCTCACAAGGCAGTCTGTCTTTCTCACACACACTATTGATCATTCCATAACTCAGAACACATACCAATGGAAGTGTGTGAATAAGCTTTACTGGCCACCTGGACTAACAAAACCTCTAGCTTCTCATTCAAATTCTAGAAAAGATTTATCTTGGAACTTCCCTGGCAGTTCAGTGGTTAAGACTCCATGCTGCTAGTGCAGGGGACACAGGTTTGATCCCTGGTCAGGCAACTAAGATCCCACATGCCTTGTGGCCGAAAAGAAAAAAAAAAAAAGATTTGTTTTCTATCTTAACTGAATATCCATTAATAAGCAATTACTAAGCATTAGCTACATGCTCAATAACTAGGGGTTGAGGAATATAAGTGACATATATTGAAAGTTACTATGTGCCAGACACTGTTGTAATTTTTAACTGAATTAATACCTGCAGCGATAGCAGCTGCTAGCATCAACAGTGGTATCTAATAATATAACAGATACAGTTACTGTCCCTATTTTATGAGGTAAATTGGAGCACAGAGGTCAATAGGTTGAAAACATGACAATTTGAATCCTTTCTCTAAAGTTAATGTAAATAAATAAAAATAAAGCAAAATCTCTCCTTCAGCAATCTCAGGATGACCCATGTGTATATGTATCTACTTCATATGCAAACATTCATCTTAATGTTCATGGATCAAACTTTCCTGCCTTGTCTAGACACTGGAAGTGGTTTTGCACTGTCAATTGCCTCAGTGCATTTGAAATAGTGATCTATTTTCATAAAATGTGCCTTTATGGATAAAAAAATAGAATTTAGTTAAATGACAATAGGAAAAAGCAATCATTGGATTCAGTTAACATGGCCAATACTTAATAATCAGTAATGATTTATCATACATTTTTATAGCCTTTGACTATTTCTCTTCATGCCACAACTTGTAGAGATTTAAGTTATAAAAATAGTTTATATGCCTATAAAAACCAGAAGCTCTGTTCAATGGAAAACAAAGAAAGTAATTTGTACTGTCAAACTACCTTTTACAATTTTAAAATAGGACTGGGGGCTGGGAGCTTCAGACCAAAAAGTACAAAAACTACAAGGATAAGCTTACCTTTTAAAACAATTTCTGACCCAAGTCTTTAAATCCATTTTGAAACGACAATAAATAGGCCTCTCAGAGGGAGGAAAAAGTGTTTATCCAAGTGATTGTCACATTGGTTTTCACACCAAAAACAGCTTTGCAAAATCATTTCGCATAAAACTTAATGACATAGTAAGACTTCTCAGAATCCTCATGAATGTAACAACTCAAATAATAGTACTCCAGCATTTATACGTTTAAAGACAGACTTAATCAGACTTTTGAGTACTGATTGGTTTTGGATTTCCATAGTTTTATTTTAATTATGAGCCGTCTTAGTTCCAAGTTTCAAACAACATAATTGCTTTCACAACAGAATTCCCCCACCTTTGAAGGAAATGGAGTGACAGAGGCTCCCCTTAGAGTGCTGAGTTGCTCTGACTGTCTGAGCCACTTTTAGTCAATTATTTTACATTTACAGCTCACAGTTGCCCTCCACCCCACCCTCTTTGCCATCTCCAGGATCCCTTGTTGGAGTTTTCAAGGGCCCATTCTGTTAACCTTTGTAATAGAATTCTTCCCCTGGGCATGGAAATATTGCTGGAGCCTCCTTCAATAATTTTAACAGGGTGTAGTACAAAAAGATAATTATTTCTTGTGGGGGAAATGTCCCTTTAATCGTGGCTTATATTTTCTTCCCATTTTGAAGGAAGCCCACTTCGGATTTGGTATGAGGTAGCGGGCAATTTATCCACTCCAGTGTTCTTGCCTGGAGAATCCCAGGGATCGGGGAGCTTGGTGGGCAGCTGTCTATGGGGTCGCACAGAGTCGGACACAACTGAAGTGACTTAGCAGCAGAAGCAGTAGCGGGCAATTTAAGCGGGGGGGGCGGGTAATACAGGAGAGGGCCCAAGGTGTCAGTTAGAGAGCAGTTGGGGTGTCCTTTTCCAGCCAGGCCACTTTTACCGTGGTTGTGACTGGAAGGAGGAGCAGACAGCTCGCAGAGAGCCTGGCAGCCGGGAGCAGTGGTTTGGTCAGTGTGTGTAGAGGCCCTGGACCCCACCCGCCCAGCCTCCCCTTCAAGCCGGGGGCTCACGGTCGGGCAGCTATGGTCCCTTTTGCTGAAAGAGCCAATACCTTGGCTCCCACATTTTCTGGAAAGTTCTGTCATTGAACTCTGGAAACATTAATCAGGTTAAATGTCTCCTCTGCTTAAGACCCTTTGCTGGCTTCCCATCTTGCTTAGCATGAATTCAAACCTCTATCCAAGGAGGTAGTCCATGCCCAACTCTCCCCGTCATCCACCTGCTCGTCTCTCAGAGCTGCCCCATCATCCACCGGCTCCTCTCTCTCAGAGCCACCCCATCGTCCACCGTCTCGTCTCTCTCAGAGCTTCCCCCATCATCCACCTGCTCATCTCTCAGAGCTGCCCCATCATCCATCAGCCCTTCTGTCTCAGAGCTGCCCCATCATCCACCAGCTCGTCTCTCTCAGAGCTGCCCCATCATCCACCGGCTCATCTCTCTCAGAGCTTTCCCCATCGTCCACTGGCTCGACTGGCCTTGGGCACACCAGGCCCTTCCCACTTTCAGGACCATTTGAAGCACCTGAAACTCTCCTCAGTATGTTTTTTCTCAAATTATTGTCTCTGTTCACAAGTCATCTCCTCTGAAGTGTCTTCTCTCAAGCTGTCTGCCATAGTGGGAGGGGTGTCAGCGGGAGGGGAGGGCGTGGAGGCAGGTGTTAGTGGGAAAGATGCCCCTGTGGGCAACGGGGACACCAGGCCCTCTGAAGACCCACGGGGAGACTGCGGATCAGGTCTTGAAGGAAGCGGTGGATTTGCCCATCACCTCCTGGGTGTGCTTTGGTGGCGGGGGCTCCAGAATCACAGGTGCTCATAGCAGGGAGTCCTTAACATCTCCAGTGGCGCCAAGGCAACACAGAGCATTGGCAGTGGGGCTTATCAGCTCTTCCCTAATCCTCCTGGGACTAAATCCATGGACAGCATTCCAGGAATACAGCTAGTCTGAGATTTGTACTCCAGCTCTAACTCATTGAGCACACTTGGGTGGCCCCTTCCCTCTCTGAGGCTCAGTTTCTTCTATTGTAAAATGGGGATTTGGATCAGAGCAGTGGTCAGGAAGATCCCCTGGAGAAGGAAATGGCAACCCACTCCAGCATTCTTGCCTGATGAAGTCCATGGACAGAGGAGCCTTGTGGGTTACAAAGAGTCAGACGCAACTGAGTGCCTAACATTACTACTACTAGTGTTTCTAGGGGCATATATGTTACAAGTGGCACAGAGGTAAGCTTAGGTCATAAACGGCTGGGTATGTTCTCATCCTAAGGGTTATGCATTTTTATTAGACCGGTAACTCTAACTTCTAAAACAAATACCTTCAAGGTTCCCAGTAGTTTAACACAGTAAGCACCAATTTCTCACCCCTGAAGGGTCCAGGGCAGACTGGTGCGATAGCAGGAAGGGTGGAAGGAATGTAGGAAGATCTCTTATCTACAAGGTGGTTTAAAAATCAAGGTTCCTTCCCACTACTGACTCTGCCATTTTCTAGGACCCTGGAGTCCTAAACTACATTCTTTTGCATCCAGGAATCAGGCAAGGAAAGAGAGAGAGAGAGGAGATTTCAAGAACTGAGTCTAGAAATGAATAAATCAGTACTGCTGAGCCTGACTATTCTTGATCTAATCATTCTTGTTCAGAATTCAGTCATATGGTCCCAACTAATTTGGAAATGCAATCTTCCTAAGTGCCCAGAAAAATAACAAGTGAGATTTGATGGATGCTCACATGGAATGATCACTGCCATGGTACGTAAATATACACACACATACACAGACATATATAGATACAAGTACCAATATAGATATGAAAACTATAACACATTGACATTTATACACTATTGGTGCTTTGAATAAAATAGATGACTAATGAGAATCTACTGTATAGCACAAGGAACTCAGTGCTCTGTGGTGACCTAAATGGGAAGGAAATTCAAAAAAGGGGGATATATGTATAGGAATGACTGATTCAGCTTACTGTACAATAGAAACTAACATAATATTGTAAAGCAACTATCCTCCAGTGCTGCTGCTGCTGCTGCTAAGTCGCTTCAGTCGTGTCCCACCCTGTGTGACCCCATAGACAGCAGCCCACCAGGCTCCTCCATCCCTGGGATTCTCCAATCAAGAACACAGGAGTGGGTTCCCATTTCCTTCTCCAATGCATGAAAGTGAAAAGTGAAAGTGAAAGTGAAGTCGTGTCCGACTCTTTGCAACCCCATGGACTTCAGCCTACCAGGCTCCTCCGTCCATGAGATTTTCCAGGCAAGAGTACTGGAGTGGGGTGCCATTGCCTTCTCCGATCCTCCAATAAAAATTAATAAAATATATAACACACCAAACTTTAATTTCATGACTGTTATTGCTTGGATATGGATAGGTGTAAATGTGAATCTAAACTATTGATTTAGAATCAAGTCAAAGAAAGGCACTGGGTTGGTACTAATACAGAAGTTATGTGGATGTGACAAATTGTAAAGGTGGGATACCAACGCTTTTCAACTAATAATTTTATGTAGAATTTTTTTTTTCAAGTTTTGTGTCAAGGACAAAGAATTTAGATCATTTTCATGGAAATTTGAGGAATCCATTAACTAGTTCTACACTAGGGCTGGATAGCAATCACCCTAAAGTTCATTGGCTTAAAACAATAACCATGTATTCACGGGTCTGCAGAACAGATGGGGGATGGGTGGCCTGCTCAGACCCAGCTGGCCTTGACCCTAGGCTGCCACTTGAGTCTAGGTCTGCTCCGTACACACCTCTCTTGCTCCTCAGAACAATAGCTGCCCCGGGGCAGAAGCACAAGAGATTGAGAAGAAAAACACAGTATCTCCCTGCTTTTAAAATTAATTTCTATTGGAGTATAGCTGCTTTACAATATTGTGTTAGTTTCTGCTGTACAGCAAAGCAAATCAGCCATATGTGTGCATATATCAAGCTTCCCAGGTGGCTCAGTGGTAAAGAATTTGCCTGTGATGAAGGAGACAAAGGGTTCAATCCCTGGGTTGGGAAGATCCGCTGGAGAAGGAAATGCAACCCACTCCATTATTCTTGTCTGGAGAATTCCATGGATGGAGGAGCCTGGCAGGCTACAGTCCATGAGGTTGTAAAGAGTTGGACGACTTAATGACTAAATAGCAGCAGCAGCATACATATGTTCCCTTTTTTGGATTTCCTTCCCATTTAGGACACCACTGAGTAGCATTCCCTGAGCTACACTGTCAGTTCTCATTAGTTATCTATTTTGTACATAGTATCAATAGTGTGTGTATATATATATATATCCCTCCCTATCTCCTTGAAGGCCTGGCCTCAGAACTGACACACCACTGCTTCTGCTCACATGCTATATGTATGGTATGCTTCAGCCCTGTCCGACTCTGTGTGACCCTATGGACTCTAGCCCTTGAGGTTCCTCTGTCCGTGGGATTCTTCAGGTGAGAATGCTGGATCTTCCCGGCTCAGGGATTGAACCCACATCTCATTTGTCTCCTGCATGTGGCAGGCAGGATCTTTACCACTAGTGCCACCTGGGAAGTCCACCTACATGCTATAAGCCAAGGTCCAAGCAAGTTGCATGGCTAAACCGTGTGTAATCAAAAAAGAGATTATAGACTTTTAGGAAAAAATATATTCTGTTTAGGAATCAGTGAACTAAAATGGACCAGAATGGGTGAATTTAACTCGGATGACCATCATATCTACTACTGTGGGAAAGAATCCCTTAGAAGAAATGGAGTAGCCATCACAGTCAACAAAAGAGTTGGAAATGCAGTTCTTGGGTGCAATCTCAAAAACGACAGAATGATTTCTGTTCGTTTCCAAGGCAAACCATTCAATATCACAGTAATCCAAGGCTATGTCCAAACCAGTAATGCTGAAGAAGCTAAAGTTAAATGGTTCTATGAAGACCTACAAGACCTTCTAGAACTAACACCCAAAAAAGATGTCCTTTTTATTATAAGAGACTGGAATGCAAAAGTAGGAAGTCAAGAGATACCTGGAGTAACAGGCAAATTTGGCCTTGGAGTACAGAATGAAGCAGGGCAAAGGCTAACAGAGTTTTGCTAAGAGAAAACACTGGTCATAGAAACACCCTCTTCCAACAACACAAGAGAAGACTCTACACGTGAACATCACCAGATGGTCAACACTGAAATCAGATTGATTATATTGTTTACAGCCCAAGATGGAGAAGCTCTATACCATCAGCAAAAACAAGACTGGGAGCTGACTGTGGCTCAGATCATGAACTCCTTATTGCAAAATTCAGACTTACATTGAAGAAAGTAGGGAAAGCCACTAGACCATCCAGGTATGACCTAGATTAAATCCCTTTCAATTATACAGTGGAAGTGACAAATAGATTCAGGGACTAGATCTGATAGACAGAGTGCCTGAAGAACTATGGATGGAGGTCCGTGACATTGTATAGGAGGCAGTGATCAAGACCATCTCCAAGAAAAAGAAAAGCAAAAAGGCAAAATGGTTGTCTGAGGAGGCCTTCCAAATAGCTGAGAAAAGAAGAGAAGCTAAAGACAAAGGAGAAAAGGAGATATATACCCATTTGCATGCAGAGTTCCAAAGAACACCAAGGAGAGATAAGAAAGTCTTCCTCAGCGATCAATGCAAAGAAATAGAGGAAAACAATGGAATGGAAAAGACTAGAGATTTCTTCAAAAAAATCAGAGATACCAAGGGAACATTGCATGCAAAGGTAGGCACAATAAAACACCGAAACGTTATGGACCTAACAGAAGCAGAAGATATTAAGAAGAGGTGGCAAGAATATACAGAAGAACTGTACAAAAAAGATCTTCATCAGATAACCATGATGGTGTGATCACCCACCTAGATCCAGACATCCTGGAATGTGAAGTCAAGTGGGCCTTAGGAAGCATCACTATGAACAAAGCTAGGGAAGGTGATGGAAGGCCAGTTGAGCTATTCCAAATCCTAAAAGATGATGTTGTGAAAGTGCTGCACTCAATATGCCAGCAAATTTGGAAAACTCAGCAGTAGCCACAAGACTGGAAAAGGTCAGTTTTCATTCCAATCCCAAAGAAAGGCAATGCCAAAGAATGTTCAAACTGCCACACAATTGCACTCATCTCACATGTTAGGAAAGTAATGTTCAAATTTCTCCAAGCCAGACTTCAACAGTACACAAACCGTGAACTTCCAGATGTTCAAACTGGATTTAGAAAAGGCAGAGGAACCAGCCATCAAATTGCCAATATCTGTTGGATCACAGAAAAAGCAAGAGAATTCCAGAAAAACATCTACTTCTGCTTTATTGATTATGCCAAAGCCTTTGACTGTGTGGATCACAATAAACTGTGGAAAATTCTGAAAGAGATGGGAATACCAGCCCACCTGACCTGCCTCCTGAGAAATCTGTATGCAGGTCAAGAAGCAACAGAACTGGAAATGGAACAACAGACCGGTTCCAAATTGGGAAAGGAGTATGTCAAGGCTGTATATAGCCACTCTGCTTATTTAACTTATATGCAGAGTACATCATGCAAAATGCCAGACTGGATGAAGCACAGGATGGAATCAAGATTGCCAGGAGAAATATCAATAACCCCAGATATGCAGATACCACCACCCTTAAGGCAGAAAGTGAGGAAGAACTAAGGAGCCTCTTGATGAAAGTGAAAGAGAATGAAAAAGTTGGCTTAAAACTCAAACATCCAAAAAACAAAGATCATGGCACCTGGTCCCATCATTTCATGGCAAATAGATGGGGAAACAATGGAAACAGTGACAGACTTTATTTTTTGGGGCTCCAAAATTACTGCAGATGGTGACTGCAGCCATGAAATTAAAAGATGCTTGCTCCTTGGAAGGAAATATTAAAAAACCAGAGACATTACTTTGCCAACAAAGGTCCATCTGGTCAAAGCTATGGTTTTTCCAGTAGTCATGTATGGATGTGAGAGTTGGACTATAAAGAAAGCTGAGCACCAAAGAACTGATGCTTTTGAACTGTGGTGTTGGAGAAGACTCTTGAGAGTCCCTTGGACTGCAAGGAGATCAAACCAGTCAATCCTAAAGGAAATCAACCCTGAATATTCATTGGAAGGACTGATGCTGAAGCTGAAACCCCAATACTTTGGCCACCTAATGTGAAGAACTGACTCACTGGAAAAGACCCTGATACTGGGCAAGATTGAAGTCGGGAGGAGAAGGGGACAATAGAGGATGAGATGGTTGGGTGAAATCACCGATTCAATAAACATGAGTTTGAGCAAGCTCTGGGAGTTAGTGATGAACAGGGAGGCCTGGTGTGCTGCAGTCCATGGGGTCACAAAGAGTCAGACATAACTGAGCAACTGAACTGAACTGATATGCTATTTAACTCAAAAAAGCATATATATTTTTAGAAATTATGAGATTACTGTATACTAAGGAATTTATGGGCTTCCCTCATAGCTCAGTTGGTAAAGAATCTGCCTGCAATGCAGGAGACCTGTGTTTGATTCCTGGGTTGGGAAGAACCTCTAGAGAAGGAAATGGCAACTCATTCCAGTATTCTTGCCTGGAGAATCCCTGGTGGCTATAGTCCATGAGGTCACAAGAATCAGACAGGACTTAGCAACTAAACCACCACCACCAGAGAACTTTATAAGAAACATATCTTCAGAGACGTATCATACAGTATGTTTATTCTTATTTCAGTTAATTGAGGTACAACTTACCAGCACCCAGATAAAAAAATGGAACACTTCTGGTACTTTGATGATTTCCTTGTGCCCCATCCTAGTCTATACTCCTCCCAAGACACTATTTCAATCACTCATTTTGATCAGTTTATTTTTTTTTTAATTTTTTTTTTTATTTTGGTCACACTGCACAGCTTGTGGATTCTTAGTTCCCTGACCAGGGAGGGAACCATGTCCCCTGCATTGGAAGGCAAAGTGTAAATCATTAGACAGCCAGAGAAGTCCCACCACTTCAGGGTGGTTGGACACATGCTTGAGCTTCATGTAAATGGAGTGATATAGAATGTATTCTTTTGTATCCATTTTTCCTGTTAATCATCATGTCCATGAGAAGCACCCATATTGTTATACACAGCAGTCCACCGCTAATTCTTTTCCATTGATGACATTGCATGGATTTATTGAAAATTGTTTATCTATTCTAAAATTGATACACATTTGGATTGTTTCCAGCTGTAGATTATTAGGAACAAAGCTGCTCTGAATAGTCTTACATATGTCTTTTTGTTGATATAAGCACTTACTTTGTTGGGTATTTCTCTCTTAATGGCTTTTTAATTAAGGGGATTTTGTACAACATGTATCCAAAAATAGAAGTTAGTCTAATTAAATGACAATATATTCATATAAGATAATATGCTGCAACCATTAAAAGTTTTCTTATAGACAACTGTCAATGACCATAAGCAATATGGTTTCAGTCATGTCTGTAAACTATGTAAAAATATCTAAATAGGTATGCAGGATATGTATATTTGTATGTGCATATATGTGTATGTGTTTAGTGTGTGTACATGTACATGTAAACAGAAAAACACTATACCAGAAAGTTAATGGTGATCATCTGTAGATGACAGAAATATGAATAATTTCAATTTTCCTTTTTTTAATAATTTTCCATATTTCCAGCAGTGAAAATATATTACTTTTATAATGACGAAAAAGCTTAATAAAAGAAATAATAAGAACATAAATCTACTCATTAGTAAAGTCTTGTACTACAAACCACATTTCCACAATACTTCTTTTCATGTATTACATTTACTTAATCTACATGATATATAAAATCTTGCCTCTTACCATACCAGCTAATGAGTCAGGATTGATGTGGTCAGGCCAAGCAGACATCCTTCTCCGTGGCTCTCACTAGACTATCCTGTGAGTCCAGGTTCTCATTACTATGGTTGTATAATAACCAGGAAAAATAACTATCCTAACACGAGAAGAGAAGGAGGAGCAAGAAGAAAGCCAGCATCTGAGGCCTTAATTGAGATCAGATTACCAGATGAATCTCCATGAACACAGTCATTACAAAGTACCTAGAAAATATTAGCATGATATAACTGCATGTTATGTTGCAAAAGCAAACCCTTTTATAATGACATACAGGTTTACTCTATTTTGAAATATAATCTAATATTTCTTATTATCATCCAGCTTAGAGTAAATGTCTTTTTTAACGGCTGTCTCCTGTCACTGTTGCCACACAAAGCTGGTGTTTCATTCTGCCTCATCTTCATCATTTCAGTTAAGTCTATTTGTTGCTGTTTAGTCGTTAAGTCGAGTCTAACTGTTCTGCAGCTCGGTGGACCACAGACTGCCAGGCTCCTCTGTCTGTGGGTCCATGCAAGAATACTGGAGTGGGTTTCCATGCCCTCCTCCAGGGGATCTTCCCCGCCCAGGGATCAAACGTGCATCTCCTGCATTGCAGGCGGATTCTTTATCACTGAGCCATGGGGGAAAGCCAATAAAGTTTATATTCTCCTATAATTTGCCACAAATGTTTATCTGAAAAACTCAACCATAGTCAAAATCAGCTTAGGAAGGGTCTGAGAAACAGGAAGATTCTGCAGAGTGTTTCCGTACAGAATTGATCTAGTGCAGGGGTCAGTCCAGGGGCCTTGTCCACAGGCCACCGCCAGCCCATACTTCACCTTTTGTACCATCTTGGAGCTAAGAATGGGTTTCACATTTTTAAGCAGTTACATTTTAAATGATTACAAGAGTACATACGTGATGTACTTAATTTTTCTTCTTGCCTCACAAAGCTGAAAATATTTCTTATCCAGCCCTCTAAGTAAAAATGTTAACCCTTGCTCTATCCAGCCCACCCATGACACTACAAATTTTTGTTCACATACTGGTGTTTTAGCGGAGATAATTCTATTTGGAAATAGTACCATGCCTTGGACATAGCCATTTTATATTCCTCCTAGACATACAAGAATTTCCCATTTTCCAGCTCCCCTTGCTGCTGGGTAGAGCCACATGACAGTCTCAGCCAATGGTATGAGGTCCAGCCCTTAAAGCCTCCTGAGCCATCTTCCCTTTCTCTCTTCCCTTGTCTGCTGGATAAGGCACTGGGCCTTTAAATCAAATGAAGGCTGCCCTTTGAATACCAAGGTATTCATAGTACAAGCAAGAAAATGAATTTTTCTTGTGTTAAGTCTTTGAGCTTGGGAGGAAGTGTTTCTTACAACAGCCAATGTTACTTTCCCTGGCTGGTATATGTAGATTTTTTTTTTTTTTTCAGTATCACTGGGCCTGATATCACCATGGCATATGTTTACTCATAATACACACACACAAATGTGAGAACAGTTTACTCTTCGATCTTTATGAGTATCCAAAACAAACAAGATGATTTGGCATTCATAGCCCCAACAAATAAAAGCTTCATTCTCAAACGCTAGTTTTTGTTGCCATGGATAAAACTGAACTACAATTTAAGAACCAAGTTAGACACCAGGTAAATAAAGGAAAATCTCAATCTTGTAAAATAACAACTGCCACAAATTTGAGCTCCAAAAACGTCTAAACAGTTCTTTCATGCTTATACCTCCACAAGGCCGCTTCACGTCCAGCTTTCATCATCCTGTTTACCAAGTGAGAATTTTCGGATCTCAGTTTAGACACATCTGGTTCACAAATGAGCCACGACACCCCCAATCATTGTGAAATCCTCACCACAAGCATTGGTGATGAGATCTTGTGTTCATTAGGAAAGATGTGAGAACCAGTCTGTTGTGAAGCTATTTTGAGTGGAGACGTCTCTGATGTGGCATCTTAGAGGTGTTAGTTTGATCTTTCTTTGTTGAAGAACTATTGTCATTAAATTCACTTCTAATTGCAAATTCATCAGTTTCAGCTTTCTTCCAGATATAACCTCACCTGGACCAGTTGGAAAAAAGTAATTCAGCTGCTCTTTCATTGTTAAAAGAGTTGACATGACCAATCTGTTGGTGTTTTCTTCATGTCTTTTAAACTTCCCTAGGTATCTTTAGATTCCTTGCAACTTTTTCAGTGTATCATAAAACCAAGTCATTTACTATTTTGAGATCACTGAAGTCAAGGGTGATTAATAGCAAATTAATTTCTCTTTTGTCTTATACCAAATCTGGCTTACTAACAGAGAGGAGAGAGATTGAGGCTAAACTACTCACAATGACTTGATAATAACTTTTGATTAGAGCAAACAAACAAAAAAAAAAATAACTGAATCACAGCCTGTGCTGTACACCTGCAACCAATACACTGTAACAATCAACTATATTTCAATGGGAAAAAATCAAATCTGAAAATAATTCATTAATTTGAAAATCAAGCCTGGACCCCTCTCTATTGCTGATCCTGCTCACAGCGCCAATTGTCTTGCTTTTCACACTGTCTGCACTGTTGGTTGAGCCCAGGGTAGGCAAGGTGTGAGCTGAGAAGCTGAAGGAGACTCGAGGAGCCATAGGAACTGCAGACGTGTTTCTTCTCTCCTGGCTGGCACAGCAGCCGTGGCAGCAGCCATAACTTAAGACAGCACAACCATACACAACCCTTCAGGGCTTTTCCAGGTGAGGCTCATAGAGGCATTTCACACAAAGTAGTGGAGACCAAGCGAATACCTCGTGATGCGCACGCACGGTGCTATAAAGGAGCTCAGCTGTTACGTTATTATTTACAAAATGTGGGGCGAGAGAGCCTGAACACACTGTCTGGGCTAATTTGCTCTCTCCCTACACCCTCCTCCCAAAAAAGACCCAGTCAACATTACTACATGAAGAGGTTCTTATTTTATGCAGTTTCCAAATAAGTGTCTTTACATTCCACAGACTTTTCAAGATGCTTGACTGTAACTGTCAAAGAACATATTTTGACTAAATAAATATATAAATAACTTATTTGTAAAAGAAAGCCAACCTCTAACATGGTCGCAGCCCACTGCTCTGAGGGGCCTGGACAAGGTTAACAAAGAATTTAGGACAACGTGGAGTAGGTTTCCGGGAAATCAGATGAACTCTCTTTGCACACACCTACATATTCTCAGTCAACAACTCTTCCCATTTAATCAAGACCTCTGCATCTGGAGAGAGATTCCCCAACAACTGGGCCATCAGGAGTGTGGGCCCCGTGATGTGGCACACACAGGAGAACGTGTCACCATCCAGGCAGTATTCCTGCCCAAAGAGCATGATCTGAAATTAGTCCTGGAGAAACAGACACACTAGTGTGAACTGAAAGTCATTCTGCACAATCACCTGACCTAGACTTTTAAAATCATTAATAAGACAAAAGTCCAAAAGGAAAAGGGTGGGGTGGGGAAGAGATGGCAATTGTTCAAGACAGAAATAATGAGATGGGACCATGACAACTACATGCAATAGGGAATTCTCACCTGAGTCTTGAATAGGAAAAAGATAACTAGAAAGGGTATTGTGCTGCACACTATGCTCAGTCGCTTCAGTTGTGTCTGACTCTTTGCAACCCCATGGATTATCACCAGTCAGGCTCCTCTGTCCATGGGATTCTCCAGGCAAGAAACACTGGAGTGGGTTGCTGTGCCCTTCTCCAGGGGATCTTCCAGACCCAGAAATCGAACCCCTATCTCTGCCCTCTCCTGCATTGCAGGTAGGTTTTTTACCCACTGAGCCGCTTGGGAAGCCCCAAAGTGTATTGTAGGAGCAGTTAGAAATTTTGAATGTGAATGTAAATTAGATATAATTGTATGGATGGCAAATGTCCTGAGCCTAATTATATTGTGATGATGTAGGAGAATCTCTTTATTCATAGGAGCTATACACTGAAATATTTGAGGTAAAGGGTTGCATTGAGCACTTTTTCTGTGTGACAAATCCCCACAAAAGAGCAGCTATATATTTAGTTTATTTTTCTATTTAGACTCAGCTCCCCTGGGAAGTTCCTGTGAGCTCTGTTGGGGTCCCTTGTGTGCCTGTGATCAGCAGCCAACCGGTTGGACAGCTTTGCTTCTGGGACGAGTCTGGTGGTTGGCTGGAGTGACTAGGACCCTGTCTCTGTCCCACCAGCAGGTTAGTCCTGACTTATTCACAGGCAGAGGCAAAGTTCCAAGAAAGATGCAGAGAGAGAGGAAGCCTGTGAAGTTTCTTGAGACCAAACCACAGAACTGATACAACCTCACTGGTGATGCATTTTCTCAAAGCAGTCACAAGGTCTGCTCAGAGTCTGGGGGTGGATGCCTCTGCGTCACGGTGGGGAAAGCTGAGAAGTCACATTGTAAAGGGCCTGGCTGTGGTGAAGGAAAAACTGTGGTCATTTGTGCCAACTACCACAAGGATGGATGGGTGTTCCTTCAATTATACTGAAACGTTTCTATAGGATTAAAAGCCTTCTAAATATAAAGCTTCAAAATCACTGTGGATGGTGACTACAGTCATGAAGTTAAAAGATGCTCGCTCCTTGGAAGAAAACCTATGACAAAACTGGCAGCGTACTAAAAAAGCAGAGACATTACTTTGTCAACAAAGGTCCGTCTAGTCAAAGCTATAGGTTTTCTAGTAGTGGTGTATGGATGTGAGAATTGGACCATAAAGAAGGCTGAGTGCCATAGAATTAATGCTTTCAAACCGTGGTGCTGGAGAGGACTCTTGAGAGTCCCTAGGACTGCAAAGAGATCAAACCAGTCCATCCTAAAGGAAATCAACCCTGAATATTCATTGCAAGGACTGGTGCTAAAGCTGCAATACTTTGGCCACCTGATGCAAAAAGCCAACTCATTGAAAAAGACCCTGATGATGGGAAAGATTAAGGGTGGTGGAGGGTGGGGAGGGGTGGCAGTGAATGAGATGGCTGGATGGCATCACCAACTCAATGGACATGAGTTTGAGCAAACTCTGGGAGATGGTGAAGGACAGGGAAGCCTGGAGTGTTGCAGTCCATGGGGTCACAAAGAGTTGGATATGACTGACTGAACAACAACAAGTAAAAAGTTGAAGAGAGAAATGGAAGACAGCACGAGAAGTGAGATACCAAGAGATATTTTGTAAAGTCGCGCTGTGTGCTTAGTCGCTCAGTCGTGTCCAACTCTTTGTGACCCCATGGATTCTAGCCCACCAGGCTCCTCTGTCCATGGGGATTCTCCAGGCAAGAATACTGGAGTGGGTTGCCATGCCCTCCTCCAGGGGCATGTAACTTGTAAAGTTAAGTTTATATTATTGTCTAAGTCCATTCAAACGTACAGTGATGAAAGTCAGAATGTTGTTAACATCTGGGTAATGGGTTACTGGGGTGCTGGTAATATACTGCTTCTTGATCTGAATAATAAAAATTTCATGGAGCTGTATACACTTAGGATATGCACTCTTTTTGGTAGGTATGTCATACTTTAATATTTTAAACTATACTTTGAAAAGTAGAAAGAGCAATGGCCTTGAAGTGAAAACCTGATGCTGCCACCAACTCCTTCTGCAATACTGAAAATGTCCATTTAATTCCCTGGGCCTCAGTTTCCTCATCTATAAAAGGAAGCCTGATGAATTCTAGTTGGCCCCTACCCACCTCTAAACCCAGAGATGCAACTCTGATCAGTTTGCTTTCTTTCTGCCTAGAAATTATTTGTCAGAAGTTTTTTAAAAAACCTATGATATATAATATATAACATGGTAATTATACAAATTATAATTATATATTTTCTCCTCCAGCTATAGCATGTCTGAGATTTTATTTTGTTTTGCACAGAAATAATCATAGCAAAGCCAAAGCAATAAAGGAGTCTCTTTTTTAGTACAGATGAGCGCTACAGAGGCCAGCTATTTGCAGAAGTCAGTGGATGGGCAGGACATCACATTTTAAGGTCACACTGGAAATGTAGTCAAGGACCCTGCCACATAAGGAAGAACCACTGTGAACCCTTTCAACGAGCCAACCCTATTTCACCACCATTCCTGCCCATGCCTGAGAAGAACAGCCCTCCCCCAGGAATGCAGCTTCTCCCCTTCCTGGGTCACACACTCAGGGGTCCCTTGGGCCCTGTGTACAGCCAGGGACTCTAAGGATGAAGTGAAGAGAGACACAGCATCCCTCTGGTTCTAACACGTTTGTGTGTGTGTGTGTGTGTGTGTTAGAGTCTCAGAAGTTGGAACAACGCTGGAAGTCCAGGTGTCCCACCAGCCTAGCTGTTGCTTTAGCGGGTAGAGCCCCCAGGAGCCCCTCCGAGCTTCTGAGAGTGGTGATTTTCTCACTTGTGAGTGCTGTGACCCCTGCACAGTTCAAAGGACTCTAGTGGAACAACATTTTGGAGTTTTTGTTTGTGTTCCCTTCAGGGGTTAGAGTCTACCTCTCGGGATCCTGACAGCTACTATTTTCTGCAGTTTTCTGAAAGCTGCATCCATGGGAAATATATTTATGGAACAACCACCAAGTGACTTCAGAAGTGAATCAGACAGACCAGTTCCCTGCCCTCATGGACACAATCTGGAGTCCTTCATCTATTGGACAGAGAGACCTGGAACCACTCATCTTGCCTCCTGTGGAGCGACAGTGGAACCTGAAAACAATTTACAGATGAGGAAACTGAGCCGTTTGTTGCTTAGTCCCTAAGGTGGGTCCAACTCTTTTGTGAACCCATGGACTGTAGCCCACCAGGCTCCTCTGTCCATGGGATCTCCCAGGCAAGAATACTGGAGTGGGTTGCTATTTCCTTCTCCAGGGGATCTTCCCAACCCAGGAATTGAACTCAGGTCTCATGCATGGCAGGTGGATTCTTTACCACTGAGCCACAAGGGAAGCCCATAAACTGAGCTGAGAGAGCTAAAGCAACTTGCCTGAGAGGTTACATGGCTGGTCAACAGAATCCATTCAACCCCATTTTGCTGCAAGTCCTCCATGGATGGCCCTGAGATGAGGTGGTAGAGTATGTCCATCTCTTAGAACAGGGACTGGCAGAAGCTAAGTCATATGGTCTAGCTGTCTGCATATTCTGCTGTTCAGTTTCTCAGTCATGTCCAACTCTTTGCAACCCCAGAGACTGCAGCACGCCAGGCTTCCCTGTCCTTCACCATCTCCCGGAGCTTGCTCAAACTCATGTCTGTTGAGTTGGTGACGCTCCAACCATCTTGTCCTCTGTCGTCCCCTTCTCCTCCTACCTTCAATCTTTCCCAGCATCAGGGACTGTGCCAATGGGTCGGCTCTTTGCATCAGGTAGCCAAAGCATTGGAGCTTTGTGTACACATGGAGTCTGCGTATACAAGGTCTTATTAAAACACTGCCACTCGGAACTTCCCTGGTGGTCCAGTAGTTAAGATTCTGTGTTTCCACTGCAGGGGGCATGGGTTTGATCCCTGGTCGGGGAACTAGGATCTAGCATGCCACGTGGCACTGTGGGGGGTAAAAAAACAGCCACAACCGTTTGTTCATGCATTTTCTTTGACTGCTTTCCTGCTGCAACAGCAGAGTTGACCAGTCAAAACAGAGGCCTGACAGCCCACAGAGACAAAGACATCTGCTCTCTCTCCAAAGACTTGCCACCCTCAATCCCTCACAGCATGTGGATTAGGGCAATGCAAGACCAGGAGCAGAGCCTCCAAGTTTAGTGGCTTAACATATTCTTTCAAGTTTATTTTTCCTTAAAAAGCTAAAAATAGAGTTGCCATATGAGCCAGTAGTCCCATTCCCAGTCCCAGTAGGCATATATTGGGAAAAAAACTCTAATTCAAGAGGATACACACACTCCTGTGTTTACAGCAGCATGATTCACAGTAGTCAAGGGATGGAAGCAAGCTAAATGTCCATCAACAACTGAATGCATAAAGAAGATATCACTGCAGATGGTGACTGCAGCCATGAAATTAAAAGATGCTTATTCCTTGGAAGAAAAGTTATGACCAACCTAGATAGCATATTGAAAGGCAGAGACATTACTTTGCCAACAAAGGTCCGTCTAGTCAAGGCTATGGTTTTTCCTGTGGTCATGTATGGATGTGAGAGTTGGACTGTGAAGAAGGCTGAGCGCCGAAGAATTGATGCTTTTGAACTGTGGTGTTGGAGAAGACTCTTGAGAGTCCCTTGGACTGCAAGGAGATCCAACTGGTCCATTCTGAAGGAGATCAGCCCTGGGATTTCTTTGGAAGGAATGATGCTAAAGCTGAAACTCCAGTACTTTGGCCACCTCATGTGAAGAGTTGACTCATTGGAAAAGACTCTGATGCTGGGAGGGATTGGGGACAGGAGGAGAAGGGGACGACAGAGGATGAGATGGCTGGATGGCATCACTGACTTGATGGATGTGAGTTTGAGTGAATTCTGGGAGTTGGTGATGGACAGGGAGGCCTGGTGTGCTGTGACTCATGTGGTCGCAAAGAATCGGACACGACTGAGTGACTGAACTGAACTGAACTGATATATAGATATATATATATATACACACACACACAAAGGATTATTACTCAGTCATAAAAAAAAAAAAACGAATTTGAGTCAGTTGTAGTAAGGTGGATGAACCTAGTGTCTGTTATACAGGGTGAAGTAAGTCAGAAAGAGAAAAACAAATATTGTATATTAACACATATAAATGGGATCTAGAAAAATGGTACCGATGCACCTACTTTCAGGGAAGGAATGGAGATGCAGGTGTAGAGAAAGGACCAGTGGACGCAGTGGGGGAAGGAGAAGGTGGGACGAACTGGGAAAGTGGCACTGACATACAAGCATGATCACATGTGAAAGATATAGCTGGGGAGTCACTGTATGCACAGGGAGTGTGCTGTCTGCTGCTCTGTGATGACCTAGAGGAGTGGGATCAGGGAGAGGAGGGAGGCGTAAGAGGCAGAGGATAAATACATAATTATGACTGACTCAGTTGTTGTACGGCAGAAACTAACACAACATCGTAAAGAAATCTTCCTCCAACTAAAAAATAAATTTAAAAAAATCTTCAAAAAAAGCTGTGGTAATATATACAGTGGAATACTACTCAGCCATAAAAAATAATGAAATAATGCCATTTGCAGTAACAGGGATGGACCTCGAAATTATCATACTAAGTAAATTAAGTCAGAAAGAGAAGGACAAATACCATGTGATATATGTAGAATCTAAAATATGATACCAAATGAACTTACTTATAAAACAGAAAGACTCACAGACATAGAAAACACACTTATGGTTATCAAAGGGGTAACAGGGGTGGGGGCAGGATAAATATTGAGTTTGGAATTAGCAAATACAAACAAAATATACAAAATAACTGAGAAGAGAAGCAAAAGACAAAGGAAAAAGGAAATATATACCCATCTGAATGCAGAGTTCCAGAGAATAGCAAGAAATAAGAAAGTCTTTTTAAGGGAACAGTGCAAAGAAATAGAAGAAAACAACAGAATGGGAAAGACTAGAGATGTCTTTGGAGAAGGCAATGGCACCCCACTCCAGTACTCTTGCCTGGAAAACCCCATGGATGGAGGAGCCGGGTAGGCTGCAGTCCGGGGGTTACACAGAGTTGGACACGACTAAGCGACTTCACTTTCACTTTTCCCTTCATGCACTGGAGAAGGAAATGGCAACCCACTCCAGTGTTCTTGCCTGGAGAATGCCAGGGATGGGGGAGCCTGGTGGGCTGCAGTTTATGGGGTCGCACAGAGTCGTACACAACTGAGGCGACTTAGGAGGAGGAGGAGAGATGTCTTCAAGAAAATTAGAGACAAGGGAACATATCCTGCAAAAAATGGGCACAATAAAGGAAAGAAACAGTAGGCACCTAATAGAAGCAGAAGATATTAAGACAAGGTGGCAAGAATACACAGAAGAACTATACAAAAAAGATCTTAATGACCAAGATAACCACGATGCTGTAATCACTCATCTAGAGCCAGACATCCTGGAGTGTGAAGTCAAATGTGCCTTAGGAAGCATCACTATGAACAAAGCATGAACAAAGCAAGTGGAGGTGATGGAATTCCAGCTGAGCTATTTCAAATCCTAATGATGATGCTGTGAAAGTGCTGCACTCAATATGCCAGCAAATTTGGAAACCTCAGCAGTGGCCACAGGACTGGAAAAAGTCAGTTTCATTCCAATTCCAAAGAAAGGCAATGCCAAAGAAAGTTCAAGCTACCACACAATTGCACTCAATTCACACACTAGCAAAGTAATGCTCAAAATTCTCCAAACTAAGCTTCAACAATACGTGAACTGTGAACTTCCAGAAGTTTAAGCTGGATTTAGAAAAGGCAGAGGAACCAGCCATCAAATTGCCAACATTTGTTGGCTCATCAAAAAAGCAAGAGTTCCAGAAAAACATCTACTTCTGCTTTATTGACTATGTCAAAGCCTTTGACTGTGTGGATCACAAGAAACTGGAAAATTCTGAAAGAGATGGGAATACCAGACCACCTGACCTGCCTCCTGTGTAACCTGTATGCAGGTCAAGAAGCAACAGTCAGAACTGGACATGGAACAACAAACTGGTTCCAAATCGGGAAGGGAGTATGTCAAGGCTGTTCACCCTGTTTATTTAACTTCTATGCAGAGTACATCATGCAAAATGCAGTACTGGATGAAGCACAAGCTGGAATCAAGATTGCTGGGAGAAATATCAATAACCTCAGATATGCAGATGACACTACCCTTATGGCAGAAATCAAAGAGGAACTAAAGAGCCTCTTGATGGTGAAAGAGGAGAGTGGAAAACCTGGTTTAAAATTCAACATTCAAAAAACTAAGATCATGGCATCCGGTCCCATCACTTCATAGCAAATAAATGGGGAACAATGGCAATAATGACGGACTTTATTTTCTTGGGCTCCCAAATCACTGTGGACAGTGACTGTAGCCATGTAATTGCTCCTCGGAAGAAAAGCAATGACAAACCTAGACAGTGTTTTAAAAAGCAGAGACATTACTTTGCCTAAGAAGGTCCGTCTAGTCAAAGCTATGGTTTTTCCAGTAGTCATGTATGGATGTGAGAGTTGGACCATAAAGAAAGCTGTGCACCAAAGAATTGATACTTTTGAACTGTGGTGCTGGAGAAGACTCTTAAGAGTCCCTTGGATTGCAAGGAGATCAAACAAGTCAATCCTAAAGGAAATCAATCCTGAATATTCATTGGAAGGACTGTTGCTGAAGCTCCAATACTTTGGCCACCTGATGCAAAGAGCTGACTCACTGGAAAAGACCCTGATGCTGAGAAAGACTCAAGGCAGGAGGAGAAGGGAATGACAGAGGATGAGATGGTTGGATGGTATCACTGACTCAATGGACATGAGTTTGAGCAAACTCTGGGAGATGGTGAAGGACAGGGAAGCCTGGTGTGCTGCAGTCCATGGGGTCTCAAAAAGTCAAACACATCTGAGCAACTGAACAACAACGTATATAAAATAGATAACTAACAAGTTCCTGCTGTATAGCACAGGGAACTATTACAATATCCTGTAATAAATCATAGTGGAAAAGAGTATGAAAAAAGAATATATATGTATAACTGGATCACTTTGCTGCACAGCAAAAACTAACACAATATTGTAAATGAACTATACATCATTTTAAAAAAAAAAAAAAGGTTATTTCTAATCACACACTAGCCTAGCTAAGGTGTTCTGGGCAGAGTTGGAGTGGGGTAAGGGCTCTGTGCCAGGAATTCAGGCTGGTCATTCGTCACCCTGCACAGAAATATCCAGCCACCAGGCTGAGTTCTACTAGCCAGGACTCAGTCATAAGGCTGTATCTAACCATAGAGGATATTGGGAAATGTAGTCAACTCATGTGTCCAGGAAGAAGAGTAAACAGGTTTTGGCGAACATCTAGCAGCCTCCACCACAATCCCTAAATGCTAATCATTTTTACACCCAGAAAAACCTCTGGTTTTGACTTTGCAAAAAATCTGATTTACACCTCACACACAGTATGCATGAGTGTAATGGTTTTTTTTTTTAATTGAATCCTTATCTTTTTGAGATATATACTGAACTATGTATCAGTGAAATGATATGATATCATGGATTTGCCTCAAAATAATTTGACAATAGAAAGTAAAAGTACAGATTTGGTCACAAGTTTTGTTGAAGTTGGGTTATTTATTATACCCTCTTTCAGTTCAGTTCAGTTCAGTCGCTCAGTTGTGTCTGACTCTGCAACCCCATGAATCGCAGCACGCCAGGCCTCCCTGTCCATCACCAACTCCCGGAGTTCACCCAGACTCACATCCATCGAGTCAGTGATGCCATGCAGCCATCTCATCCTCTGTCATCCCCTTCTCCTCGGCCCCCAATCCCTCCCAGCATCAGAGTCTTTTCCAATGAGTCAACTCTTCGCATGAGGTGACCACAGTACTGAAGTTTCAGCATCATTCCTTCCAAAGAACACCCAGGGCTGATCTCCTTTAGAATGGACTGGTACCCTCTTTACTTTTGTATATATTTTTAAATAATAAAAATGTATTTTAAAAGACTATACTGAAACTACCCTTTGCTATCTTCCAACAGTTTTAGTAAAAAAAAAAAAAAAATATATATATATATATATATATATATATAAAACAATAAAATCCTGATCATAATAGACTACAAGGTTCTCTTCAGTTATATTAACTATAGGTGTTCTGGCTTGTTAATTTCTCTTATTTTACCCAACTATTCCAGTCAAACAAGCCTGTCTGCAAAAGAAATGGACTAATAATAAAAGATAAAATGTGTGAAAGAATAGTACAATCAAGACAGAAGAATTAATACTTACAGATCAGCTACTTACAGTAGGAATAGTCTAAGGAGAGTTAATTCATTAAGTAAGGTCTGTATAAAAATCACATGCTGTATCCATTAAACAAACACGGACTGAGCATCTACTGCATGCAAGGCTCTGTGCTCAGCTCTAGAAATATAATGAGAGGAGGCAGCTGTCCCCGTCTTGAGGATTGTACTTGTCATGACAGGTTGAACTAGCTGCGTAGCAAACATCCCCAAATCACAGTGGTCTTGAACAACAAAGTATATTTCTTACTGTACAAGGTTACATGCAGGTATTCCTGGTGCAATAGCTCTCTGCTGAGCAGGAACTCAGAGATTTGGGCTCCTCCCAACCTCGAAGTCCTTTGCCCACAGAAAGCAAAGAGAGTGTGATAGATGGTCACTTAGTGTTTAATGGCCAGATCAGAGAGTGACAGAGCTCTCCACCGTCCCACCTGGACCCAGTACTGCTGGAAAGTGTTCTCTAGCTGTGAACAAAAGAAGAGAAAAAAAAACCTGGGTACTGGTGTAAGGGAGATGTGCTCTGGAATGTTCTGCCACAAAGGTGATCCAAGTCTGGTATAAAGGCAGACTCACAAACAGACACATTCTACTAACGCACAGTTAGATCAATAATAAAAGATATGAATAAAGTACTGTGGAAACTCTTAAGCAGGTAGGATTTTTAAAGTTTCCATTAACTGTTGGTATGATTTCCTAAATCTGCTCGACACTTAATTTGCTTGGGCTATTAAATTTATAATTCTTTTTCACAAAACTTGCAACCCAGTTTTCCCTAACTCCTCAAAAGCAGAGCACTGCGAGTAGCCTTGTTTGGGAACAGTCATCACAGGGCATGGAGGTTTATCAGTACTAGTTATGTGTGCTTACTAGAACATAAACTCACCTGGAATTTGGATTTCACAGCATACAAGAATTTTAATAGGATTCATTCATACATTTGTTTGACATTTTATACAGACTTTAGTCCCCAAAATTCAATTTACAATTTTTACAACATTTTACAAAGACTTTGATCTCCAAATCTCCTTTTACACGTTTACAAGAATTTACACTCGCTGCAAGGATTTCTTTCCAACGTTTTTGTAAAAGTTATTTTTCCTAGGATCCAAAAAAATGTTCATTTTAGATGAGAGGAGAGGAGGCTTACATGTGGAGGTTGTGTGTGATGGAAACACAGGATACAGCAGAAGTGCCTGGATTCTAATTTAGACCAGCCTGCCTCAGGCAATGGGAAAGTCATTTGTCCCTGTGTGCCCACATCACAATCTGGCACAACTGGGGGTTAGAGCCAGCCTAAACTCTCTCTGGACACAGGATTCCTGTTTGCCATCTTAATTTACACATTCCATCGATGTGCTGATTAGCCTGGACTCCCTCACATTTTTCTAAGTGATTCTAACTTGGAAACACACAGAAGGATCCCTGTGGGATCTCAGAGCCGCTGGGATCTCCTCTTTGATCTCCCATCTGAACCCAGGACCATCTATTGTTTCAAATTCTTCCTCAACGCTCCAGTTGACAATTATTGGCATTTTAGAGCCTGCGGATTGCAATAGGATGCCTAACAGACCCGCTGCCTAAACATTTAAAGCGCTCACTCCCTCCCAAAGCCATTGCTAAGCCCTCCCCGCCCACCACACACAAAATGACTGAAAAGGAGAGAAATGGAGTGCTTTAAGAATCTGTCGATGAAAGTGAAAGAGGAGAGTGAAAAATTGGCTTAAAGCTCAACATTCAGAAAACCGATCATGGCATCTGGTCCCATCACTTCATGGGAAAGAGACAGGGAAACAGTGGAAACAGTGTCAGACTTTATTTTCTGGGGCTCCAAAATCACTGCAGATGGTGACTGCAGCCATGAAATTAAAAGACGCTTACTCCTTGGAAGGAAAGTTATGATCAACCTAGATAGCATATTCAAAAGCAGAGATATTACTTTGCCAACAAAGGTCCGTCTAGTCAAGACTATGGTTTTTCCTGTGGTCATGTATGGATGTGAGAGTTAGACTGTGAAGAAGGCTTTGATGCTTTTGAACTGTGGTGTTGGAGAAGACTCTTGAGAGTCCCTTGGACTGCAAGGAGATCCAACCAGTCCATTCTAAAGGATATCAGTCCTGGGTGTTCTTTGGAAGGAATGATGCTAAAGCTGAAACTCCAGTACTTTGGCCACCTCATGCGAAGAGTTGACTCATTGGAAAAGACTCTGATGCTGGGAGGGATTGGGGGCAGGAGGAGAAGGGGACGACAGAGGATGAGATGGCTGGATGGCATCACCGACTTGACGGATGTGAGTTTGAGTGAACTCTGGGAGTTGGTGATGGACAGGGAGGCCTGGCATGCTGCAATTCATGGGGTCGCAAAGAATCGGACACGACTGAGCGACTGAACTGAACTGAACTGAACTGAATGTGTTAGTAAGATGCTAGGGTTGGTTAGGATTTTAAAGCGGCTCACAAAGCATCTCCAGAGCAGTAACTATCTCTTCTTGCCCTTGACACAAAACCAACCGGTGCACCAAGCTTTGGGCTTCCCTGGTGGCTCAGCGGTAAAGAATCCGCCTGCCAATGCAGGAGACACACGGATTCCCTCCCTGGGTGGGGAAGATCCTCTGGAGAAGGAAATGGCAACCCACTTCAATATTCTTAGCCTGGGCAGTGTCAGGCACAGAGGAGCCTGGCAGACTACAATCCACAGAGTTCCGAAAGAATCGGACACGACTTAGCGACTAAACAACCAAATACTATACTTTAACCACTGCTATTTAAATACTGCAAAATGCCAGGGCGAACACTGCCCCCACCCCCACCCCCATGAACTTTCGTAATGATAAAAGTGTTTTCGGTCTGAATTTGGTAAAGACTTGGCTGAGGTACCTTGTATAAAGGCAGGAACTCTCGGAAGGGAGTTGATTTAAGAATCTTACTTGAGTTTGTAAGGATGGGAGCGGGGGAAGCGGGCGTGTCGGAGAGAAAGGTTTATTTGTTTAATTTCAGTCCCCAAGGGAGAATGGAGAGGCTCCATCGCCGGGACACTGGAATCCAGGATGCGAGGTGCGCTTGGAAATTGGGGAAATTTGGGAACGCCTAGGCTGAAGGTTCCGCTCGCGGGGAGAAAAGGACGGGGCGGGCACAGGGGAGGAGGCAAGGAGGGACCCGAGGGGAGGCGGTGGAGGCGGAGTATAAAAGGCCCCGGCCAGCCCGGGCGCCCGCCACTCCGAGCCCCTTGGAGAAGGCGCGCGCCTGGGCAGGATGCGCGGCGCTGCTGCGGTGAGCTGAGCCCAGCCCCGGACTCGGCTCTCTCGTGCATCCAAGGCGAGGACCGCGCACCTTCTGCTCGACCCTCGAGCCCTTCCACCGGCCGGCTGTCCCCTGCGAGGCATGAGCGGCGCGCGGGAGCCCGAGGTTTCAGCGCGGTCATGAGACGCTGGCCTGGGAGCGGCAACTGGGCGACGGCAGCCCCCAGGGCCCCTCCGGGCGCGGCGCCTCCAGGATGAGCCCCCAGACCCGCGCCGGCCTGAGCTGAGACTGGCCCCCACTGCCCCACCTCCGTCCTGCGCGCCCGAGCCGCGGGCACCTCACCCCTGCCGCTTCTTGAGGAGACACCTGCGCGCTGGACCAGACTGACGCTCGGCGAATCGGACTCGCCTCCCTTCCCAGGCTCTACCCACCGCCGCGGGCGCCAGAGCAACGGTACTCGGTGAGCAGGCAGCCCACCGTCCGGGAGCGAGTGTCAAGACCTTTCTGGAACGACCCCGTCTCTTCCGCCTCGTACATACGCCAGCTGCAGGGAGGGGCGCACAGTCGCCGGCAGACACCTGGCTGGGCCGGCGCCCTCTCGGTTCTCCATCACCACAACTCCCAACTCCACTTGTCAATAAAAGTTTCCAACCTCGCCCAGGCACCCCCCACCACCCCAAAGCCCCGAGCCTCAGCGCGCGCGGGGCTCTGCCCTCGCCGGCCGCAGCGACCTCTGCAGCGGGGGCGCGCGCTCGGCGCAGACCGGCAGGCGGACACGGACTCCGGAGGGGCTCGCGGGTCACCTCCAAACAGTGACAGCCCCCGCGCACCCAGGGCCCCCGTCTGGAGCCGGCTGTCCCGAGGACTCGGCGGCGGGGCGGCGCGGCCCGCGGCCGGGAGGAGCGCGGGGAGGAGGGGAGGTGGCTCGTCGGGTGAGTGGCTACGGGCGGCAAGGGCGGGGGAGCCAAGCGTGGAGGTAACTGTGGGCCGCCGCTGAAGCCCTCCTCCTCCTCCTCCTCCTCCTCCTCCTCCTCCTCCTTCTCCTCCTCCTCCCGCTCCCCGCGCTCCTCTGGCGGCCGCTCCCGCTCCAGCTGCGGCGCCGCGGCCACATCTGCGGCGCCCATGTGCGCTCGGGGGCTCGGCTGCGCCCGCCCCGCCGCCGCCCCCGCTGCCCGCTGCCCGCAGGGTGGGCCCCGGCCCGGCCCGGGCCCCGGGGGGCCCGCCGCCGCCGCCGGGGAGCGCCGGGGTTCGCTCCGCCGCCGGCTTGGACGCCCCCGGCCCCGCCGTGGCTCCGCCGTGGTGCGGCGGCGGGGACGGCGGTGGCGGCTCCTGCTCCCCGGGCCTGGCGCCCCCCGCCGCAGCCAGCGCCAGTGCCGCAGGCTCGGGGAACGGGGCCCCGGCGGGGGCCGAGGCGGGAGCCGCGCTGCCGGACTCCCGGGCTCCGACTCCTCCTCCCCCGGCGCCGCCGCCGCCGCCCGCCGCGCCGGGTCCTAAAGCCGCGCGTCTGCGGAGGATGGTGCGCCTGGCGGCCGAGCTGCTGCTGCTGCTGGGGTTGCTGCTGCTCACGCTGCACATCACGGTGCTGCGCGGTTCCGGAGCCGCCGACCGGCCGGACGCTGCCGCGGCCAACGCCAGCCGGATCCCTCTGCAGGTGAGTGCGCCGCCGGGCAGGGGCGCGCGTGGCGGCCGGGACTCGGGTGGCTGAGTGCTGACCTCGCACCTGAGAGATGCGGGGAGGCGGGTCCCCGCCCCACCAAAGAACAGCTGTTTGGGCAGTAGTTTGGCCGGGGCCACCCGTCTCCAGCCTGGACGGAGCGGGCTAAGTGCTTGGAGGCTGAACCATTTCGGAGGTCTGGGGGCACGCTCCTCCGGGTCTGTCCCCAGGTACCTGAGCGTGAGACTGGCGGAGGAGTGTGGAGCACGCATGTGTTGGCTTTGGGGTGCTTTCAGTCTTCGGTTGCCCTTCAGAGGCGAAGTGATGTTATTCTGAGAGGCAGGGGCGGGGGAGGAGCGGGAGGAGACCTCAACTTAGGACAACCCCCAAGCGAGGTCTGGGAGGAAGAACCCGGTTGAATCTGCCAACTCAGAAAACAGTGGCAAAGGTCAGGAAATAATTTCCCCGAAGAAAGTATCCCTAGTCGCCCACATGGTCCCTGAGCCAACCTTGCACCTTTCTAGCCTGCGGAGGGCACGGAGTCAAGCCACCTGTTGTACTTTGAGATGGCACTACCTGGGGCTTTAAAACTTGACCGCAAAAGACTTCTTCCAGCGTTCTGCCCCTGTTGAAGGTCGCCTTAGGAATGGAATTCTGACGGTCTGTGCAGCTCCAACGCAGTGGGTGGGGGGTCGCAACTAGGGAGGGGGTAGCGGGCCTCAGACGCAGAATGGATTCTCCGATTTCCAAATAAAGGGTTGCCCAGGTAGGGATTTTCTGCCGCTCCCTTGGAAAACACCTTTCCTTGGGTCTGTCAGAGGTGTTGACAACTGTCAACGTGGGGCATGGGTAAAGAAGTCAGCAGGGATTTTCCCAGGAGGCAGCAGGAATTCACTTCTAAAATCTCCTCCTCCAAGCAGCCCCTCTGAAAATTCTGTACTCTGCAATGTCCAGATAAGCATCATCCATTGTTGCCAAAGGGTTTTAAGATCATTGCTCTGTTAACTCTTCCCTCACATCTTTATGCAGTGTGCCACCTAAAAACCCTAGTGTAGAGAGAACTCCCTTAAATACTTCCAGAGTGCTTTCCATGTGCTAGTTTTCAGTTCTTTGCAGAACTTAACTAATTTAATGATGTACTATATTGTTAATATCCCCCCTCCCCCCGCATAGATGCAAAAACCGAGGTACAGAGGTTAAGAAACTTGCAAAGTTTACACATCCCAAACTCGTGGTTTGTTACACCATGTTCTCTCTCTGGCAGGATGTTGTAGACTAAAGCAAGGTGATCTTTACGCAGGAGTGTAAAACCAGGAATGAAAAAGAATGCACCCCAGAGCCTAAAGTTCTTTTAACCTGGGGACATTTCTGAAAATGTCCTAATTTTGTGAGGTCCTCTCCTCTTCTCTGGTGGGCAAACAGGTACAGTGAAAGCCTGACCTGATCTCTTTGGGGAAATTGAAGACACCCCCATTCTATAGATGGTGGTACACCCACCCACTGTAACACTGGGAACAATGCCTAATATCTTCAAGAATTCTGGAAGTCATATTCTATACATGATGCTTTCTTTCCTCATGGACTCATGAAAAGCTGTAAAAATGATGTTCTATGGAAAAGTAAATTTGGCAGATTTTTTTATGAGGTGTTTGCTATCATTAGAATAACCTAGGCTTGGCCTTTTCCGTTTGAATGTTAAGGTGATGAGAGAAGCAGCTGGTGGAAGTGGCCACTGCAAAGGGGAAGTGGATTAAATTCTCAGAAGAGCCCGGGGCTGAAGGACTATCCCAGCAGAGCAGAAGAAATGGGGGATTTAGAAAGAACAAGGCTCCTAGGAGTAGCTTGAGTCCCAAGTAGCTGGTAATCCATCAGCTTTCAGCTTATCTTGTTAATCGTGTTTGGTTATTCTGTCCACTCAATTAACTTATTCAGACAGATTGATGAGTTTAACAGTTTAGTTAATAATTTTACTCTCTTTTGTAATTTGTTATTATAAAAGTTTTATATTCTTCCTGATTAAAGTTATTCCTTTGGCCCTCTGACTCTCAAAAGTATTACGATTCAACTGAAGAGAGTGTATTCTGCCAAGTGAGGAGGTCTGCAAAATACACTTATTAGTCTGTGGTTTTCAGGGTTTTCAGGGTTCGGGATGTGAATTCACTAGGAGCAGGTGTATTTGAAAACAAAACTGTGGGCACCATATTCTGTATGTTTACTGGTGATGTTTAACCCATCTTAAACTGCATTTAAACTTAAATGGCTGTGGGATAGCTTACGCTGCTAAAAATCATCCTTTGCAATCCAAAAGTTCATCAATCTTTATGTTACATTATTTTTATCTCTGCTTAAAATATTCTAAAATATGAGGTTGGAGTCAGAAAGACACAATGGTAGCTCTGTTTACCCAAACTGTAGTATATCGGGGAATATTGAGTCCCAGGGACGGGGGAGCCTGGTGGGCTGCCGTCTATGGGGTCACACAGAGTCGGACATGACTGAAGTGACTTAGCATAGCATTAATTTTTTTTTAGACTGGGGTATTTTAGTTGTTTTCAATGTTGTGTTAGTTTCTGCTATACAGTGAAGTGACTCAGCTATATGTACACGTACATCCCCTCCTTTTTGGATTTCCCTCCTATTTAGTTCACCATAGCACACTGAGTAGAGTTCCCGTGCTGCACAGCAGGCTCTCGTTAGTTATTTATTTTATACAGAGTAGTGGATATATGTCTATCTCAATCTCCCAGTTCATCCCTCCCCCCTTTTCCCCCTTGGTGTCCATGTATTTGTTGAAGGTCCAGTGTAGTATTTGTTCTTACCAGGTTAATATTTGGGAACATTTACAAGAGATGCACCTTTGTTAAAGAGCTGACATATCAAGGGCATCCAACAGAATAGAAGTAAGAATAACAATAGTAGCTAAGATCTGTCAAATGTCTTTTATGTGTCATGCGCTATTCTTAGCACTTCTCATATGTTTCTTTGTAAATCCTCACAAAAATCTCATGAGTTAGGCAATATTGTTATCCCTGTTTCAAATGAAAAAACTAAGGTTAGGTAACTTGGCCTGAGGTTGCAGAGCCAGAAGCTCCTTAATTTGTTGTTATCTTATGAGTATAAAAATCTTTGAAGAATATTTGTGTTCCAAGTTCTTGATAAAGTTATGCTGGCTACAAAAGAAAGGGTAACAATTTACATTATCAGACACATCTTGACGGTCTTATTGTGTCAAATATGAACACATCTATCTATCTGCACGATGTATACATACATACACACACACATAAACATGACTAACCATGGGTGTTTTTTTTGGTATTTTCAACATGCTATGCTGTGCACAGGGTCGGACACGACTGAAGCGACTTAGCAGCAGCAGCATGCTGTGCTAAGTCACTTCAGTCATGTCCAACTCTTTGCAACCCCATGGACTTTAACCCACCAGGCTCTTCTGTCCATGGGATTCTCCAGGCAAAAATACTGCAGTGGGTTGCCATGCCCACCTCCAGAGTTTCAACATACTAGGAGATAAATTTTTGACTTTGTGACTGTCTCTATACCGTTAGGTATGCTGTTATGAGGCAGTAATATAATGCTGTTTCTATTGGTTATGTGGTTCATAATAATAATAAATAAGAATGTTAGTCTTTATACTGTTTACAGTATTTTAAAATATAAGAAATTTTACAGTTGTCTGTAACAGCTATATAAAAATGCACAGAAAAATCAATTTTTTCACCTTTAAATGAAATCTTCTCTCTTCTTGTCTCATGTTGATCAGATACTCAGATTAGCTCTTTCATATGTCTTTAATTGATAAATGGTAATAAAACAATTATATATAATCAAAAGCATCCTGGAAGACAGAATATCCCACAATAGACCCACAGGCAATGATAATAATAGCTGTATCCCTTTAACATATGTTGGTCACTCAGTCCACTCCAGTATTCTTGCCTAGAGAATCCTGTGGACAGAGGAGCCTGGAGGGTTGCTGTCCATAGGGTCGCACAGAGTCGGACACAACTGAAGTGACTTAGCATGCATGCATACATTGGAGAAGGAAATGGCAACCCACTCCAGTATTCTTGTTGGGAGAATCCCAGGCACAGAGTAGCCTGGTGGGCTGCCGTCTATAGGGTCGCACAGAGTCAGATACGACTGAAGCGACCTAGCAGCAGCAGCAGCAGGAGTCACTCAGTCATGTGTGACTGAGTCATGACTCTTTGCAACCGTATCGACTAGAGCCCACCAGGCTTCTCTGTCTATGGAATTCTCCAGGCAAGAATACTGGAGTGGCTAACCATTCCCTTTTCCATAAGATCTTCCTGACCCAGGGATCAAACCCAGGTCTCCCTCATTGCAGGCAGATTCTTTACCATCTGAACCAGCAGGGAAATTCGAATGAGTGCTTCTCTACTAAAGCTCAGGTTCAGAATCATGAATTTTTATAGATTTTATATAGTAAAGCTAGAATTCATTCAAACAATGATTTAAGAAAGTGTTTGAAATCATCAAACTATTTTTGCAATAACATTAAAGCAAGCCAAACTCTGAAATGTAACTGTTTTTGTTAACTCCTAACCCCCATCATCCATCTACTTGCCTTCAATAAATCTATTTAGTATCTTGTACTCACTGCTTCAGTCAAGAGTTGATCTGAGCTATGAATAGCAGTAAAAGCAAAAGGAACATTTATTTGTACTTAATGCTACTGAGTTTCTTTACAATGACCCTATGAGATAGATAGTATATATATCCTCATTTCACAGATGAGGAAATTGGGACCCACAGAGATTTGAATAACTTACCCAAGGTCATACAACCATGATGGGCAGGGCCAGGATTCAGACCCAGGCAGGCTGGAGTTCTTGTTCCAGTCCCTGACAAGACTCCTCCAGCTCTGAGTCAAGTGAACAACCTTTGTGTTTCTTATTTTGTGACTTGCCTTGCCCATTTTCCAGGTAGACTGTGTTCTCTTATCTCAGGAATTCTTTTTAAATTATGGCTAACTGGCTCCACTGTCCCTGGGATTCTCCAGGCAAGAACGCTAGAGTGGGTTGCCATTTCCTTCTCCAATGCATGAAAGTGAAAAGTGAAAGTGAAGTCGCTCAGTCGTGTCCGACTCTTAGCGACCCTGTGGACTGCAGCCTACCAGGCTCCTCCGTCCACGGGATTTCCCAGGCAAGAGTACTGGAGTGGGTTGCCATTGCCTTCTCCAACTTAACTATTACTACATAATAAATCATCCCAAAACACAGTGGCTTAAAACAACCACATTTTATTTGCTCATGAGTTCACGTTAGCAATTTGCCCTGGACTCTGCTGGGTGGTTCTTTTGCTGCTCTTGCCTAGGCTTCTTCATCTGGCTATCGCCTTCTGTTGGCTTGACATGGGCTAGGTAGTCTAAGAGGACCTCAATCGTACATTTGATAGTGGTGTTTGCTGTCACCTATGCTCTTTCTTCATCCTCAAGGAAGTTATCCTGCATATCTTTACATGGTGGACTCAGAGCAGACAGAGAAAAGGCCGAAATCGCAAGGCCTCTTGATGAACATATAGGAAAGTGAAAGTCATCAGTCATATCTGCCTCTTTGCGACCCCATAGACTATAAATTCCATGGAACTCTCCAGGCCAGAATACTGGAGTGGGTAGCCTTTCCCTTCTCCACGGGATCTTCCCAGCCCAGGGATCAAACACAGGTCTCCCACATTGCAGGCAGATTCTTTACCAGCTGAGCCACAAGGGAAAGCCAAGAATACTGAAGTGGGTAGCCTATCCCTTCTCCAGCAGATCTTTCAGAACCAGGAATCGAACCGGGGTCTCCTACATTGCAGGCAGATTCTTTACCAACTGAGCTATCAGGGAAGCCCAATCTAACTTCAGCCTCATTGTATTGATTAAACAAATCACTGAATCAGCTTAGATTCTAAGGGGCCAGAAATTGACTCCTCTTGATGGGAGGACCAGCAATGGAGCATGTGTTCAGGGATGGGAGGAGTCATTGTGGCTGTCTTTGCAAAATACCTACCATATTAACCTTTTAGGTCAGAGACTGCAAATGTTGAACCACTCTTGTATTCATCTTTTAACATTGTTTATGCTGCCTTTGGTCATGCAGAAACTTTTTATTCTAAGTGTAATCAACTCTGGATCATTTCTAACATGACTTTTAGTTTTCAAGCCTTACTCAAGAAAGAGTTCCTCAAATAAAGATTGTCAAATATTGAAACATATTTTATTCTAATGTTTTTTAGTGTTTTTGTTTTTCTTGTTTAGAACTACAACTTACTTTGAAGTTATTTGTGGGTTTAAGATAAAGATAAAACTTTGATTTTTGTTGAAGTGAATAGCCACTAGTCCTATCATATTTGTTAAATATTTTGTTCTATATTTGTTAATACAAAATACCATTTTTAACATATACTAAAATTTTCACATATACATTACTGGGATATACATATATATATATATATATATATAAAAATACATATGTAAGAAACAAATGTCTTGTATATACATATACAAAAAACAAATGTTTCTTGACATTCATTTTTCTATTAATGTTTTATACCCTATAACACTATAGTTTTATTTCATGTAGTTTCATAGTATGTTTTAATAGGGAAAATATACTTTTATTAAAATTTTTTACTTAGAAGTTCTTATGAAATGTCTATTTTCAAACAGATTTAAGAGTTATTTTGTTTAAAAACTCATTGAGCTTTTACTGAGAATTGCTATATATATTTGGGGGAGGATAAATTGACAAGAATTGAAAATTTTATAATATTATCCTCTGTCTCAGGACATGGTTTAGGTATCTCTGTTTCTTGAGTGAAGCTTCATAGCTTTCTTCATCTTTCTTTTCACATTTCTTTTGACAAGCTGTTTTCAAGGTTTGGCTGCTATTGTGAATTTTTCATTTTATTTCCTGTTATGTTCTCCAATTCATTAGTTTTAGAATCTAGGAAAGCTATACTTAGCAGTATGTGCTTACAGTTTTCTTGGTGTGTGCATGAGAGCTAGCAATATCCATTTCTGTAGTAATATCATTGTGGTCTCATGGTGTGCGTTAGAAAGCCTTTTTTGTTCACTTTAGCACTTTAAATAATAAGAATTATCTATTTCTTATAAGATTGTTAGAATTCACTCATTGTTAGCCCTCTTGGGTTTGGCACCTCTTTGATTGAGATCACTGATTAATGTTCCATGTTATTCCCTGGTCAACAGCCTATTCAGATACTGTAACTTTTCTCTAGTCATTTTTGATCATTTATACTTTCTCAAACATCATATGTTTTATTGGATTTTTAATCTATCACTCTAAAGTTTTATATAATGCATGCATATTTTGCAAATATTTCATGACTACACTTTATAATATACAGTTCTTTATGATATACAGTCTTAAATCTCTTTATAAGACCTATCAAGTCAAGGTGGTTAATTATATTGTGAAAACCCTTCATCTTGATTTACTTATTATTTACTTAATCTGCTTATTCCTCAAAGAATTCAATTACATTCTGACCCTACCACTGTGCATTTTTCTGTTCTCCTTATCATCCATGAAGTTTTGCTTTACTTGTTTAGAATTCATGGTGTTAGGAGACAAAACATCTTTTTTGGTGGGTTTTTTTGGGGAGGTAAGAGGGAGCAGTCTAGTGGCTTTGAGGATCTTAGTTCTCCTACCAGACCAGGGATTGAACTCATGCCCTCCTCAGTGAAAGCAAGAGTCTTAACCACTGGACCACCAGGGGATTCCCTGGTGGTTATATTTTTGTCAAGGTGAAATTAGTCATATATCTTTTTATTGACTTTTCAACATGTTTTGATAGTAATTTTGCATCTCTTGCTTATTTTTTTTTCTCTTGCCATTCATTGGATATCTTTTTCCAACCTTTATTTTCAGCCTTTCTCTCCCCTTTTTATTTAAATATCTCTCTTATTAATAACCAATAGCCAGTTTTTCTTTTGTCATGTAATAGATCAATGAATGTAACCCACCTGTATTTATTGTGATTACTAATAGACTTGAAGATATATTTTCAGTTTTATTTGGTGTTTTCAAATTTTCTTCATTTTGCCTCCCACCTTCCGCTTTATCTATGTGAACTTTGGCAAGAGAGTTAGCCTAGGTCTAAATGTCCTCATCTGTTAAATAGGTATACAAAAACTATTTCCTTGTGTTGTAAGAATTATAACACTGAATGCATGTAAGTGCTCTGTTAGAGCTTAGCACTTAAACGTTTAGTAAGTATTTAAATATTATTTACTTAGTTTATTATTCCTCAAGTTTGGAAAGGGTTTTATCTCTCCAATTCTTAACATTTTAGCAAATAGATTTGAAATCATACTTTTCTATCAATGTTGAGACTCAATGAGTATTTATAATATAACCTGAACTTTCCCTAGTGGCACAGACAGTAAAGAATCTGCCTCCAATGCAGGAGGCTCAGATTCAATCCCTGGATTGGAAAGATTCCTGGAGAAGGGAAAGGCAACCCACTCTGGTATTCTTGCCTGGAGAATTGCATGGAGAGAGGAGCCTGTTGGGCTACAGTCTAGGGGGTCACAAAGAGTCGGACATGACTGAGTGACTTTCACTAAACTTTCCCAAAACAAGATTCTAACATGCCATTTCTTTCTCTTATCTCTCTCAAATTTTAATCACATTATCTGAATATTTAGTGCTAGGTTATTCATTTTTCTTTCATTTCTAATATCTCCCTTCTTTCCTTCATTATTTTTCATTTTTGCTGTCTTAGGCATAATTTCTTAGCAGTAGTATAATTCTCCCAATCATTCAGTTCAGTTCAGTTCAGTTCAGTCACTCAGTCATGTCCAACTCTTTGGGACCCCATGAATTGCAGCACGCCAGGCCTCCCTGTCCATCACCAACTCCTGGAGTTCACTCAGACTCACATCCATCGAGTCAGTGATGCCATCCAGCCATCTCATCCTCTGTCATCCCCTTCTCCTCCTGCCCCCAATCCCTCCTAGCATCAGAGTCTTTTCCAATGAGTCAACTCTTCGCATGAGGTGGCCAAAGTACTGGAGTTTCAGCTTCAGTATCATTCCTTCCAAAGAAACCCCAGGGCTGATCTCCTTCAGAATGGACTGGTTGGATCTCCTTGCAGTCCAAGGGACTCTCAAGAGTCTTCTCCAACACCACAGTTCAAAAACATCAATTCTTTGGCACTCAGCCTTCTTCACAGTCCAACTCTCACATCCATACATGACCACAGGAAAAACCATAGCCTTGACTAGACGAACCTTTGTTGGCAAAGTAATGTCTCTGCTTTTGAATATGCTATCTAGGTTGGTCATAACTTTCCTTCCAAGGAGTAAGCGTCTTTTAATTTCATGGCTGCAGTCACCATCTGCAGTGATTTTGGAGACCAGAAAAATAAAGTCTGACACCGTTTCCCCATCTATTTCCTATGAAGTGATGAGAAAGGATGCCATGATCTTCGTTTTCTGAATGTTGAGCTTTAAGCCAACTTTTTCACTCTCCTCTTTCACTTTCATCAAGAGGCTTTTCAGTTCCTCTTCACTTTCTGCCATAAGGGTGGTGTCATCTGCATATCTGAGGTTATTGATATTTCTCCCGGCAATCTTGATTCCAGCTTGTGTTTCTTCCAGTCCAGCGTTTCTCATGATGTACTCTGCATATAAGTTAAATAAGCAGGGTGACAATATACAGCCTTGACATACTCCTTTTCCTATTTTGAACCAGTCTGTTGTTCCATGTCCAGTTCTAAATGTTGCTTCCTGACCTGCATACAAATTTCTCAAGAGGCAGATCAGGTGGTCTGGTATTCCCATCTCTTTCAGAATTTTCCACAGTTTATTGTGATCCACACAGTCAAAGGCTTTGGCATAGTCAATAAAGCAGAAATAGATGTTTTTCTGGAATTCTCTTGCATTTTCCATGATCCAGCAGATGTTGGCAATTTGATCTCTGGTTCCTCTGCCTTTTCTAAAACCAGGTTGAACATCAGGATCATTATTTAGACTTAACTTTAAGATTTATTTTTTTAAATTTGTCTGCTGCTTCTGGAATCTCATATCTTCATCTTTTATTTTGCTGGAATACATTCTCAAAAAGTTCTCTCAGAAAGGTTTTATCAAAAGATAAACTCTTAGGCGTTCCCTGGAGGTTTAGTGGTTAGGACTTAGCAATCTCACTACCTGGGCCCTGGGTTTAACCCCTGGTCAGGGAACTAAGATCCTGCAAGCTGTGTGGTGTGGCCAAAAGAAACAATGAAACAGATAAACTCTCAGATTCTAAAATTTTAAGTACATCTTTATGTGCTTCTCACACTTAAATGCTGATTTGGCTGTTAGTTTTTTTCTATCTTGTTTCCCCTCAGAATTTTGAAGATGTAATGCAAGTTTTTTTTTTATAGCATCTCATGTTTCAGTGAAAAGTCTGATGCTTTTTCTTTGCAGGTGATTTTTTAAGTGGAAGCTTTTAGGGTTTTTCTCTTTGTTCATAATGCTCAGAAATTTCATTAGCTTGTGCTCAGAATTAGGGCCTTTGTTGTTAGTCCTCTTCAGCATGCGGTGGGTGCTTTCAATCTGAATCCTCAAGTTTCTCTTCAGCCTGAGAAAGTTGCTTATTTCCAATGTCCTTGTATTCATCTTCTGGAGCTCCTGGTAGACTTTGACACTAATGTTAGGATTTCAAAACCGAGCGGTCTTCCACATCTCTGATGTTTTTCTCTTTGCACTTTTCTAATGCAGTTCATGTCTTAGCCTAATCCTCCAGCTTCGGCAACCCTAATGTAGTCTTTCACTGTTAATCAGTTCCCTGCCCTTACCCTTTTCACCTAACTTCTGTAGCTTCTTCTCTTTTCTTCCCTTCTTTTCTCTTCCTTCCCTCCTCCCCTCCTCTCCTCCTTAGCTTTTTTCTCTCTCTACATACTTAAAACATTTTTAATGATGAATAATTTACATACAATAAAATGAATGCATCTTAAAGATTCAGTTCCATTTTTGACAATTATATATACCTATATAACCACTATCAAAATTAGATACAGAACATCTCCATCATCCCCAAAAGTCTTCGAGTGCACCTTTGTAGGCAATTTACCACCCCCCCCCCATAAGCAACCAGTGTCTTACTCTCATCACCATGGATTAGTTTGCCTCTTTGAGATCTTCACGTAGATGGAATTGTATGGTGTGCATTTGTGTGTGTGTGCGTGTGTATGTGTGCCTGTGTAATGTGTCTGGGTTTCTTTTGCTTAACGTATTATTTTTGGTATTCATTTCTGTTGCTGTGTACACCAGTAAGTTTCTCTTCTTTATTGTTAAGAGGTATTCCATTGTATAACTATGCCAGAGTTTATTTATCCCTTTCCCCATTGATGGTCATTTGGGTTGTTTCCAATGGTTTGGATGCTTACTGTAAATAAGATCATGTTAACCTTTTTGTGCAAGCTGGGACATAGGTTTTCATTTCTTGTTAGTAAATACTTGCTAGTGAAACTGACACAGGCTCTATTCTTTGCGTTGCTCTGGGAATTCCTCTGAAGAAACGCGCTTCCCCTGGCAGTCTTTCTCTCACTTTCTCAACTCTGTAATGCTTCACTTTCAATTGGGTATCATCTGTTTCATATCTGCCAGAAATCATTCCTTCTTCTGTAGACGTTCCCTCTCAGCTTTGCAATTCTGTTGGGAATTTATTCTTCTATTTCATCTTCTTTTTCAGTAGAATTTAGAGAAGGAAAATAAGTAAATGAAAATACCCAGTCTGCCACCTTGAATTGAAACACTGTAATTTTATTTTTCACTTTTATTTTCCTGTATACAAACCAGAAGAAAGTTCTATTATTTGTACAGCCCCTTCATTCATTCTTTCCCAGCCATGTTCTAAAAGGCATTGATTTTGAGGCTCAGAAGTCATGAAAACTATTGTTCAATTAAGAAGAATCTATGTTTTTAAAGCCTCCAAAGGAAAGAATCCCGTTTGTACTTGTATAAGTGTATATATATATATATATATATATAATTGAAGTATAATTGACTTACAATGTTTCAGATGCACAGCAAGGTGATTTGGTTATACAAATACACATATATCATTTTTGAAATTATTTTCCATCATAGATTATTATAAGATATTAACTGTAGTTCCCTGTGCTATACAGTAAACCTTTGTTGCTTGTTGTGTATCTATTTTTTAATTAGAAATCTAGCATTCTATTCAGACTAAGTCAAACAAGTGGAATCAAACTGTCATAATTTTTTAGTTAGGCAAAAATTCACGTTTTAAAAAATATATATTTAATCCACATTTTTATATGGATAGAAAATCTTTTCTCCTACACTTGATAAAGTCCTGAGAAAGAACATTAAAAAAAAAAAAAAGAAGAAGAGATGGAGAAACTGGAGAACATAAATGAAATGGGAGCATTGAATTTGAAATAGAAATAGTGAAACAAACTAGTTAAACGATCATCATATAGTCCAGTTGTTTTTAAACATGACTGCTCATTACAAACATATCTGGAGAAAAAAAGCAATACCTGAGCATTTGTATTTTTCAAAAAATTTCACGATAATTCTGATATGCATCTGGATTTTAAAAAGTGATTACAGGTTTTCTCTATTAGACCTTAGTTTTGGTGATATAGAGTTCTATTATTTTTCTGTTGACCAATCATGATACAGTGGTATAAAGTAAGTAATAGTTACATAATCACAATAGTAAAAGATGTTTATCAGTTTTCACAATCAATAGCCAGACAAAAAATAAAAAATAATTACAATTGCAAGCCATAATGGAAACATGATTAACTTAACAGTATAAAGTAATCACTAACAATTTGGGAGAGTCAAGCAGAGTGACGTGGTATGCGGAAGTGCATACACACACATGTTTCCATCCACCCAGCCAGTCTATGTCTTTTGGTTGGTGCGTGTAATTCATTTATACTTAAGGTAATGATTGATATATATGATCCTATTACTGTTTTCTTAATTGTTTTGGTCTTATTTTCTGTAGGTCTTTTCCTTTTTCTTGTGCTCCCTGCCTAGAGAAGTTCCTTTAGCATTTGTTGTAAAGCTGGTTTGGTGGTGCTGAATTCTCTTAACTTTTGCTTATCTGGGAAGCTTTTGATTTCTCCATCAAATCTGAAGCAGAATCTTTCTGGGTAGAGTGTTCTTGGTTGTAGGTTTTTCCCTTTCATCACTTTAAATGTATCATGCCATTCCCTTCTGGTTTGTAGAGCTTCTATTGAGAAATCAGCTGATAGCCTGATGGGAGTTTCCTTGTATGTTGTCACTTTTCCCTTGTTGCTTTTAATATTTTATCTCTATATTTAATTTTTGTCAGTTTTACTATGTATCATGGTGTGTTCCTCCTTGGGTTTATCCTGCCTGGGGCTCTCTGTGCTTCCTGAACTTGGTTGACTATATCCTTTCCCATATTTGGGAAGTTTTCAGCTGTTATCTCTTCAAATATTTTCTCAGGCCCTTTCTCTCATTCTTCTCCTTCTGGGACCCCACTAATGAGAATGTTGGTGCCTTTAATGTTGTCCCAGAGGTCTCTTAGGCTCTCTTCATTTTTTCATTCATTTTTCTGTATTTTGTTCTGCAGCAGTGATTTTCACCATATTGTCCTCCAGGTCATTTATCTGTTCTTCTGCCTCAGTTTTTCTGCTATTGATTCCTACTAGTGTATTATTCATCTCTGTTTATTTGTTTTTTAGTTCTTCTAGGTCTTTGGTAAATATTTCTTGCATCTTCCCATTCTTTGCCTCCATTCTTTTCCTGAGATCCTGGATCATCTTCACTATCACTATTCTGAATTCTTTTTTTGGAAGGTTGCCTATCTTCACTTCATTTAGTTGTTTTTCTGGGATTTTATCTTGTCCCTTCATCTGGGACATAACTTTCTGCTTTTTCATTATGGTTAACTTTCTGTAATATGTTTTGTGAGACTGTGCTTCTTGCGTCTCCTGTCTGCCCTCTGATGGCTGAGGCTAAGAGGCTTGTGTAACCTTCTTGATGGGAGGGGTTGGCAATGGGAAAAACTGGGTCTTGCTCTGGTGGGCATGGCCTTGCTCAGTAAAGCTTTAATCCAATTGTCTGCTGATGGGTGGGGTTACTCTCCCTCCCTGGTAATTGTTTGGCCTGAGGCAACCCAGCCCTGGGGTCTGCGGGCTCTATGGTAGGGTTAATGTGAAGTCCAAGAGGGTTTACACCAAGGGGGACCTTCCAGTACCCCCATCCCTGTGGTGAGCCCCTGCTGACTCACACCACCACAGGAAGCCCTCCAACACTAGCAGGTAATGGTGGTTCAGTCTCCTGTGGAGACACTGCTCCTCTTCTCTGGGTCTTGGTGCATGCAAAATTTTGTTTGTGCCCTCCAAGACTGGAGTCTCTGGTTCCTCAGCCCTCTGGAAGGCCTGTAATCAAACCCTGCTGGCCCTCAAGGCCAGATTCACCAGGGATTCCCAGTCCCTTTGTCGGATCCCCAGGCTGGGAAGCCTGACGTGGGGTTCAGAATGTTCACAACAGTGCAAGAACTTCTTTGATATTATTATTTGCTAATCTGTGGGTTGCCCACCTGGCAGGTATAGGATTTGATTTTATTGTGATTGCACCCCTCCTACTGTCTCGCTGAGGCTTCTTCTTTGTCTTTGGATGTGGAGCATCTTTTTTTTGGTGGATTGCAGCATCCTCCTATTGATGGCTGTCCAACAGCTAGTTGCAATTTTGGTGCTCTCATAGGAGGAGGTGAGTACATGTCCTTCTACTCTGCAATCTTGATCTGGAAGCCTGTACAAGTACGTTTTTACAGCTATCAGTGACCGAATATTTTTTCTCTACTGTGTCCTTTAAATCTTTTTTGACACATCTTAATATCATGTTTGCTCTTCTTTTCCCACTATTTATTCCCTTTTCAAGAAACATCTCATGCAGGACTTGAAGGCTATTATTTAATAGTTCTTCTCCACATTGGATTATCTCAGTTTTTTAACTTGTCTTCACTGATCTAATTTTACAATGTTTTACTGGTGTATGTGATCCTCTTATTTCTCTTTCGTCTGCGACATCTATGACCTTGGCTCAGGATTCTATGATTCACAATGGAAAGGGCGATGGTGAAGCCCCTGTCTTCAGTGAAAGCTAAGGGTACCTCACTGTCTGTACTCATTCCTCAAAAGGCAGATTATTTAAGGGCTGGGACTGGGATGTCAGCTTGGTTCCCAGGACTGAATGCAAAGAGGTTGAAGAAACAGCAAGGGAGCGTGTCACTGAAAAAGAAAAACTCATTTTGCATGTTATTTAAACCTTGTCTGTACTACTCTTCCATAAGAACATCATAAGAAGCCCTAGACATAAAAGATATAAAGCTTAATTTCTTTCTTTCTGTGGTGTGTCAGTGCAAATGTTGGGTAGAGTGTGATGCGATGAGAACAGCCGTGCTGAGTGCCCAGTGCTCCTCTTTGGACTAAGCGCTCACTGCCCGTCCTCATCAGTGACCTGAACATGTAGCCCTGTGGCTCCTCCCCTTCCCCGCCTCTTTCCCTTTCTCCTACCAGTGCTTCCCGGGGATATCTCCCAAGGACCGCTTGCTCTTTGTCTCAGAGTTTGCTTCTGGAAGAAACTAAACGAAAAAGCAGTAGTCAAACCTCAGCCATGGGAGCACTGGCCATTTCTTCAGGTGCAGGAAGATGTACAGTGTGGGGTTTCCATGAGGTGCCTGCTGTTTCTCGCTGCTGTGATCAAGGCTGAAGTCTGTTCACCTCAGAAAGGGGTGAACAGTGGCAGCAACAGAATCAAACCATGCCATCCCCTCCCAGAGCGGCTGGGAAGAGCGGAATTCCAAAATCGTAGGAATGGCAAAGGTCAGGCCTAGGCAGAGCCTGTGAATGGCTTGTGTATGGAGAGATGACTGTTGTTTTCCTCAGGAGAGCCTCGTCCCGTGCTTGTTTGCCATTTTAGGTGGGAGGATGAGGGACGGTGGGAAGCCCTCAAGGGTGTGTGAGAGCACCTTCTAATGCCTAAAAAAGGTAGTGGTCAGGGTTCCTGGGTAAATGTAGCTTTGTGTCAACTCCCCAGGCACAGACCAGCATGTGTCACTGGAAAGTTGTTTCTGTAAACTGAGTAGAAGTGAAAACACCAGGTTCACTCCTTCCTGTTGAACTGACCCCGGCACATCTTAGTAAACCAAGTCATCTCACATAGAGCACTGTCTCCAGCTGATGCAGCTCCATCAGACAGCAGCACTCCTGGGCCCGCCTTCCCCAGAAGGAACAGCACTGCAGGGCCAAAGGAGCAGGAGAATTTCAGCTTCGTGTCTGGGGCTCTGGGCTGCCAGACTCACAGTCTGGAGCACCTCGATCCCAGATGTGCAGCAGAAGTGACCCTGGAAAAGGCAGGTTGACTGTGAATTCAAGAGGCTGCTTCCTGCTGTACACTTCATCTCTATTTTTGAAAATACCAAGGTGTGGCTAGAACCTATATAAAGCATGCCGGGGGGCTGGAAATGATGTCATAGGTCACCCAGCTGCTACCTTACTCCCACCAGCATCGAGAGAGAGCATTCATGCCAAAGCCAATGAAACAAAGCCCATGCCTTGGCTCCCAGCCACCTCTTAGAGACTGTGATGAGGAGACAATAAGGAGGAAAATGGCAGTTGTGTTATTATTTTTTAAAAACACTGTTTTATTAAGGTGTAGTTGGCATACAATGAACTGTGCATACTCAAAGTGAACAGACAGGAGTTGACACCCATGAAACCATCACCACCATCCAGATGATGAATAAATCTGCCATCTCTGAAAGCTTCTTTGTGTTCCTTGGGGATTCCTCCTTCATTCCTCAGGAACCTCCACCACTGATCTGCCTTCTGTCACTATGGATCCGTTTTTACATTTCCTAGGGTTTTACATAAGCAGACTGGTACGGAATGTACAGCATGGGGCGCTATTTTGCGCACCATAATGACTCTGTGATGCATCCACGTTGTTTGGTGCATACAAGTTTGATCCTTTTATTGCCAGTTGGTATTCCATGGTATGTGTACACAATATGCTTTTCCATTCACCCAGTAAAGCACGTTGAGGTTGTTTCCAGCTCGGGCCTATCAAACTAAGGATGCTACGAATGTTTGGGTGTAAGTCCTTGCATCATGAACATATGCTTTCATTTCTCTTGTGTGAATTCTTAGAGACAGACTAGCTGGGTATATGCTTAGCTTACTTAAAATTGTGGCAGTCTTTTTTTAAACTTTTTTGAGGGAATATAATTGCATTACAATGTAGTGGTAGTTTCTGCTGTGCAACAAAGTGAATCAGCTGTATGTATATGAATATCCGCTCCCTCTTGGTCTCCTTTCCACCCTTCTCATCCCAGCCCTCTATGTCATCACAGAGCACCAAGATGAGTTTCCTGTGCTTTATAGCAGGTTCCCACTAGCTATCTGTTTTACACATGGTAGTGTGTATATATATATATATGTGTGTGAGCTTCCCAGGTGGCACTAGTAGTAAAGAACTCGCCACCAATGCAGGAGATGTAAGAGATCAGGTTTCAATCCCTGGGTTGAGAAGATCCCCTGTAGGAGGGCATGACAACCCACTCTAGTATTGCCTGGAGAATCGCCATGGACAGAGGAACTTGGTGGGCTACAGTCCATAGCGTTACAAAGAGTCAGACATGACTGAAGCGACTTAGCACACACACAATCAGTGTAATATATATGTCAATCCTAATATTCCAGCTTGTCCCACGCTCCCCTAAAAAAACAATAATAAATACATAAAAATAAGATTGTGGCAATCTTTTACAGGCACTCACATAACACGTTTAGGATCTATAAAACTCAGGACACTGTTAGAAAATGAGAGAATTTGGAAGTTTAGTTGCAAGATGGTATCTTCCTACAGCTAATACACAAGTGTATAATCCATAATATATTATGGAAAACTGAAGGAAGGGGAGAAGATACCGTTTCCTTAGAAAGAATTCTCCTACCTTTTCAGGATTCTCCAAATCAAAAGTTTCAGGGGGCTCAATCCTCCAGGTGAGCATGGTTGCTGGCGGTGGTAGAAAGAAATAGTTGCTGGACAAGAACCAGTGGGAAAGTCTCCTAGCAGGAGACTTGACTTCCTCTGTAAGCTGCTGTTTGATGTTCCCTTCATCTTCTTGTCCTGATGCCCTGCCTGACTGGAAGTTAACAGAACCAGAAATAGATTTGTATCTCCTGCCTGGAGACTCAATTACATTGTGACTTGGAAATCTGGTATTGGTTATGAGCCCAAAATGAACTGGAAGCCAGGTTTATTGCTGGAAATCTTCAAATTTCAGGAAAGACAAAAATTCAAAAGGGGAGATCTCATTAAGTGTTTCTAATCCTTAGCCCAGGAAAAAGGCTGCAGGAATGTTAACATGAGCTGAACCTCTGGCCATGCTAGACATGAGAAGAGTGATGACTCTTAGAAACCCACAGAAGATTCTTGCTAGAGGGCAAGGACTATTCTTTACTGACACATAAGGTGACCCGTCCACTGCCCCAGGGGACATGGAGCAGTCGTGACTTGCAGGTACAGGCGAGAAGCTAGGGGTGATTTCTACACACTTGCACCCACGGTGTGGTTCATGGAGCAGCAGCAACAGTGTCTCCTGGGAACTCATTAGAAAATAAGAATCTCAGGCCCCACCCAGAATGACTGAATCAGGATCTACAATTTAATTACAGATTAAGAAGCTCTGGTCAAGATGCATGCTTTTCTTGCAAGTTACAAGTCCCCAGAAGCACTCAGGACAAGTCAGGTATTATTGCCCAGTTGAGCGCCACAACAACCTACCCCAAACCTCAGTGGCCTGTAAAAACAAGCATGTATGTATTCTCACCGGAGAAGGCAATGGCACCCCACTCCAGTACTCTTGCCCGGAAAATCCCATGGATGGAGGAGCCTGGAAGGCTGCAGTCCATGGGGTCGCTGGGGGTCGGACATGACTGAGCGACTTCACTTTCACTTTTCACTTTCATGCATTGGAGAAGGAAATGGCAACCCACTCCGGTGTTCTTGCCTGGAGAATCCCAGGGACGGGGAAGCCTGGTGGGCTGCCGTCTATGGGGTCGCACAGAGTCGGACACGACTGAAGTGACTTAACACTAACAACATGTATTCTCACGCCTGTGGGTCTCTGGGTTGCTGGGGCTCAGTAGATCTAGGCAGGCTGGGCTCCAGGCTAAGGCTTGGGTCTGGGTTTCTTCCTGCATCTCCCGGATTTACACAACCAGCAGGCTACCTGCCCTGCACTCCTCTCATGGTGATGAAAAATCACAGAAAGGCAGAGGCAAGCCCGAAGGACAAGTACACTCCAGCCTTTGCTTAGATCACATCTGTTAGCACCCTGTTGGCCAAAACTCATCACCAAGCCCAACAGAGTGGCCAAAGGCTTTGGATTTGTTTCAGTGCTTCCTCTGCTTCTCATGTGTGTGCCTTCAGCAAAAGTCTCACACTTCTCTGTGCTTCTATGTCCTGTTCAGTAAATGGGATAGTAAAAGTGGTATCCATGGGAGGTTATAACGCTGAAAGGACCGTCCTTGGCGCATAAGGACACGTCGACCCATGAATCTGGTGCTACAGAGTAGCGTGACCTTGGACAAGTCACTTCAACTCTGTGCATTTCATTTTCCTTATCTAAAAGTAGACTAAAAAAAGTAAATAAAAATAGACATCCTAATGGGATAATTATACTGATTTTTAAACTTTATCTTCAAACATGGTGGCAATGATGCTGATAGTGGTATAAAAGCTAACCTTGAGCATTTATTCTGTGCCAAGAGCAGAATAAATAACAACTTTGTATGTATTTGCACCTTGAATTCTCACAACAGCCCAGTGAAGATTCTTTCCCATTTTGCAGCCTAGGAAACAAAGGCAGAGCAGTGTCATGAAATCAAGGTTTAATGTCTGATTGTCCTGAGCACGTTGTGTGGAGGGAAATATATCGCAGAAGGGAGGCAGTCCAGGCTGGCTGCATGTGCTGATGCCTATTCTGCCTCATGTCTATCAGTGATGCTTCTAGAAAGGTTACTCCTGGTGGCTTCTCTCATGTGGGAGAAGGAAAGGAAAGAGCAGGGGCAGCTAGGGAGAAAAGGCTGAGAAAGACCTGGTCTCCTGGTAACAGGCCTTCCCACCCTGGGCTTCTCACATGGCTCAGTGGTAAAGAATCCGCCTGCCAATGCTAGAGACGCAGGATCGATCCCTGGGTTAGGAAGATTCCCTGGAGAAGGGGATGGCAACCCACTCCAGTATTTTTGCCTGGAGAATCCCATGAACAGAGGAGCCTGGTGGACTACAGTCCACGGGGTCTCAAAGAGTCAGATATTACTTAGCGACTGAACAACAAGAGTAACTTCTGACCCCACCCACCATGCAGCCACATCCACATTCCAAGAAACGGATGCTGGATGGATGTGCCGAACATTTCCAGTGGGACCCAACCGTTACCCAAGGCTGTGTTGTGCAGCTGCTGGACCTGGCTTTGGGCTGGAATCAGACCGAGGGGAAGAAAGAAGAGGCGAAAGGGTTAGTCGCTCAGTCACGCCTGACTTTTTGCAACCCCGTGGACTGTAGCCCACCAGGCTCTTCTGTCCATGGAATTCTCCCGGCAAGAACACTGGAATGGGTAGTCATTCCCTTCTCCAGGGGATCTTCGCCACCCAGGGATCGAACCTGCGTCTGCTGCACTGCAGGCAGATTCTTTACCATCTGAGCCACCAAGGAGTGGGGCCTGCAGGATCCTGCCTCTGAGAAACCAGACCCAGAAAGGCCACGGGTTACTCAGTCCATACTGGATTCCACCAAAAGTGATTTCTGAGTCAAGAGACATACGCTTCTCTCTTTCCGTCTTCCTTCCGCCTGGTCTCTCTCATGCAGTTTCACTGCTTAAAACCTGTGTGTTCCGTGGTGGGGGTGGGACTGTGCCCATGGATACTTGATTCATCACCCGTGGGCTTTAACAACCGAAGCTGGCAACACCTTTGCAGGGCATCCCTTACGAAGGGGCACCCTTCCTGCCTTCCTTTCTCGACCTAACAAGAGAAACAGGCAGACCTGGGGACAGGAGTTTTGCCAGCTCTCTGAGCTGTATATTCTGCTTTCCAATTACAGTTTCTGGCCAGAAGAATCTTTTCCTTGTGACTAATCAGATTCGTCCCTTTCCTTGGTGTGTCACAAAGTCCTTTTCCTCAAGGTCTTCTGAGGAGAGAGTGGTCAGGAATTTTTAAGTGTTTCCCATAGTTGAGAGGCGTATTGTACTTCCTTTTCTGGTTGTGGCGTTACACCGCTAATATCTAATCAGCTTGTGGGCCACTGTGATTCTAAACCTTTCTCTGTCATCCTTCCCACGTCTCTGACAGCCCTGTACCCCCAGTGAATTTTATCCTTTGTTTTGCTTTGCTTCTGACAGAACTTGTCTCATACTTTGGATATGTTCTGTAGTGCCCTCTCCCTTCTCTGTTCCCCAAACGTTGGGTTGGGACCAGTCTCGTGTCAATGATCTTAATAGCTTAGTAACTTGGTGATTGTCACAGAATTGAGCACTGACTAGGTTGATGGCTTCAACAGAAAAACAAACAAAACTTAAAAAAAAAAAAAGTATGACCACTAGAAGTGTGAAATCACTATTTTATCTCACAGAATGGCAAAATGGAAACAGAAACTAAAGACTGTTGGCAAGAATGTGGAGCACCTATAGGGAATACAAACAGATGGGAACACTTTGGAAAATTGTTTTTCCAGAGTAGCTACTAAGACAGAATATATATGTACCCTCTGACCCAGCAATCCCATCCTGGGTATATTCCCCACAGAAATGTATTCCTCCGTGGACTCAAAAACCTAAAAAAGAATGCTCATAGCAGCACTAGTTAAAATAGACCCCAAACTGGAAAGACCCAAAGTGCCTATCCACAGTAGAACGGATAGTAAGGCAGTAGGTGCACATGTCCAACTCCACAAACGCCGTGTCACGCAGAAGGAGCCAGTCACAAAAGCGTACGTGCAAGAAAATTCTGTTAGTGTTAAATGACCAGGAAAAGCTAATCCATGCTGTTGAAACAGAGAAAACACCAGCCATCCTCATTAAGGGGACACAAGGGGGCATCTGGCTGCTGCTAATATTGTTTCTTGATCTGCGTGTTGGCTACATGGTTGTGTTCAGTTTGAGAAATCTCACTGAGCTATATAGTTATAGACATGCATTTCTCTATATGGATATCATCCTTCAGTTAAAAATACAGTAAAGAGGGAATTCCCTGGTGGGCCAGTGGTTAGGACTCCATGCCTACAGTGACAAAGGCCCAGGTTCGATCCCTGGCAGGGGAACTAAGATACTATAAGCCATGCTGTGTGGCTAAAAATAAAAATTAATTAGTTAATTAATTTTTTAAAATACAGTAAAGAAGGTAGCAGGCAGGGTAGATAGTATAGGAGAGATGGCCTTTTTTCACTGGGAAAGGCAACCGGCAGCCCAGAGTCCACTCCCTGTTCTCCTTGGTGTATCCTGCCCCGCAGGCTGCTCTCCAAGTTTTAATGAGTGTGGACTAGTTTCAGCGTTGGGGGGGATCCTGCTCTGCCTCCGTGGCCCAGAACTATTGTCATGACATCAAAGACCAACTGCTGGCTAAGATACAGTCCATGTGAAAAGAGTGAC